>NC_046172.1:119999606-120342106 GCF_011064425.1 Rattus rattus | reverse complement strand
CTTTCCCTTTTCTCTCTCTCTTATCTCCACCCCCCCGTCTCTGCCATTCCAATAAACCTCCTCCACATGAAATAAATCCTAGTGTTATAATATCTTAAGCTATTAAAGTATTAGGACCTTTACTATATTGTCAAACAATACATGAAAAAAATCATTCCTGTCAAGGACTCACTGTGGATACATTACAACTGTATATGATTTACTCCATGTCCATCTACAAAGGGTCATTTAACCTAACTCACTTTGACAACTCATATAATTATACACCAGGGTATATGATATATAGAGAGAGTTCAGTTACACAATGAATGTAACTAAGTTACATTGCCTAGATGTTAAAAAAAAGTTATAAGAGGCTTACACTAACTAGATTTATTTTTTACCTAATGCTCTTTTACATTTTCTTATTGGAGCCCAAGTCTCCACTTAAGTTTATTGGCATTTCATTCTCTTAGGTTACTTACTCCACTGCTGAGGACTTCTCTATCACCTCAGCCTCTTTGGATGTCTCCATTACTGTCATGGCTTATTTTACTTTCAGTTTATATTATTATATAGTTACAACTTAAAGTTGTACATGTTTATGAGGTATGAAATGACACCACAGCTCTTAATACAGACTGGAAGGCAAGGTCAACGAAATTATCCTTCAGTTCAAAAATTAGACTTCTATGCTAAGAACATTCAAGATCCACTCTTCCAAGAATACTGAAATGCACAATGCTTAATGGTTAGCTCCATTAATTGATTTGTAAGAGAGATTCTGGGAAAAAAAGAAGGGGAGAAAAAAGAAAGAAAAATGAACAGGAAAGGAAGAAGGAAAAAGAATCAAACCAGCTTATTGTATAGAATAGAGGAGAGTGGAGAGTTTGTTCGCTTTAGTTATCATTGTTTCATCCTCCTACTTCAGTGTCTGTAAACTATCAGAACACACTCTCTGATCTATGATTCAATTGCTTAGACTCCACAAGGAATATGCATAATTTTTGTTTTTGTGTTTAGCTCATTTCATTAAGTAACTATGTTGTCTAATTCCATCTAAATTGTTATAAATATCTGATTGCCTTTTGTCTTACAACCAAATAGCATTCCATTTCATGTGTGTATATCCTATATATACATATATTTTTATTATCATATTATCTAGTGACAGACCCTTAGTCTGATTAAATAACTTAGATGCTGTGAATAGTGATACATTATAGATAATACATTATTGCAGTAGCTTTAAATCTTTTGGGAAAATATAAAGAGGAATAAGCAAAAATATTCAGAAGTAGAAGTGGTTAAATAAAAATGAAACCCTCTGCATAACAAAGGGAATAAGTAACAAGTTAAAGAGACAACCAATAGATAAGGAGAAAATTTTAGAAGCTAAAATTCTGACAAAGAATATATATTCAAAATACATAAGGAACTCAAAGAACTTAACAGGGAGAAAGCAAATGATCTCTTAAGAAATGCACATAGGACCAAAATAGGCCTTTCTCAAAGGAAGACATATAAATGGCAAATAGATTCATAAATTTCCTTGCATCACTAATCATTATGAAGATGTAAATCAAATAAGGTTTAATGAGCCACAATCTCACACCCATTATAATAACTATTTTTAACAATCAAAAGATAGCAAGTACTGATCAAGATGTACATAAAAAGAGGCCTTGTCCTAAGGTGCAGCAGACTTATGTACGGTAGGGGCTCCTTAAAGCAACAGTCCTCAAAAATGTTCTTGGTTCTCTGGCAAGAAATGCCAGAAGACAATTCCAGTTCTTTATCTTTTCCTAAGTACTGTAGCTTGAATAATATTTGTGTGGGAGGGACTAAATCCTCAATTGAGATGACAGTCCCTTCTGATGAATGGCTGTAGTTGGAACAATCAATATTCAGGGAAGAGGTGAGTTATATTTATTCTCTGATTTTATCCATCATTTAAATGAATTGAGGGCTACATCTTCAGAGGAAGGGATGTTACAGTGGCTTTAAAGACAAACCAAGAGAAAGCTCTTTCCTTTAGGTCAAGAGAATGAAATCTCTGGCCTTGCTAGGCCTAACATTCCAAATTACTCAACACTTAAGAGTTACTTCTGTTGGCTAGATCAAACAAACATGTGGCTAAGGGATTATCCTTCAGGAAGGCAGATTTGCATAATGTCATATTAAAGAGATGGGAGGAATATTTATCATTTTAATGAGACAATACACATTTCCTTCCCAGAATTTCCTAGTTCTGTGTGTTGTCATAGAGTCATCTTGAGGTTTTGCTATGTCTGCCCATGACTCAGAAAGATAATTTTTCCTTTTTTCTTTTAATTTCTGTTTTTTTTTTCCTTAGATTCTAGCCAGAGCATAAGTTTGTTCTTTCTGGTACTTTTAGCTTTTCACTCTTTTTCTTCATGCCTCTTCCCAACTATAGACTGACCTCCCTGCCAGTTTAGCTCAAATAGCATGACTCTTTCTCTTCTTCATCAGCCTTTCCTATGTGGTTGCCAATATTTAGAGTTTGCTTACCCTGAGCTTCTTGTTTTAAACTCCAATAAAAACCATCCTTGAGATTTAAATAAACAAAAAAGAATGTAAATTAGTGCAACCATTATGTAAAACTGTTTAGAGGCTCTTCAAACGAAACTAACAGCATTATATATGATTCAGCAATCTCTTTCTTGGTATTTATCTTAAGGAATCAAAACGAGTACACCAAAGAAATGCTTGCTCTTTAGGTTTGAACATTAGGAACAGGTTGATGAGTCTGTATGTATGTATCATTCTGGAGACATTTTAGGATGACATCATATGGTGTCTGACTCACGAGAAGCAGCTCAGTAACAATTCCATGAATACACTAACTAGTACAGTAATGAATGAAAACTATAGATAGGATTAACGGGGTATGCATGAGAAAAACATGGAGGACCACACTCATCCCAGAACAGTCTTGCTAGCCCCGGCTTCCCTACTGAGCCTACTGAGCACAAATATAACTTGGTTTAGTTGCTGTGTTCCGGAATGATTTAAAATGCAAAAAAAAAAAAAAAATCTAGCTAATACACTAGCTCCAAGTTGTGCATTTCCTGTCAGTCCTTAATTCCTTAGGGCAGATTTAGTATTTCCCTTGTCACGCTGTGCCTAGTACACAGCATAATGCCTCACTTTGCAAAACACTCAATAAATATCTATTGACAAATACATCCATTCTGTTAATGGTGATTAGAAACACTCAGTCACTTGCTGCCTGGAATTAGGGCAAATGGCCCATTGAACTCAAAATACCCAAATTTGCTAGATGAATATGTTGTTTGTAATGATGAATATTTATTGAGTGCTGGTTATTGTCAGACATTATGCTATGCTTGTGGTATCCCTTCAGTACAGCTCTACTGACAGAGAAGAAATAAAGGTTGCATGTTTTAATATAGTCCTCACCGAGGATGATTCTGCCTAACATACCCAAATCCATTTCCAAAGACAAGCTGCAGTGTAAGAAAAGGTTCTCAAATGATTCTCACCACTTTGGGGACTTTTTTCCCTCCTCAGCAAATATTCTGAGTATATTTAACCAATTACCCACTAAGTGAACAGCTACCCATGCATGCCAATTAGAGATTTACTGAATCAATGCATGCTTCTTCCAACATGGGTCCAAAATACTACCTTCTTAGAGGCAAATCAAATGACTACAGAGGAAATAATAGCTGAAGAAGGAACAAGAAAGCAAAGTTTTTGGCTGCCAGCTTCTATAATCCCCACTTTTTGAAATATCCTTTGTTCCACTCTTGTTACATGAAAAGAGCCAGAGTTTATTCACAGCCTGAGGCAGCCTGCTAGACAAATGTCCTCACTGTATGAATGGTTTTCCTGAACCCACATTATCCCATTGGGGGTATGATTAGGTCTGAGCTTTGCTGGAGCTGGATGTAACCCAGAAGACTCCAGCAAAACAGCCATGAGCTCTACTGCTATGGTGTGTTTTCTCCAATGAACTATTTTATATAGTAATATATATATTCATATGTGGTAAGTATTTGTATATATGTACATCCAAATCCACCCTGAATAGTGTTCAGGGACCACAGAGTATAACAATTTTCTTATGTGTGAGTGCCTGTATTTGTGGGTGTGCATGTGTTTGAATAAACTGTGTCATCACAGAAAGAATGTTAAGTCTCCGGCAGGGTTTATCCCAGATGTCTTGCCTGTGGAGGTCTGCAGTAAGGGGTGTATATCTAATCCAGAGAATGTTTCACATGCCCATACAGGATGGAGACTAGGGCGAAGGGAAAGGGGAAAGAGATAAAGAGAGCAAGACAAGCAGAGTAACTCTAATATACACATGTTGATCAGCCCAATTTCTCTGTCCTGATAGATAGACTAAACAAAAGAATAATGTTCCTCTCACTGCATGGAATTTCATTAGTACAAGTTGCACATAGAAAGCTAGACTTCTAGAGCAATACTTAAACATGTTAACTCTTACTATGAGTGTCCAAATATGGAAACACAGGGGTTTTGAACAGGCCACCACAGAAATACCACAGTTGAATAGAGAGGTAGCCCACAGATTAATTAGAAAAGCCAACATAAAGACCCAAGGTTTTCATGATTAGCTGCTGCCGATAGGCATTTGTAGAGAGAACAAGGGAGAATTAAAGCATGCGACCCAATCTTAAGGGGTGGGTTTGCATAACCTCCTGCCTCTTGTTTATGAGAAAACCCAATGTAGAGAATACCTAAAATGAACCCCCCATTGAGTTCATTAAGTAAGTAATCTGCTCAGAGATTGTAGATAGTTCTATATATAACCTTGCTGTGAGCACTAACTCTCTCTAGTAGTGGATAAGATATGCTGTAAATCTTTTTTTTTTGTCCTGATATTGAAAAGAGGAGGCATCAGAGGACCTGAAGTTGCACAGTGCAGGAAAGATTAGATGTGGAAGCCATGCACACGTGACTTGACATCTCCATTAGGACACTGATTAGCTGTGTGACTATGTGAACAATTTGTTCAATTTTTCTCATATCTACCCTTCAGCCTCTACATCTTGTTCTCCAAGATTAATGATGCCTATCTTTTTGGTGACTGGAAAGATAACTGAAAATATACCTGAAGTGACTGGTATAGACATGATAGGTGCCCATCTATGTAAAGGATAACATGGAACATCCTGCCAAAAATATATCAAAGGTATATCTTGGCTTTCTTTCTTCATGTTTCAGAAGAGACATGGAGCACTGTGTATAATCCTAGTCCTTGTAGAAATCACAAGAACTACGAAACTGACAGTGATGCAAGCAGTTTGGCAGGACTGAAGTCACTTCTCAGTCTTTCATCACACCATGCTTAGGTCGTCAGATAATAGTGTTTGAAACATGATTTTGAGGCAGAATGTCCAGTGATGTAAGGTGATCACTCTATGGCTAGTACCTGAGCTTCTTTCTCCAGCACTGTGGCTAAACACCAACTCAGAACACAGTAGAATGCTAAACACATTGGCCAAGTCAAACCAGGAACTATTTTGAGCCTATATATCTTAAAATAGCTAGGACTCATAAACAGATATCTCCTAACACCTGGGTGGAAGTGGACATGCGACTTTCATGTGTTGAAGTGAGTGTGGATTTTGGCTGTGAGGCAAGACAAGGGTAAGTGCTGATAAAATACAGAATGTAAGGTCTCTTGTTCAACACTTCCCTAAGCATTACTCAAGCTGCTTACTCTGAAGCGCACTGAGAAATGCTGTGGAGTATAACAAATCAATACCTGAACATGTATCATTTAGAATGCTCAGAGTGACTTAGAAGGAGGGATAGCAATTAAAGAAACAGGGATAGCCTCCCAATCATATCAGAATCAGTTTGAAAATACACACTGCTGTGATCATTTTAAGCCACAGTAGCTGATATGTCTTATGTGATAAGAAGGCAATGCCTCAATGATAACAGCCTCTGGAATAGTTCAGGGCCTGACACCTACAGTCAAAAGTAGCATTTTGTTCCAGGGCAGTGGTAAAACAATAAAGAGGTAGTTATACTGCATCTCAAATCATCCTTTGGTCTTTTTCCACCTCCTACTTTAAGTACATTCATTCACAGATGGGTCAGGAGGATGCTCTTTTGCTCACATTTAGAAGTTCCATTACACTTTGAGACAAGAGCAAGCCCTTGCTTGTAAGAAAGGATGTTGGTCACAAGGTGGCAGATTACCACACTCCTATGGGAAAGCCTGGCTCACTTTATAAAAGCACAAGATATAGGAAGGTGAAAGAAACTTTTAAAGAGTGTATGTGTGTGTGTGTGTGTGTGTGTGTGTGTGTGTGTTTGTGTTTGTGTGTGTGTGTGTGTGTGTGTGTGTGTGTGTGTGTGGAAACTGTGAGCTCTTCCATTCTCCAACTTGAAAGATCAAAATAAATACCTGCCTGTCCAGCTGTGACTTAATCACAGAGCACCTCTTAAAGAGGCCCATGTAATTGACATGATAAAACTTCTGAATTGACCAGCTGCCACCAAACACAGGCCTTCTGCCAAGGGATTTTTTCCTAATGCACTGATTCCAGCTCCTGTAAGGACATTACAATCACCTGGCGAGTCAGTCTTCTAAAGTACTTCCACCAGAAGATACCCAGTATTGCTGTTGGTTGGTTGATTTTGCCTCTACGCTAAGCTCAATCGTCAATATTATTTAAAAGGTCCTCAGCTGACTCCGCTGTGAAGATAAAGTTGAGGATTGCTCTGTTAAAACGGTCATTACACAAATGCATTCCTCACTTCCAGGGCTGGCCTGTGAACTGTGATACTGAGAATATTTTTATTTAGTTCAGTTGGTTATCTTTTCCATAGTAAAGGATACGTTCTTGACCTTGGGATCAGTACATTGTTCCCTTCCATCACAAGCTTCTTATGTAGTAGGGCAATAGAAAACCAATTGCATTCCCAGGACTGATCCACATACAGCACACAGGGTAGTGCCTGTAGCCTGAGAGGAAGAGATCAGCACCCTTGTTTTTCTTTTAAACTGTATTTATTATCAAAGACCTGTTCTGATAGGAATGCACTATTTACTAGAGCTAGCAGAACTCTTCCCAGGATGAGTTTTGTGGGCTATTAATAGAGGTCAGGAGTAAGACAGTTGCAGGAGCTACAGGATGACCTTTAATAGAGAACTGAATTCAGTAAGACGGCTTCATAACCAGCAACACTTCACAAAACCTTTATCACTCTCTAGGAATGATATGTAATTTATAAAACACATTTCACTCTAAAATTCATCTTTGTGCAATAATATCTGACATGGTGAGTCGTTTAAGAAATGTAACTGAAGGCATTGATTTCATCAACAAAACAAGCATATGGGTCATCTAAGACCAAACCCAGAAGGTTTGGGTTTCAGTGGTAAAATGATTTGCCTTTCGTGCATTGGTCCTGGATCCCATTTCTCAGTAGTATAAGTAATCAATGACAGGCTAAGCATTAAATCAGAGGTAGCAGCACATTCTAGAAACACTTTTTCAGTAAAGGGAAAATTTCACACATTATAGCTGACCTTAATGGGGATATCAGCAAAATGTCATCCAGGTTATGCTTTTATACATATGGGGCATGTTCAGCCCCAACCACCTGGGTCACAAGGAAATATTTTCTATGTGGTTTATTAATTGCCTACAAGAAAAGAAGACTTGCTGGGGTATCCTGGCCACAGACACTGTTGGCAACAGGTTCCATAATATAGTCATTTTTAAGGGGAAAGTATCAATATGGTTTTCATATATGATACTTTGGTTTTGACTCTGAATTTTTTATTTACCACTTCAAAATCTCAATTACATACCATTATAAATCCAGTGGAACTTCAGAACAGTTTCTCATAACAGTGTTCTATATTAAACACATACACATGAAATTGATTATCAAAGTTAGATTCCCAGAGCAGAAACTTTAATTATAATATTAACTAAAAAATAATCTCAACAAGGGGAAATCATTGCTACTACAGTGGAAATGCATAAACTTCAATGTGGTAGGAGGTTTGTTGCTTTAGAATGTGGACCATATTTTCAAAGAAAGAATTACTATCTGTCTCTATGGTACAAGCCAGCATTTAGATGGAATTAGGATGCATATATTCAATAAAAAATAATAAATGCCCATTGTATCCTAAAATTGAATTATTGGCTGCTAAGTATACTCCCTTGATTAGATTATGAGTTTTTTCCAGAGAGTAGAAACTATGCTCAAATTCTGACTTAATTTTTATATAAAGTGAAGAAATAGGAAAGAGGGGTGATTGTCTTTCAGCTCAATAGATTGCTTCTTGGGATTATTAGGAAACAAGTTGTTTTCAAGGAAATAATTGACACACTTGGATCCATTGTGGAGAAAGGATCTGATTTACTCACTGCTGATCAGCAAGGCCTTGCATGTGCAGCTCTTATGCTGACCTAGTATTCTATCACTCCTCAGAAACAACAGTCAAGCTGCCATTTGCTTCACTGCGTGGGGGAAGTTTTCTGGTGTCCTTTAGTTATTCTTGAGATCACAAAACAAAGGCGGGGGACCTAAGTCACACTTGCTCTGCAATAAAAAAAATAAAACTAATAAAATCTTTACATTTACATAATCATCAAAACACACAGCCCAAGTTTTTTTATTGAAAATAAATTTCTTCTCAATTGTCATCCTCAATGGGACAAACATATATCTTTCCTAAAATACCTTTTTTAGGTATTCAGAATAAGAGGGGGTATACTGAATTGTAACTTAGCAACAAGGGGATTTAATGGGATTTAATAACAGCAGTTTGGTTTTAAACTTTCTAGTAATTCAAATCAATGCTGAACATATTTCCCAAAAGGGAAATTGGCATTCAAATGAAAAAGTCACAACAATAGCAAATAAAAATTTTGTTTTAAAAATGGTAAGAAAAAACCCTACATTTTCACAAGGCTGCTGCTCATAAATATTCACCTACCTTTTCCCTCTCTTAATAGCTAGGCAAGAAAGATATTCACGGTGTCATGCGCTCGTTCTGAGGTAAAGAAATCAAGTCGAGAGTGAGAATAACATCAGTATTATAGTGATAGACACAACCTCTTAAGCTTTTAGCATAAAATTTTGTTTCCTCTTTGTTGATGAAAATCATGGTATGTTATCACCAAGCTCTGGGAAAAATTTTATTCCCCAAAGGATACTTGTTCGAATGAAAAGTTTAAAGATGTCCCAAGGGATAAGAATGTGTGTGTATTCACACCCACACTCACACAGGAATATAAAACAATATATAGAGGAGAATTCAGTTGTCTGATTGCAAGATACTGACAGGTCACTGAGCTCAATACTATTTTTATATCATGCTAACACCTCCAAAGTTACTTTTATAATGAAAATTTCACTGGTACAGCCAACACTGCAAATCCACCCCGGTACCCTGAAATTCAACAATTTCCACTTGCAAGCTTGGGTATCTTGGCTGTGACTGTCTTTTGTTTTAACATTCTCTAAACATTAAGAAAAGCCCAAAGAGTAGCATTTAGGAAATAGAAGCTATTCTGAAAATAGATTGGCTCCCAGAAGTTGCACTAAATCAGTAGTTTCATTTTGGCACCCATGGCACAGAAAGAGAAAGTGAATAAAGGAACAAAGCTATGAAGATTATACTTTCTCTTGCCAAAAGGCTCCTGGAACCACAAGAAAAACATGTTGGTAATGATCTCCACTCTTCATGCAGCAGCTTTCTTCTAACAAAGAACATTACTGGTATTGGGCCAAATTAGACTCTCAGATATTCACACGTTCTTCTTCAGCCAAATTCCAGTGCATTCATAAGTGCTTGCTTATATCCTAAGTGGATTATATAGGAATAACCACATCATGGAAACTCAAAGTGTTTGGAACAGATTTAAAATTTTGTTTTGAAATTAGCTGTTCATTAATATAAGCCTAAATCTAGCAAAAATATAATTGGCTTTGGAGTGTCAGAAAGGAAACCCACAACAATGAGATAGTTCTAAGAACTTTTGTGTGTAGATTCTTAGTCTTGAACACAATTCACAAGTGTCTTTGAAAAATAGATAACTGAACAAAATTAACTATGCTATCCATATCACATCTCAAGTGGTCATAAACTATAGAAATAGCCTGCCCCTTCATAACCATTTATAGCCAAAAGAACTACCAAGACTTTACAAAAACACAAAAAATATAAAAGCAGTTTGACTTTATCAATTCATTAAGAGAGAAGAAGCTTTTATATAATGTATACAGTCATTTCGCTATCTCTCTAATTTTTATCTTCTTCCAAGTCTTAGTGATTTTTTTCATTATTCGATTGATAGTTTCCAACATTATGTAAACATCCAAACAATGGACAGATTGGTCATTATTTTTCTCTTGCTATGAAATTGTAGGAATTTGTACTTAATGCCAATTAAAGTCTGACACTAGAACACGGTGGCCATGAAACAGAACATATCATCAAGATGAATCACATGGCAGTAAAAATGGTATCACGTTGGCACACAGTTTAGCTCCACTATACATTTGAAATAAAGAGGCCTTTCATTTTTAGTAAATACAGCAAAATGTTGCAACTTTGAGACAGAACTAGAAACTATACCTTATAGAATTGAAAAACCAGTCTTGCAAAATTTTTCCATGTTGCCCAACTGGCCACTTAACACTTTCAAATCAACAAACACGTCATCTTCTAGAAAGAGAAAACTCCCATTGCCTACACGAAAAAAAGCATGTTATTCAAGGACTATCGGTAACACATTTGGTTTGCCGCCATATTGGGTACTTGGGATGTTACCAATCTAGACAGAAATAAAATGTTTTCTTTCATTGGTCTATGGCCACCAACAGCACAGGAATCCATGTTTGAAAGGGTAAAATATGATTGTAATTAGTATTAAAATATCTCCAAAGATAGCCTCTGACGAATCTAATACCACTGATAAATGGTTATAGGAATAATAAAAGGAGTTAGTTCGGCTATGTCAAAGTATCAGCCAAGAGGACCATCCATCATCTGGAAAAAGACAACATCTATCTTCAAAACATTACAGGTGAGAAGATAACAGTAACATTCAACATACTGACAACCACTGAATTTAAGGGTTTGAAATGACAGATTGAAAAGAAGTTACCTCTTGTAGAGAGTCTAATGGCTATTCGCTTTCTAATATACATATATATATATACATATATAATATACATATCTGAAAACATTCATGACAGTGTTCACATTGCGCTACAGGTGGTGCTTGAAAATTAACAGATCCTGTCAAAATATATGTAATAATAGGGGGTCTTACAGGGATCCAATTGATTGCTAAGTCTAAAATCTTGCCACGAAAAATCAAATTTCTAGGCAAATGGGTAACTGAACTCAATCAGTAAATTCTTAAGCAACACTTTTATTACCCAAACCAAAATATTTAGTCTTGTTGCAAGTATAGAAAATCATATATATGATATATATAATATATATACATAAAATTAAATAATAAAATAATAGTCATGGTTAAAAATTCTTATCTCAGTAAAGTTAAAATCAGTTAATTTCTTCTCAGCTAAAGCGCTATGGGGAAAGAGTTTACCCACTGGAAATGGTCAACATTTATACCTGCAGGTTACTAGTTGTTGACATCAGGGCACTTAGTCAAAGTCGATGGTTTAGATTAGCAAAAGTATTAGTAGAAAATAAATGCAAATGTTTTATTCCATTACCAAAATAAACCTAAACATAGATGGGTAAAGATGTCCCCCTTTCCTGCTTATGAGCACTTATTTTCTTTTTGGAAGAAAGAGAAAGGGACATTTTGAGTTGTAACATTTTGCTTTTAAAACTATGAACTAGAGCTCAATGCAAGAAATTCTCTTACATACCAAACAAAACCTGGTGTCATTATTTCCCACATCAGAAACACTGCAGTAATGAGGATTCCTATGAAGTTGCAGAAGAACAACTTGATATATGAACAAAGTCACTTACAGAATACATTTAAACATTATGCAAAGGTACAACTACAGTTGTATAGATGAATGTTGTCACATTCAATGTACACTGGAAAGCTCCATTAATCAGGAATGACCAGAAGAAAATTTCTTACTGTAAAAGAACCTATCATATATGAAAAGGTCATTCGGAAAGTTAAAATGCACATTGACAACAATAAAATTATCATATTGCATTTATAATGTGAAAAACTCTGAAGTTTGATACATGCAAAAAATGATGGAAGGTGAATAAATACCATTTCTTGCCAGAAGAGTTATTTTAGAGATAGATTTGTGACAAGGACTGGAATAAACACCGTGACAATTTGAGTTTAAGTAAGCAGCAAGTTGAGGTCTCCAAACCTGTATTGAGCTGGAAAAGAAAAACGGGAAAAACTCCTCATGGTTTCCTTAAGACATGCATTCACTGTGGCAGAGGGCAAGTGGACGTGCATTACAGGGGGAGTATGGGACTGCTTCAGCGAAATAAGTTGATCATAAGCATTCTTCCAAAGCAATGCAGAAGCTTGATGGAGTGGTGAAGAGATAGAAATTTTGAAACAATCATCTCATTATTTCCTTGTAGAAGTGTTATTCCTCAGCTGACTGCTGCTTCAGGAATGGAAGGTGATGGGAACAGATTTGGGGAGGTTTTGGCTACAGGACCAAGCAATGTTAGCAGCCAAAATGAAATAGTGTCATGACATCAACCGAAAATGTTTCAGCTGCAAGAAGCGGGATGCTGCACGCTGTGCTGAGATGACTGTAGTCAACAGTGTCCCATCTGACACGACAACACAGTCACCTGTGAGCTTAGGTCTCCCTATAGCTATCACAGGACCGGATAATACATAGCACACCAGATGCAATGTGCACAATCCAAAAGAGAGAGAGAGAGAGAGAGAGAGAGAGAGAGAGAGAGAGAGAGAGAGAAGAAAGGAAAAACAAGCAAACACGTGTCTGTCGCGTGCACAAACCTTCGGTTCTGGTGTTTTCTTTAGGTGCAATTTGCTTAGGCGGGCAGCAGAAGATTTCGTGACACTTAGCACGAAAGGGGGACTCTTTTTTCTTTAATTCCGCGGATTGGATGGAATCTTGTCGTAACATAATGTATTCCTGTGTGCCAGGGGGGGCGTCATCCAGAACTGTGGTCACCACATAACAAAATGAACTCAAGTTAGCGCTTCAGGAAAGCATGAACATCTTCAATCAAACCTACTCCTAAGGAAAACTAATGAAACATTTTCATACAAAGTTTCAAGGAAACACATCTAAGAACTTGGTGATTTCATTTTAAGGGGTTGAAAATAATCCTAGGGAAAGCTAGATACCCACTTTGCTAGCACAAGGGAACTTTAACAGTGTTAAGTTGTACACATAGTGTAATATTTTCATTTTGATAGGGATACTTTATTTAGCGAAACAGCACACAAAGCTCCCATTTCCACGTAAGAGACTTTATAAATATTTACAGATGAAATGGCCTAGTGTCTACTAATATCACTTGTTTCTCTTCTCAATGTGATTCTGACAGAGGTCTGACATCCGAAAGAATCCAAAGCCTTGATAAATATCTTTCAGGTATCCACTCCTTCAATGAAGATGAGATTCCTGTTGAATGCCCCCCAAATTAACAGCAGATCAAAAGTCTGCCTGGCTGAACTATGGAAGAACAAGGCTAGGTTTGCAAATTTGGGCCTTAGATGTCCTCTAGGTTCCTGTGAGCTCTAATTTTCATCCTAGGTTCTCTGTGTGTTTCTTAAGCAGGGTTCTGTTTCATTACTGTCTTTCCCTGGAAAAGCTCGATGTTTGCCTTTATAGGGTCCACAGCTACTTTCTTTAGTTTGAAAACCACCCACTGAAGTGGGTGCAAATTTGATTTACATTTGCAGAAACAGGGAACTGACCCAAGAATGGAGGTTTTCTTTCACACCCTTCCACAATGAGGCCACTCCATTTCCCTGGGAGTGAGTCAGTGCCTCCAAAGCTGTGATTAATGGCGTGCTGACTCATTCGACTCCCCCAAATACATACACTTAACATGCATTTAGAAGAACTGATAGATACTGCCAGCCCATTTTTTGAAACAGAGAGAATAATACCTGTGGTGTATAAAATAAACAACTTATGGCTCAATTTAGATGATACCCAAGGCTCGGGTCTTGGCAAAGAATTCACAATTCATTGGCTTGGGTCTCAGTGGCTGTTAAAAACGTTCATGTGTCCAGATGCATATGTAGCAGAGGATGTCCTTGTTGGGCACCGATGGGAGGAAAAACCCTTGGTCCTGCCAAGGCTGGAACCCCCCAGTGTAGGGGAATGTCAGGGGGAAGGGAAAGGGGGTAGATAGGGAGGGGAATGGGGTAGGGGGCTTATGAACAGGAAACCGGGGAAGGGAATAACATTTGAAATATAAATAAAAAAAATCCAGTAAAAGAAAAACATTAAAAACTTTCATGTGTATGTAGGGGGAGAGATGGTATGGGAAGTCATTTTGGCTTTAGAAAAAGTTTTAGATAGATAGCCTATATGTAAAAATGTTGTTAGTTAAATATGCAAGAAGGTAGTGAATATTTCAGTCTGAGTCTCCTCTAGCATTCAGTAGCAGTAATAAAGAAATGTTATATAGACACACCATCACAGCTTTTCCTGGCAGAGAGTTTCCTTCATCTACAGGCAGTGTTACTATAAGTTCTTATAATCTTGTTGGTGAGTGCACGTGTTTGCTAGCAACAGCTGCTATTCAAAGCATTTGCAACGAGTTTCTGTCATGAGCAGATAGTCATGATAATGTACACACAAATTCCTGGATCACAGCTGAAGAAAAAAAAATCTGGTTTTGTCACCCAAATATAAAAGAAACTTCTCCAAATTGGGACTCTTAAAAACACACTCCCCATTTATAAAAACCGAGAAATTCCATTTTTAGGAATTTCTATATAAAAAACATTTTATTTAGATTAAAGGACAATTGAAGCTAAAAGAGAAAAACATGACTTTTGGGTATTACATATGGAATTTGTTACTAAAGACTATCCAATGAGTATTAGTAAATTGTCTTGCATTTTTATTGTTCAATACCAACAATGATGTCATAAATGGGCATTTCAGGAGATTAATGGTAGACCGAAGCTAATAGCCTTTGGCTGACTCTCCAGCCATCAGCTTTTCCCAGCTGCTCATTAATTCCCAGAAAATGTCGTACATTGCCATCATTATTGTTTAATTAGATAGAACTGGTTATCTATAACATATAACACAATTCTAGCAAAAGCAACCTGCTGACTGATCTAAGAGCTAACCCCCAATTCATCATGATGGGGAAAGCATGAAGGTCACCAAAGTGCAAGCTAATTGCTTTCCACGAAATTCCCCTCCTCTCTCTCTCCCTAGTTCTTCCCTCAAATTGGATTTAGCAAGTGCGAAAGGTGCCAGGATGGGAGCATTTAAGGAGCTGGCTGAGTAATAAGCACAGGCGCATTACAGTTCCTTGGAAATCATGAACATCTGGGACTTAATGGCTTTGCTCTGGGTCTCTGGCTGTCTTTACTCAATGCCTCAAACATCAGTCAATTCAGGCAAAACAGAAAAAAAAAGATAGTTAATCTAACAGTATCCTGGTGTTCTGTTGACCACGAGCTGGAAATACTCTGGATTTTTATTACTTGATTTTATTGTATAAGCATTGCTTCACTTGAGTCTATAAAAATACCTGAATTTGAGGATATTTTGAATGAGAAATATGGAATTATAAGACAAAATTCACTTGTTTTGGGGGGTCTCCTCAAGTAGGAGAGTGGCTGTGCTTCTGACAGGATGACAGGAGCAGTAGGGAAAGACTCTTGCAGGACTGAGGACCAAGTAGCTCCTGTTGCATTTTCCAACCTTAGATTTATCCAATCTTAGAATTTTATTAAAATTTGATTTAGCCAAATGTTTCTGCCATTTTAAGGGTTGAACTTGTCTTTTTGTTTGTTTGTTTGTTTGTTTAAATTTTTTAATTTTTCTCCATCTTTATTAACTTGGCTATTTCTTATTTACATTTCGATTGCTATTCCCTTTCCCGGTTTCTGGGCCAACATGCCCCTAACCCCTCCCCCTCCCCTTCTATATGGATGTTCCTCCCATCCTCCCCCTTGCCGCCCTCCCCCAATAATCACGTTCACTGGGGGTTCAGTCTTGGCAGGGACCAAGGGGCTTCCCTTCCACTGGTGCTCTTGCACTAGGATATTCATTGCTACCTATGAGGTCAGAGTCCAGGGTCAGTCCATGTAGTCTTTTAGGTAGTGGCTTAGTCCTGGAAGCTCTGGTTGCTTGGCATTGTTGTACATATGGGGTCTCGAGCCCCTTCAAGCTCTTTCCAGTTCTTTCTCTGATTCCTTCAACGGGGGTCCTATTCTCAGTTCAGTGGTTTGCTGTTGGCATTCGCCTCTGTATTTGCTGTATTCTGCCTGTGTCTCTCAGGAGCGATCTACATCCAGCTCCTGTCGGTCTGCACTTCTTTGCTTCATCCATCTTATCTACTTTGGTGGCTGTATATGTATGGGCCACATGTTCAACTTGTCTCTTTATGACATGTAAACTGCCAAAATGTGACTTATGGTTGATTTTTGGACCCAAGACTCACATCTTTCTTGAAAGGCTGCTGAGTCTCATAAAAACAGTTACCTGTGCGAAAATTCAAATTATATACCTGGTGACTTAGCCTGAATTGCAATGCCCCCAAATCACAGCTTCAGACTCCTACAGGAGCAGTTCAGTGTTGGAGAAGAGAAGTGCACGCACACAAATCCACACATTCACAGACACACAGACACTGACAAGTGGCATACTCAGACACGGAGGGATCAAGAGTGAGTGACTTCAGTAGTGAGATGGGAGTTTGTCATGAGCACACTATAAAAGAGTTAGTTTTTATTACAAAACAAAACAAAACTCGATTGACAATTCTTGGGCGGGCCAGATAAGACCTAGATTTGTTTTCTGTGCAGCAACACTGGGCTAAATATTACTAAAAATAACCTACACTTCTCTAGCCTCCTCAGCTATTAGCAAGATCAAGGACAGTGCCAAGAGGCAGACAGTCAAAAGGCAGGATTTTGAGACAAACATATGATAGAGAACTAAGCCAAGGTAGCCATTCAGAAATATATCCATTTCAAACTAGAGCTAAAGTACCAAACTATAATAAATGTAATTTTATCTGATAAAATTAAAAGTTCCAATGAAATTTATCTTTTAAAGTTATTTTAATGAAAGAAGTTAATAATGTATCTTCCCCATGGATAGGGCAGTCTATTTCATACCCTATGAAAGTCATACCAATAACTACAGCATTGGGCTCGGAGAACTACCCAAGAATCAGAAGTATGATAAACACTACAGTAAAACCCACACAGTAAAGTACTGGAAAAGTTTAGCCAGGCTCCTGGAGTGTTACCCATCAAGCCCACACAAAATATTCTTATACAAGCATCCCTTAATTACCGATAATCAGGACCATCACTGTTTCTTACCTCCAAAGATTCTAACTCTGTCGCTCATGAAATTTTCCATCATTATTCAAAGATCTCATGAAATTTTCTGTCATTATTCAAGAATATAAAAGCAACCGGGAGGAGCCTAGGAAACTAGGCAGTGCACAAAAGGTACTTGCCTCCCTCACTAGGCCATTATAATTCTCAATATTTGCTGGCTTCAACCAGAACCAGTCAATAAGCCCTCAATTATTTAATGATGTTATTTGTCTGCTTTTGAATGTACTTTTCTGCAAACATGATTCAACATAATTAACGATACGCAATTTTAAAGCCAAGCAAATTTGAGATCGCAAGGGCAAGGGGAATGAATGCAGCAAAGGGACTCTAGCAATCTAAGTTATCAGATATATATTAGTGACTCCAAGAGGAAAATGCTTTAGAAGCCTTATGAAACACAAAAATAAGGCACCATGCAGAGAGTACCAAACATCCTTACAAAATCAGAAAGACAATGAGAAGAAAATGGAGTAATTATCACAATTAGTCTTCCATGTGGCCGAACACCTGTCATGTGGAGCAGTACAAACATCCACAGCGTGTTAGCTCAGCACCTCCACCCTGCCTCCCAGATAACTACCTACTCATATGTATATGATGCTCAGGCGTTACTAACACAACAGATGCTGTCTGGGTGGCAGATCAAATGTGAGGGGCTTAGAAAATTCAGTGAGTGAAAGGGGTTGGTACTAATACTCATTCTATTTGGTGAACGGTTATTTCTAAATTTTCACTTATGGTCTCATTTGTGATTTTCTCCATTCCCCAGTCAAAAACTAGTATGTTTCCTTCTCATCAATCTTCAGGTTATTTTGCTCTTTTCACCTTACAATGAAATGCAAATCCACCATGGTGGTCCCCCACCTCATTTTTATCACATGCCTATTTTCCTACTAATAGTAGATTCCACTGGTCCTATAATATACCCAGTTAGGCTGCTTTAAGACCAGATTTTTTGCTGTTTCCCCTGATCCTGACTGCCCTTTTGTGTACTTTATGGATCTACTGAAGTGTAATACCTCAGATATATCTTTTCAGCCAATTTAGGTAAGTGAGATAAGAGCTGTAATTATTTTATCTACATATCCATTCATCTCTTATCTGGGCTTTTCTCATAAGCTCCATGAATAAGGAACATTGTGTCTCATTTGCCCGTGTGCATGAAAAGTCCAGAACATAACCTTAGTCATTTATACTCAAACATTTATTAACCAAATGAAGGATTCTCTTCTTCACTTGGTCTTTTCTCAATAATAAGACTCAGTCACTCTTCCAACTCCTTCAACTCCTAATTTTCTGTGACTTTTGAGGAATATTGTGACATGTTGAGGATAGCTTTAGACTTACAGGCTTTTAATGAAAAGTAGCTTGATACATGCAGATATATGACTCTGTTTATAACAGTAGCCGCCTGGGGGCAAGAATCATGTCTCAGTCTCTTTGGGGGCTTGTCTTTGTTACTTTTGCCATGACAAAACATTATGATAAAACAAAACGAAAAACCATAAAAGAAACTATTTAATTTGCAGGTTCACAGATAGTTTCAGAGGGTTAGAGTTCATGCTGCTCATGGTGGATTGAATGGCAGCAGGCAGCCAGGCACAGTGTTGGAGCAATAACTGAGAGCAGACATCTGATCCACAACCCTAAAGCAAATAGAGAACTAACTGGTGATGTCACAAGTCCAAAGCAAGATTACATATCTACTTGCTTGGAACACTTGCGAAGGCCTAGATACCTGGGCCTCACTAACTCTTTCTAGTTAGGAAACATGGTTTTGCATTTAACAGATGGTGTTGATGCTGGTCAGCTTTTCAGATTCAAAAGAGCAGCTATCCTAAAGAGATTTAGATTTTCTCTCCAGTGTCCCTGCCTCCATGTCGTCGTCTCCTCTGCCTAGTACAAATACATTATATAAACTGGGGGCTCTTGGCTCTTGAACCACCTGGGGGAGTTTTAAAAGTAAAATACTCATGGTTGCATGCCAGGCTAATTAAACTAGAGTCTTAGAGTTGAGCCCTGAGCGCTGGTGGTTTTCAAAGTTCCTCAGGTGACTTGGATGTGTTGCCAGAGTTGAGAATTAGCATTCTAAGTAATCCTCTGTCTCCCCTTCTGCAATGAAAATCCCCCTATTCTTTTTCCTGGCGCAGGTTCAGATCTCTGATTAGTTTTTTTTTTTTTTTTTTTGGTTCTTTTTTTCGGATCTGGGGACCGAACCCAGGGCCTTGCGCTTCTAGGTAAGTGCTCTACCACTGAGCTAAATCCCCAGCCCCCCTGATTAGTTTTGTTTTTCCATTCGTCCCATACATCAGTAGAGAGATGGCATGTGTCCTTGTATGGTGGCTCTTTTCTTTTCACTGTACCACATCCTACCAATATTTACCCAGCAATTCAGTTTCAGACTGAAGAGGCACAGTGTATTTCTAAGAGGTTCACTAAAGCTGATTTCAACCCTAGCCTGTATTCTAGTTTTTAGAAAGATTATCTCATCACTAGCCAGTTTTATTTAATCAAAGAGACCTAACCCCCATCCTTATTAATGTTCAGCATGAACTGGGGACATGAGACATGTGGCTTGTGCTGAAGCCATTTTGTGATGCTGCTTCCCCTCACAAAGGTACCTTTTCTATATGATTCCAATATGGGTTTCCTTGCTCTGTTTCAGATTTTACACCAGTTTTAAGGTCATGGCAGTTAATGTTCATAATAACAAAATGATTGTTAAAACTCACAGGGAACCTTGTTGGGTACTAGGTTTTCATTTAAGACATCATGACAAAGGAGATTGAGAGTGTATTTTGCAGAAACTGTTGCTTCAGATCCTCTAATTCAGTATTGTAACTGGTGCATGGAAGCAGTACCTTGGGAGCTTTAACGAAATATCCCTACCGAGGATGCATGTCTGGAGATATGGACAAGGTGGGTTGGCTTGATTTCTAAGAAGCCTTCCTACTGTTTCTAAACTAGGACAAATTCTAAGTGAAAGGAAAATAGGTGGGGCATAAACATAAGCACAAAGAACTGCAGAAAGATGATACCTTCTGAGTAAGGAAGAACTTTAAAAGAAGCAAGACTTTAAAGTGCTAGCCCTTTGATCAAGTGTGGACTATAAATGGACTATCCACAGAGAATGTTTGAAAATCTCTAAGATGTGTGGTAGGGTCACTGACAAACACTTTACAACTAATCTGTGGTTTCCAACCATAGCTTGTGTATCATGTACCATCAATGTGACCCTTAGAATGTCGGGGATCCTTTCTTAAAGTTTAGCTTCCTAAGTCATAAACCAAAGTAACAATTCTTTTTTCCCAAAAAGGTAAGTCTTATTTTATTTTATGTACGTGTGTGTGTGTGTGTGTGTGTGTGTGTGTGTGTGTGTGTGTGTGCGTGCTGGAGTTACAGTAGACTGTGGCCCATAAGGTTGCTGTTGAGAAATGAAACTGGGTCTTTGATGATAGCAAAAAAAATCTTAAGAGCTGAGCCATCTCTTTAGCCCCACGTGAAAGTTATGTTAATACGCATATTCTAGTCAAGTTTCATGTTTTTTCCATGGACAATGAAAGACATAGAGACTCTCAACCCTGCCATGCCCACATCACCAGAATCAGAATTTATATTTCCTTACGATTCAGAGCTTACTGGTATATGCTAAGCACATTAAAGTTTGAGGTAAACCTTATGCATTTGTTGGTACACAGTCATATAGTTGGTATTAGATATGGTTTCACCCCTTGAGACCAAACACTTGTTTTGGTAGATGTTAAAATATACTCAGAGAACAGAGCTGGTGAGGGAAGGTCATCACCTACAGTGCTACCCTGAGCTAGTACATTTTCTACCTGTTTAGTAGATGGTCAACGAAATACCAAGACAGCTGTTCTAATAATTAGAAAAAAAATACTGTTAGCAGAAACATCCATGTGTGCCCAGGATTGATATGTATACATACATATTCAGCATATCTTAACTATATTAACTAATGTTAAATTTGACTTAACAATGAAAGTGTCTTTCCCAAGGCGGGGGGGTGAGGACAAACTAAACCAGAAAAAAAAATCCAGAGAGAGAGAAAGAGAGAGAGAGAGAGAACACAAAACCTTCTCCCATTTATACTATGGCTGGTAAAGTAAAGCTGTTTTGTGGTCTTAATTGTAATTTTATACTAGAAGTAGGAAGAGTGGTCCATAGGAGAAGGAAAATGGCTAACTCTTGGATTATCAAATTGACCAACAAGCTGTATTTCTTTCAAGATGTTATCTGGAATTCCTTGAAAATGCTCCCACTGTCACTGACTATATTGAAAACTTTTGTTTGATTTCACTTGATGTCAATGAATGCAAGTTGCTTCTGCCCACACTGTTCTAGGAAAAGAAACATTTAACCCATCTTTAAAATCATGTACAGATTGGTTCCAATTATTGCATTGACACATATTTGTCCACAGTCTTCTATGTATGATGGGTATCCTTCAACAGAACGATTTCCAGGCTCCTTGGCACATGAATGCTTTTCCACCCAATTCTGTAGTGGGTATGTGGTGGCAGTGTTTGTGGTGAACGCTAGACAGATGTTTTTCCTTTTAAAAACAGTTAGCACAGAAGTTCCAGTTAAGCTCACAGAATGATGTCATATCTATTCACAGAAATACTTTTGCCTGAAATCTTCTCAACCTTTAATCTTAAGACCTTTCTTATGCAATATCATAAACTCCATTCCTAGAGAGAAGGCCCATTTTCTCTCCCAAGTCTTATCCATTTTGAAAACACTGAAACTAATAGGAAGTAGTGTAGTTTCTTTGCCTGTACACTCTGACATAAACTTGCAAGCCTTCTAACCCCACCTTCCTAGAAGTCAGAAGTTGTGTCTCTGAACCATACTATCTCAGAGGGCAAGCTATGGGGACCCTGCAATCCTTTTACAGAATTCTGCCTTCAGCTTTGTATTTCAGAATTTGAAGGCTGATTCAATTCTGATGGATTTAGGAGAAGTTTAGTCCTGGTAGTTGTTCTACTTTGGTTTTGGTAGTTAAGAAAACTCTATGTCATGTAGTCTGCCAACTGCTTTGTGCAGATCATTGGGAAATTAGAGTGCAATGTTGATTCCAAACTGTGCAGGCATGGAAAAATGACTGATGACATAACTTCTACTTCCACTTCTTCATATCCTTCCAAATGAGCAAACTCATACTCCTTTGTGTTAACCAGGCAATACTTTTATTTTTAAGCAATCAATTTTCTTATTATTTTGTTTTTGACCACTATTCTGTTGTCATATGTGTTTCTGTGACCCACCCCTGCCTCCTGCCACCTCAGTGACACCATTACAGACAAAAAAATCACTGAAGTACATTAGTGACCCCTCTTAACTGACCTTTGGGAAAAATCACAAGGCATGTACGAATGTATAGGCTGGTCTTTTAAAATTATCTTTCAGGAACTCTGAAATACAGGAATGTCATTGTGCTTGGTAAACCATGGCTTTCCACATGCATTGACTGTGCTGGTTAGAGTAGCAGTGAACAGATTGAGAAGGTCTTGATCAGCAGAAGAAGGCTCCTTCAGTTGGTCAAGACAACAGATCCAGTCCTCTTGTTTCATTTAAAATATGCACCCATTGAATCCTCTCTGTACTTACTCACAAATTGTACTCAAGCTCATCAGAATGCAGTTAGTATAATTTGGCTTCAGCATCATACTCATCAATTTGGAAACTCAAATGGTCTTCTATACCTCCAGGAAATATTTTTTTTCTTTCTTAACCTATGTGCTGTAGAGGATTCATCTTTCTTACATAGTTAAAAGCAGCAGTTTCAGCTAATGGAACATAACTCTCAATTAAAATAATTGAAATCCACAAAATAATTGTAATAAGGAAGCATTCCAATTAAATGGGTGCTTTCCTTTGTACCCATGCCTGCCACCATTTCTTACCCCTCATTCAGTAAATAGCATTAGCTATTCTTTTCAAGAAGGCTGTCCCTGCAGGGGAGTCAAATGGAAGAATAGATTGTGCCAGGTTAGAATCCGTTCCAAATTTGTTTGGTAAGAATTTAAAGCAAAGGGTATTTGAGTTTATTTACTCTCACCAGCATTTCTGTTTAAGAAAAAAAAAGGAGGCATTATGGTTGTAAAAGCCTCAAGCCATCAAATAGCCTTAAAATAGCATTTAATGATTTAAGTGTAAATGAATCATAAACACTTAGATTTTGTTGTTGTTGTTTTATTTCCTTTTATCGAAGATAGATTATTTTTGTCTCACATAATGTAACCTGGTTATCATTTCCCCTCCATCTACTCCTCTCAGCTCCTCCCCACTGCTGTTCCCATCCAGATCCACCCTCTTCTGTCTTCTATTAGAAAACAAACAGGCTTCTAAGAATGGATAATAGTGAAAAAAAACCCGAATACATCAGAATTAGACAAAATAAACAGAGGGGAAAGAGCTCAAGAAGAGACACAAGAAACAGAGATCCAATCACTTGCACACTCAGGAATTCCATAAAATCCCATAAAAGCACTAAAGTGGTAGCTGTAATAATGCAAAGGCCACATAAGGTGACAAAGAGAGGTAAAATATATAAGTGAAATAAAATAAAACTTAATAAGGTAATTTTTTTCTTTAAAAAGGAAGGCCATGACACAACATTATGGAGAATAGGAACTTTTAAAGATGCCATTGAATTAATTTTCTGTTAGCCATCTACTGCTGGGCAGGCAGCCTACATTTAATAGTGCTTTGTTTCCCCAGAGAGAGTCCCTTGAAGGAAACAAAATATTCCTGGGCACGTAGTTTTCTCTTGGAGACTGCTTCCGGGTTAGGGATAGGGCATGTGTCTACTTCTTTGAGCTGTAGGAACTCCCTTGGTGCAAATCTGGTCAGGCACTGTGCATGCTGCCTCAGTCTCTGTGAGTTCATATGTGCACCAATCCTGTTAACTTAGAGGGCTCTATTTTCCTGGTGTCCTGGATCCTCTCTGAGTATTATACTCTTTTAGGTTCCTCTTCTCAGGGTTCCTTAAAGGATTTGATGGGGCATCTCTTTTAGGGCTGAGTGTTCCAATGTTTCTCATTCTTTGCACAATGTCTGTCTGCATTTCTCTGTATTTGTTTCTATTTCCTGCAAGAGGAATCTTCTCTGATGAAAGCAGAACAAGGCATAGATCTATGAGTATATAGAATGTCATTAGGAACCATTTGTTGCTACATAGAACAGTAGTATTTGGTTTTACCCTATGTTCCTGGGCTATCTAGTCTTTGATTCTTGGTTACCAATTAGTGTCTTGGAATAGGCCTTCAATGAAATGAGACGCTGGTTTGTTTATCCCATAAACGTTGTGTTGGCATTGCACTACCATATCTTGTAGACAGGACACCATCATAGATCAAAGAATCTGTGGCTGGGTTGTTAGATATATTTTATGCAGGGTACATTTCTGTACCAATGATGCTAGCACATAGGTGTGAAGGTTCTAGGTAGGTACCAGTTTGATCTCTTCATAGTCAATAAGTTGTGTGGGTGTTGCCTTCAACAATGGGCCTTTCTAGTCAGTTTCTGGAGAAGAATCTATAGTCTGGGCAACAGCCTGGATTGTTTGGGATTTCCATGGGACCCCTTTAGTCAACAACTTAATTAGATGTAACCCAATCCTGGTATATACACACTTAGGTCTAACTTCCCCATCGCCTCCCTGAAATACCAGCTCTTCAACTGAGGCTTTAATAAAAGAGCACCTTTTCTTTTTTATCCTATTAAAAGCAAGGTTCTCCAAGGAAGAATCTAAATGGGAATTGGTACTCATATTTAAAACATATAATATTCTCCACAGAAGGGGAAGAACAAGGATTTAGGAGCCAGAGGGGCGAGGACAATGTGAAAACATGAGCCACATAGTCCTATAAGCAGGGTTCATAGAAGTTCGCAGAGACTGAAGTGACAATCACAGAGCCTGCATGGGTCTGCACTAGGTCCTCTGTATAGATTTTGTGTTTATGTAACTTGGTGTTCTTGTGGTACTCCTAACAGTAGGAGTGGGGGGTGTCTGATTCTTTTGCCTGCTCTTGTTACCCCTTCTCTCTTGCTGGGTTGCTCTGTTGCTCTTTATGCAAGGGCTGTACCTAGTCTTATTGTAACTTGTTAAGCCATGTTTGGTTGATATCCCTGGGAGGCCTGCTTGTTTCTGAAGGGAAACAGAGGTCAAGTGGGTCCATGGAAGAGGGGAGGTGATATGGTGTGGGGAGGGGATTGGGAGGGAATCTGCAGTAAGGAGTGATTTATGAGAGAATAAGTTAAAAAGGAAACAAACCAAACAAAACTAGCATGTGTGACGCTACTCACAGTATTTAAGTGATGAAATCAATGTCCTCATATATATTCCTTATTTCACAAAATATAGTCAATATTCAAAACAAATCATGAGGCAGATAACTGTTGCTGTCCCATAGAAAATGAGAGAGATTAAAGAACACATTCTATGTAACCCAACTGTCAAGATGCAGAGCTGGCTTTCCAACCAAGGTCACTCTGCCTCCATAGTGCACATCATAGCCAGGTAACCCTATCTCCTCCTTGTTTCCATATGTAGACTGAGTGATAGCTTCCTCAAGAAGACCCACATTCTATCTGTATAGCTATGTCTATATTGCTCTGTGATTGTCAGGGAAATTCAAATTGACTTTTCATGAGGATTATTGAGGTAAATGTAAAGGAAAGTCAATCATGTCATTTTAGTATTGATTTTCAAATATGCACATGAAATGCTGTTTTATTATGACTTCACACACAGACACACAGACACACACACACACACACACACACACACACATTTTATTTCTTTTGCTCTTCTTTTGCTCATCTTTGATTTCCCTTCTTTGTACCACGTTCTTGCTGGTTTTCTGTTTCCACATAGTTCATTTTCTACCTTCATTGTGTGTGTGTGTGTGTGTGTGTGTGTGTGTGTGTGTGTCCATGCATACATGTGTAAATATAGATACCTCTTGTGATTAACTTGACACAACCTAGAATCATCTGTGAAGAGAGTCCCAATAAGAACTTTTCTACATTAAGTTGGCTTGTGGATATGTCATTGGGGAAATGACTTAATAATTGTTGTGGGAAGTACCAGGTCATGTGTGGAGCAGCTCTTCTTAGACACAGGATCTCATACTATGTAATTATAGAGGAGAGGCTGAACACATGTATGAAATGATGGATTTCTCTTTGCTTTTTGACATTGGATATGATAAGACCTCACTTGACTACTTGACATCCCACATAGACTTCCTTTTACAGAGAAATTGCAACTTGGCATGGTAAGCAGAAAAAGTCTCTTTCCTCTTCAGTTAATTCTGTCAGGATATTTTATCATAGCCACAGAAATAAAAGCGAGAACACCTCTTGTGAGAGAAAACATGGGTTACTTGGGTTTTTTATGTTGTTGTTTGTTTTTTTTGTGTTGTTTTTGTTTTTGTTTTTGTTTTTTTGTTTTTGAATCTGGCTTGGGACTTAATAAAATGATTTCTAACTCCATATATTTTTCTACAAATGAGGTAGGAATCTTAAAATCCAGAAGGAAGATGAGGAAGGTTAGGTTAGAATTAGGGTTTCATCTACACAATGAAAACAAAAGATGCAGAGGAGACAGTGAGATAAGTCATACTCTGATACTGCTGGCCCTTTGTCCAGAAGAAGAGAGCAGTGATCAAAAGAATAAACATTACTTCTCGATTCTGGGAATGGTCGTGCTTTAGCAGCCAACATGGAAATAACAATCACTGACCTCTAAGAAACTTAATTCTGCTAATGAAGAAAATTAGAACGAGAACAGACCTACAGCCTCTGTAAAGAAATGTAGCTTGCTCTTCCACCATGGAAAGATGTATCCATGATTTATGATCTACAGGACTATAAGACAGTTTAGGTAGTTTGATCTATTAAATTTATGGTACTTGTTATAGCAATAATTGAAAACGATGGGATATTCAAGCTCTGTCTCTAAAAAGCAATTGCCTTTTAAGGTTTTCTAAAGTTATTCTGATATCAATTATCAAATAATGTATGTATAATAAATATATTCACTAAGTTTCTTTGAAGATGGTTTATCTGCATCTATGTATGTGCACTACATGTATAACTGGTGTTCATGGAGGCTGAAGAACGCAATAATTTCACCTGGAACTGGAGTTACAGGCTGTTGTGAGCAGCCCTGCAGCTGATGGGAACCAAGCTGATGTAAACTAAGAGGTCCAAGAGTCTCTAAGACACTGAAATAGAGGTGCATTGAACTGCCCCTAGATTCATATAAGAAGATACAAACTTCATGGCTTAAGCACCTAATATTTGCTGAAGTGTTAACTTTTTTAATGGAAAAAATATAAGGGCTCACTAAGAAGAAGAACAGAGTAGAAGTCTCAAGGAAGTATATAAGAGTGAGGCACAGGACTGTGAAGGGGAAGAAACCATCCAGTAGAGTGTTCTAACAACAAAGGTCCTGAGATTGCTGTATGAAAATGAAGGCCAGCATAGCTGAGACACATAGACTGATGGAGAATGAGATAAAGGCAGCGCTGGACCAAGGGCTACTCGTAGACTATCACTATATTACTTATAGTCTGTTTGTACTTTTGTATTTAGAGGGAAGTTCTCACTTACTATGTATCCCTGGCTATCCTAAACCAAGCTGGCCTCAAACTCAAAAATCTGCCTGCCTCTGCCTCCCCAGTGCTGGTATTAAAGGCATGCGCCACCAAACCATATCAATTACTTATAATTGTTAACATAATATTAATGCTATATGAGTATCCATGAGTATTATTTGGGGAATAATGACAATGGAACAAGTTTGCATGTATTTGGCATTTGTGCCACTTATTTAATATGGTCTCCTGTATCCCAAGGGTCAAACTGATCTCTACCTCCCAAATCTTTGAATTACAA
The DNA here is from genome assembly GCF_011064425.1 of Rattus rattus. NCBI lineage: Eukaryota > Metazoa > Chordata > Mammalia > Rodentia > Muridae > Rattus > Rattus rattus. The sequence goes on along the minus strand of NC_046172.1, from coordinate 120,313,646 downwards.
GCATGCACAAACTGTGCCGGACTCACTTTCCTTTCTGTTTTTGCTTACTTGTCTTCTCACAGGATCTCAACACTCTACCTAGGCTGGTCTGTAACTCAGTTTGTTACTTAGGTTAGCCTTGAATTCACAGACCTCTTCATGCCTTGTTCTCTGCTTACACTGCAATGTTCTGGGATTACAAATGCAGGCCAGCATGCTCAGCTTCCATATTAATGGAAAAAATATAAGGGCTCACTAAGAAGAAGAACAGAGTAGAAGTCTCAAGAACAATTTTGTTGACCTGATGTTAGATTAGGAACCTGCAGGTACACAATCCAATCCATAGAACAGAGAATCATAGGTCCACGTATGTGTGTTTGTAGGTATGTGTGTGTGTGAGTGTGTGTGAGTGTGTGTGTGTGTGTGTGTGTGTGTGTGTGTGTACATGCTTGCATGTTGGTATGTTCTGATTCATCATTCACACTTTTGGAGGAAGTGGTGCACTACTGGGACTATATGAGAAACTAGCATTCCTAGCTTAGCTACTACATTTTCCTTTGTCCATTAAAGTCAGTTCACCACAGAAAGCATGCATTTGACTATGCTATTTTGATTACATATGGGAGACACAGGACAGGTAAACATTAAAAAGGAAAGAACAAAGAATGGGCTCTCTTGTGACTGAAATGGCAAATCGTGGCTTGCTCCTTCACAGATGGAATAGGTAGGAAACATGCTAATTTAAAAACCTGCTCTAGAAAATCATTGGTTATTTCTGATATTCATGTAGCCCCAGAGGAGTCTCTGTCAAAAGCCCTTCTACAAAAGCAAAAGTAAAGGACCAGGAACAAAGTAATGCAGGACACATACCTGTATAGGTACACTGCCAAGGGACAAGTGTCAACTGTGAAGTCATTCTTCGTGAACTACATTGGAAACAACTGTCCACGGAAGGAAGCAGCGTAAGTGCCCTGAATGTGATTTCTATTTCTCTCTGATGGCCCTTCTTGTTGGAACACACTAATGTGCCTGAGATTTTTTGAATTAAAAATGCATACTGAAAGATCTGGGCCTTTGGAAAGTTATCTCTGTTGTCATCTAGAAATTGGAATATGCCAGTCTTCACAACGTTCAAAAATGTTATCTGGAGGAAGTGAAGAATTTCCAAGCTTTCATACATAAGACCCTCTGTTTTCTCCCTAATATATATCTAACTTCAGATTTAAGATTGCTGGCAGGATAGCCAGTGAAAATGGTCTATAAATTCTTTCCTATACAATTAAGTATTTATTTTGTGGGTAGTTGAAGAGGTGCTTTCTAAGCTGCTATGAAATTCAAAAGAAACAAAAACCTTTTAGAGTTGTCTAAAGAAGGTTCATTCTGTTCTTTTCTTTCCCATGGCTTTGTGTAACACCCATTTAACTGACAGGCTCTCAGAGATGGGCATAATATGCATGAAATATTCTCAGCTCCTCGAGGTGTCACTTGACTAAAATCCTTGTCTAGCAGAGACATCTCCAGGTGAAGCTATGGCAACCATGGAAAAGCATTTTATGCTGAAAACAAGATGGGTCACAGGTATATCTAGGAAGTTAATAGAGAACATGGATCCATCTACAGGTAACATTGTATTCTCAACAATTCTGAAGAAAGCCATTGTATGTAATTGCACCTGCTCTTTAAGAAACTCTGGGAATCCATTAACAATTTTGTGGGAAGCATAAAAGGAATGTGAATAGTCTTTTTTTGAACATCTGTATTCATGGTGGTTACAAAGAAGTGAAGGAAACAGAAAGGATAATAGGTATGTAGGCAAACCTGCATGTTGGAACCCAGGAAGCCGAAGGCTCTTGCCTACTTTCTGGATTCATCTCTGCTTATCACTCTTGTTTGGACTGCGTTTGCTTATCTTTCCATAGTAGCCAACTGCTAGCTCACAGTCTAAAGCATTCACATTGTCATGTGACATCCACCAACTGATGCAGTAATAGCTTGAGAAATGCATCTTCTCCATGATTTAGGCTCACGGAAATACTGGGAACAGTAGGAACTTAAAGATTCCCTGGTTTGTTCATGGAATGATCCCAGTTCGTTGTAGGAGAGATATAAAATTAGTGAAAACAGATTTCTACTTAGTTTTATGTGTGAAAATGCCTATTAGATGGGATGTCAATATATGTGTTTAAATACTATTTACGGTAAGTCTATTATGTCTGTGGCATGTTTTTCTAATCACTGGAATAAGTGAAACACTGCCGTTTCCAATAGTAACAGCTATCATCCACTCATTCATTGAAAATCTGAATAATGAAAAGGCTGAGCACTTCTGAGTAGGGAAAAATATATTTGTATGATATCATTGGAATTACGTCATTGGCCTTTGTTTGGCTTAAGAACGTGAACTAATACATGAACTCTCCTGGGGCCTTCAGCTATCTAACTGGTACTACATCTTAGATCTTAGATGTTAGAACTCTTGTCTCATCCTACTTGTGAAAGAATTAGTTAATTATGATGTCTACACCTACACCCACACCCACACCCACACACACACACACACACACACACACACACACACACACACACAACACAAACACACACACACACCACTTGCTCTATTGAGCATGCATATTTATAAAACTCTAACACAAACATTTAGGGTATTTGCTTAGGAACATAGGAGTACAATTTCCCCACTTCTCAAGTGACATTCGATTTATTTACACTGATATTTATTTTAAACACATCATTTTCCTTCCCACTTAAATCTTGGAAATGATGATTAATAATTCAATATTGTGTCCATCAAGGTGTCCACTGGGTTATAACATTATGTAGTCCCTTCATTAAAATGTGGCTAGAGAAGCTGAGAAGATGAGCCAATTGATAAATGCATGCCATGTAAGTATGAGGACCAAAGTTTAGATTCTCAGAATCCATATGGAAGACTTCCAGTTCTAGCAGTCATTTATAATCCCAAGGATCCCTAAAGCAAGATGGTTAAGCAGAGCAGATAGAACTGACAAGCTTTGGGTTCAATAAAAGACCTTGTCTCATTAAATAAAGTGGAGAAAGATAAAAATATCCAACATCACCCTGACAGCCACATGAATGTGAACACACACACACACACACACACACACACACACACACACACACACACATTTATAGTGTGAGGCAGAACCTTGAATGAGATTTTAGCCAATAAAATGAAGCAAAGGTAAAGAGATTTTAACAACCCAGTTTATATCCCTCATCAGATGATATTAAATTCCTCAAAGGGGACATTAGTGGAATGGAGAAATGGTTCATACTTTATAAGCACTTGCTGCTGTTAGAATCTGGTTTCAGTTCCCACCACCCACATGGTAGTTCACAAACAATTGTTACTCTAGTTCTAGGGGTTATGAATCCTCCTTCTAGTCCACTTATAGGCTTTGAATAAATGAAGTGTCATGTGATCAGGACTGGGATAGGGACAGGCCCAAAAGACTCTGGGAAGTCAAGGATCTGAGAATGGCCTGTGGCATGACATTTACTAATAAATAATATGTTGTTCCTATTGCCATTAAATCCTTCCAATATTCAAAGGAGCTGAGGAACATGTGTTTCATATAGAAATATAGTACAGTCTATACCTATAGCAGATCTTGTGTTATTCTGAGAAGTGGGGCCAGCTATATGTCGTGCATTTTGCCATGCCAACCAATATCCAGTGGCATGAATTTTGCTAGTTGTAAATGCTATTTCTGTGAAGCTTTGGTTATGAATAATGAAGAAATAGACTGGGTCATAGATTTGCTCTATCTTTAATATATTTGGGATTTCCATACTGATTTCCCAGGTTTCTACACTAATTTCAATCCCCAATAACAAGCTAGAAAGGTTTAGCTTTCCATGGCCATATGCTAACTACCATATGATGCTTTTAGTTTTTTTGATTGCTATCATTCTGACTCAGGTGGAAGAGAAAACTCAATGTAGTTTGAATCACGATGGCTGAAGAAGCTGAATATTTTTCCTGTAAAGCCAAATAATCCAGACAAAGAAACATAAGTTTACCTGTATGCCCTCATATATGATACTTAAAAGATATACAAAAAGAAATTAGAGTAGTGGGCAAACAGAGGAGACTGACAGGGGGAGGCAGAAGGGCAGGGCAAGAGAGGGCAGTGGATAAGTGGGTGTTTATGATCAAAGCACAATATATACAATATAAATATCACAGAGAAACCCACTAATTTTAAGTTAATGCTTATTAATGATTATGATTTAAAAAGGAATGAGGTATACTGTTATTTTAAAAGTTGCTAAAAATTAATGTGTTCTGTAAAGATTACCATGATAATTAAGCATTTTGGTGGATTCCTTTAATCCCAACTGTCAAGAACTGAATACCTTGCTTAAGCAAATCTTACACAGAGACATAATATGTCAGTCTGGTTTATGGGTGCAGAAGGATCCTAGCTGGATTCTAAACCTTCATCCTCATGTCAAGTTGGAAAAGCACCACCCTACCTTAAGTAGGATTTATGACTAGGAAAAAGAGGATGAGGAAACCTTGTTTCAAACACATTATCATTTTTCTCTTCTTCTAGGTCAGTGGAAGTCACCACTTGTTTCTTGAGTGCCAAGTAAGGCACACATGTCGATATAATGTAAGAAAGACACACAGCCATAGGCTCAGGCCAATTGGCAGTGATTTTATTTTGATAACCAGCTACTCAAGAATTTTATGAGCAAACTCCAATACCAGCACCCACCCCAAAGCTACTAGTCCACCATTACAGGACCCCAGTAAACAAAGTCAGCTGCTGCAACTGTTTCCTTTCCAATGTAAATTTAGAGAGATGGTCTATAGTTTGAAATCCAATTGTTTCTGCAGGAGACAGAATTTGTGTGAACCCAGCATTAGTTGGTAAGGACAGAGAAATGGATACCAGGATATGTCGAACTTTGTCAAAATGACAGATAGCTCACTTTTAAACTAGGAAGCTAGGGCCTACAATTATCAAAGCATGCACGGGTTAAGGGAGAAAAATTGTTACTCTTTCAACAGGCTAGAGGGCATGCTACCAGGAATCTGGGGTATGCAGCTATGGCTACTAAAAGTATGGTGAAAAAAGCAATAGGATCAGTTATTTCAGCTGTACAGAAGAGCAAATCAAAACTGATCCATTTGTGCTGTATTTGTTGTTGTGGTTGTACAACAAAACTCTGACCCAGGGTAGAAATATCCCTATATATCAGAGGATTTTGTGGATAGAACAGGGATTACAGAATCATCTGACAGCAAGTCACTATTCTCCATGCTACAGAATCCCCCTTTCTCCAGTGATAAGGAAAAAGAGTGACAAATAAGTTCCAGGGATAGTGAGTCCTGGGTTCTGCTATTGTTTCTTACTCATTTCCTGTGGGATCTATGGCGTGATAGTTTTTATTGGGATCCTGTTACAGTTTGTCTAAAAAGACACTGCTGGAAGACAGCATGACTATACTCTAAAATGGATGATAATAGGCTAAAACGCCAACACTAATCTGCATGCCTGTACTTGAGGATACTATGAATTCCAACCTCTCTTACATTGTGAGGAATATTATGATGACAATACCAATAATCTCAATAATGATAGCAGCAAGTGTTTATTGATAGTTTATAAGTTCTCTTCCTATTGCTAATTAAAAAAGTATTTCCAAGAATCCTCTTAAAGTGCTAAGGTAAGAAAATCTGATGGGTCTTTCACCAACCAGAAAGTAATAGAGTAGTCAAAGGACATGAGTTTCCCAACTTTATCATCCAGCCACTGTTATCATTTCACTTATTATTTTTTCCAGACTTGAAACTCAAGTAGTTCAATAATAAATCTCATAACTGTGGGTCTCAATATTTTTTTCTTATCACTGTGCATGAATCCCAATTCCCTGGGCAATATGATAACAGCAAATTTTCCACAAGTTCCTTCAGTACTGTGACACAGTGAAATTTTAGTTACAGTAAAGGTATTTTGTATTCAAATTGATTTTTGTGTACAATTATGGAAAAATTTAAAAATTAACATACTATCATCATTCTATGCTCTCCTCCATGGAAAGTAGTTGTTCTCAATGAAACTAGTCAATAATCAACATTATTTGTATCTGATGCTATCAAAATGTTTTTGCTAAAGTGATGAAAAACACAGAATGTTATCATACTGATATACAGAAAATGCAAGCACCCATGTGGTCTCACCACTAGATTCTTAACCACGTTTTTAAACTTAGCATTTCAAGTTAAAAAATGTGTTCCCAATTTAATTTGATTTTGGTCTTCATGGCACCTAAAATAAAAAAGGACAAGTAATTGTAACACGGAGGGAAGCTAAGGCCCAGAGAATTATTGCCTTAAGTTCCCCCACCAAAATGCATGACAGAAATAGAAATTCAATTCTGACACTGTTGCCAGTGAGATTCAATAAAGTCATTATCATATCTCCTGATTCAGCAACTATTACCTCCCAGATACTGTTCTGTACTCTGTCTTGGGCATCCGGGGTTAGACAAAACAGTGAATGTTAAATAAGTCTTGGCCTCTTCCTGTGTAATGTTACACAGCAGTTGAGAGAGGGAAGGTATATGCATGACAGGTACATTGGTATGAATAGATAACCTTTTCTTTCTTCAGGGCACCAGGCTAGACACAACACTCAAAAATATCCACCCTGACCACTTTTGAGCAAAGCAAATGGGGGCCTGCTGGGAAACTGAGAGGCAACCCTGAGAAGTCAATGCCCATTAGACAAGGGATTATTCAGTTACAGTCTGTCAGCATTGTTGCCTTTTGAGATTAAATTGCTCCTGACAACTATTTTATGTTTGTTTGTTTGTTAATTTAAATGGAACTACAACAATAATGAAAAGAACTGAAAGGTAGTCCCAAAACGGGGTAAGAAATTGTGCTTTTAGAGTGAAATACAAATAACTAATCAGAACCTCCACATACATAGCTGCTGGAATAGATGTAAATCCTTTCCCCCATTGAATTAAAGTGAACAAAATTTTAATTTACCCGTGTAGTGGCAAGAAGATTATAGGAGCTATGTCTACTGAGTTTGGTATGAATTTAAGCACAGGCAGGTATATAAGGACCAATGTGTGAATGCTGTCAGTTAGAGGCATGGTTATGCTCAGCACTTAGAGGTGGGGAAGTGGAGGTACCACTGTTGCCAAATGATCCACAGGAATTACCCAATTCTAGCTAGTGCTTCTGCATAGCATGTTTTTGCACTGTTAGACTTACTCTTTCTGGCCAAATGGGATAAACTGCCAGCCTAGCACATGTCCCAGCATACATACCTAGGAGTCACAAATTTCCCTCATTTATCTAGTTTTACCATGTGGTAACTTCACTTGGCCATTTCATTTGGCAATTCTGTATATAACAGATGAATTTCTGATAGCAGATTCAGAACTGTGCTCTAGGCCTGACAATCATATCAGGATTCAGGCTTGAGTGTTAGGGGAATGAGTAAGGCCTGAGTCACCCTTAGTACTTAAAATTAAAGCTCATATGGATCAGTGAAAGTGATGCAATTACTCATACTATCAAATTTCAGAAAGCTTAAATATGACAGACTACAACAACAATGCATCAAGCTCTTCTGAAACAAAGAACTTTCACACTGTACACAGACTAGGAGCTCCTTCAATATTTTTAAGCTGCAACTCATTGGCCGTCATTCCATATCATGATTTGGGAAAACCACGTTAGAAAGTATACTATCAAACCATAATAATAAGCAAGGAGGACTCCTGCCACCAAAGCACAAGCCATTAAGGGAATTTTACTTTAACAATGGAAAACTAAAACACATATCTACTAGCTTCTCTATAGTGTATTAAGTATCCATTCACCAATCCCTGTTCTACAAAACCTTGATTGTTCCGTAGATATAGAAGCAAGTCAACCTCAACAATCTGGGGTAGACTGATATCTGCTTTTCACTGTGTGTTTGCTATTGAGAAATGGAGAGGCAAAAAAGCAACTTGAGGTCACAGAGTCAGACAATACTAAGATCACTTCAGCACTGTTTCCATAATAATCAACCAGGAATCCAGAAAAACAAAAATAAAAAAGAGGTTCAATTATGTTGCAAAGATATTAAGACAGACAATGATACACATGGTTGTACAAGACATAAGGGAAAGAATATGAAATGATATAAAAATTAATTCGTACCCAGTCCATAATCTTATAGCTAGGAGAACCTTGCAATAGGAAGCCAATCCAGGTGTCAGGAAGCCTTATTGAGATGATTGTTAATTCAGCCAATTACATGTAGAGAACAAACATTTGGCTTGAATAAATAACATCTACATAGCAAGAGAAATTGGACCAACCATATTATCAAGAATAATACCTAAACGAATGGTAAATCAGTGTTCTCCCTTCCCACTGATCTCAGGAACAGATAGCAGTCCTAAGACTTGAGGCATATTACTATCTCTTACTTAAGAGCTTTGGGATCTTGCCTGAATCATTTGAATTTGTAATATGCATTTCTTCATCTGTGAGGACGACTATATTCCTCTGCATATTTTACAAAGTAATATTATCTAATGTGGAAGACAGGACAATGACTAGCATTGGAATTGCTCTGCATCAGTGTGTTACAGGAAGAATGCAGGGCAATGAAGAGCTCAGGCATGGGAGTTGTACTGACCTTACATATTAGGAGCAACCACTATGGAAGGGAGCAAGTATTCTCAGGACCATGTTGAGTCCAATGCTATAGGTGCATCAGCTGGAGAGCTCCAGGACCCTGGATTTTCTTCATCATGCCACATGAAAAGATTTTCAGTAGAAACTTTCTTACACTGCTTGCTACAGCCTATATTTATAAACAGGCATTACTTGAGAGATTTGTTCTCTAAATAATTCCCTGTAAAAGAAGTCGGCGGTCCTACATTCATGCTATGAAGGTGAGTAGAGATTTTCTCGTCTCACCTTACTTTCCCCCATGAAAGTAGAGAATCAGGAATAAAAAGCAATTGTTTGACAAGAGGTTTGTACAATATTGCAGATTTTTAGAAAAGGACAGGCATGATATTCACTCACACACAACTGCAAGACAGCAGGTCGATATGTATTGACTAAGATCCCAAATAACATAAATGAAGCATCACAAGTCCCCCATCCCCATGTATTCACCTACCAGTGGAATACTGAATCAATCACTGTAACACAATGCTGTCAAGACCCTCGTTAAAAAGCTTTCCTCCATTGAGCAGAAAATTAGAAAGACATTCACAGGTGTCCATAATGGCATCTTCAGTGATCTCTAGCTTAAAAATTACCTTCCCTGGCTCCCATAGACAATGGAAGACAGTAAAGACATTCTGCCTGATTCTGGGGCAACTGGTAAAATAAAATGTAACTCAAATTTGGTATCTGAAGAGAAACATAGAGTAAATTAATTTCTAAAATGATTTTGCTAACAGTTCTCTTAAGACAGGGTCTGAAGAATCAGATGCTGATCCGGAGAATTGCTGTTGAAGAAATTGCAGTCAGTAGGAGAGATGGAAGTGGAATGAAGAAAGCGAGGCTGTGGTCTCCTCAGAGACAGAGCTTTAACCTGATCCTATGGAGAACTCTGGAGGTTGAGCTGTCACATGAGGTTAGTCTTATCTAGAGTGAAAGGGCTTGAGCAATCTTTGGGTATAAAGGCTGGGTTGTAAATAAGCAAAATCTGCTGGCTAATAGGGCTCCTGCTAGAAAAAGATGGTGTGAGCCTTAGTGAACAATCATACTCATCGTTACTGTATTGGTGCATGCACTCCGGAAAAGGAATTTAGGCAGAGGATTTACACTGCCCAGTTATCAGGTTGGACATTATTGGATTCTCAACAAGCCTGACTTCTTACTAGAGATGTGCCAGTGGTATTTCTATCTCTCTGGTCACATTTTTTTTTTTTTGGCTCTATGCAGGTGCAGTCACACTGGAGTACACCATCATCATAAAACCTTTGTAGTTGCTTTTTCCTTTCCCTGAAGCTTTCTTCATGCAAATGTCGCCTCATTTCCTGTTTTCCTCTTATGGTCTTTACTCTGATGTCTTTTCCAAGTTGCCTTCTGTAATGACTGCCAATGCTGCCAGCCATCGTCCGTGCTTCATTCTTCCCTACCACAATAATCACCACCTAACAAAATATGTTGCCTTTATGTTTAGTGTTTCCTCCTTCCCTTCTGTGGGTCAGCTCTAAGAGAAAAGGCATTTTCATCACTTTTTTAGAAATTCACAAATGTCGCCTCAATGTCTGTAACAATCAATGCGAGAGTCATCAGCTATTTGTTGAATAAATAAGCAAAATCACCCAACCTTTCTCTATGCCTGAGCTAACTTGAATGTATTTCCAATGCTCACACTTTCTCCCTCAATTTCATCCATACTATTTCCAGTGCATTAGGTTCATTTTAAAAATCACTTACAGTAATGGCTTTGTTTACTCCTACTTTGTATTTTCAAATGTTCACCAAATCAACTACAGTCACTGCATCCACATGGGTTATGAGTCATGTTTGTTTTGAAATAGAAAATGCTCAGAGCTACCAATTTTGCCAGTCATCAGTGACAAAAGACTCCGAGAAAGAATTCACTGTCATTTACCAAGTGAGCAAATAAAGTTCAAAGGGAAAGTATGTATATTGTATATACTATAAGGAAAAAATGTCCTCCACCAAAGCCAGTAAAAGTTGGATGTGAATAAAAATCCATGTAGCACCCATCAACTGAAAATATCCCTCATGTATTTCTTCTTTTAGGAAACACAAATGTATGATAATTTTGTATTTATCTAATGAGGTATAACTCAGCATTTATGAGTACAATCAATACTTATTGGATACAATGTTTGATCTGGAAGGAAAAGAATACCACTGTGTTTCTGCATACATATTATCTGAAAACCAAATAGTTCACTAACCGGTTTCTTCTCAGTGTGGGCACAAAACAGAATTGCAAACTCTGGGAGACTTCCAGAAGAGTACTTTTTTTCTTTTTACAATATACTGTTTGTGAATGTGTGTGCATGCAGGTATGCATGCATGTGTACATTATATGCACATGTGTTAACACTAGAAGAAGTCAATGTGGAGTCTCTTCCTCAATCAATTTTCTGCTTTCTTATTTTTTATTTAATGTTTATACTTTCGTGAGGGTAGGGTGAATGGTCACAGAAGCAAGAGGAGAATGTCAGATATCTTCATGCTGGCAATAGAGGTAGTTACAAGCCACTGGAGGTAAGTGCTGTGAGCCTAAGTCTAGACCCTAAAGAGCAGTAACTGCTCAACTGAGCCACTGACTGACTGAGCACCAACGTTTGCTTTCATGCATGTCCAGTAGTAAGGGATCCCAGCAACGACTCCAAAGCCCTGGTTAATTTATGACTCCCTACTTTCAGCCTTGTAATTTCTCAAGGAGAAAATGGGAATAGCCATCAATTGTATCTTTATGAGAATACCATGAGATGGGGGTAAGAGAAGTCTGAAAAACATAGAATTACAAGGCATGCAAAAACTGTGCTGCTTTTCGGTCCTGTCGCTGAAGCTTGGATAAGAGTTCTGTTTTATCAGTTTAAGCACTTAAGGAGAAAATGACAGTAGACAGAGAGAACGGTTTCATGAATTGCATGCCAAAGTGCTATGAATATGACAATAGGAATCTAGAATTTAATAGCTACTTAAGATCAGAAATTAGCAGATGTGGTCAGTGTGATCTTCTTAGTCTAATCTTGTATCTCCATACCTGTTAAATAACCAGGGCTGGGAGTCCTGCCAGAAAGAGCATTCTTTGGTCTGTATCCCAGACTACTCCTTTGTCTCTGGTCTAGTATTACTGACTTCATTTGGGCCTCATATGCAGATGTAGTAGAGCACGGTGGCTAGAAGTGCAGCTTACCCAGTTATAATGCATGCTCTGTATGTTACGTCTCTGAACTAGGAATTAAGCGGGCTTCATAATGCCAACACCCTCCCTGAGTCGAGATATCCTCCTTTGGAAAGTGAGTAAGTGAGTATACATATGAATATTGACCTTACACTGAGAGTCGGTGTGAGAATTGTCAAGTATATTTACTGTGTGAAATGTCTATCCTGCCGGCAGCCAGTGAGGGCTGCCATACCAATGTGCTACACCTGATTCTGTTTTTGTATAAGTTGTACCTTTTCCAATCTCAGGTTCCTACTGTGCTCAATGAACAATAAGAAAGCTCTGAACGGCTGTTAGTACTAAAGCACAACTGTCTCAACTGGCCAAGTTGTTGTGAATCTGACTAATGCCTTTTTGTTGAAACACAATGTGATATCACATTAAGAGCTCTGGACCTCAATTCAAATGATACACATTAATTCTCTTGACTTCACCACTAGAATATTATAATATCCTAATGAGGAGAGGCAAGTAATTTCAATCTAGATTTACCCAAAAACAGATTCATTACATGAATCAAATACATTAACGTGGCCACGTCTTGATTTTTAGGCATCCAAGTGTAATAAGTGTTCCTCTCTATCTCTCTAGGCTCCTTACAGACTGAATAAGGACTCCTGCAGGCACCTCTCCTTCACGCAGCATTTTATTTATGTACTTAAGTATGTTTATATTTCTAGGGTTGATTTCTGCACTGAATAAAATAGCTCATAATTTTCCTCTTCCTTGGAGTGGTTTCTTCTTCAATCCCTATTCATTCATCAACTGAACTGATAAGTTCAAAAAGCCCTTGCTCTGTCTCATCTACTATTATTAATATCTCAGTATGTTTTCTGTAAAACTCAAAGTAGAGCTGTATGATGACTTCAGTTTTCACACTAGTCTATAACTGCCTTGCTAGCTACCATAATGTCTTGTGTCTTAGCTAACTAAAAAGCTAAAACAACTTGTCAAATGTTTGCTTGAAGAAGTAGCAAATGAACAAATGAGAAGCAGAGAGACAATGAAATTACCTTCCTAAGTACCGTTCTTTCTTTCCGAATGCTCAGGGTGGTAGTTTCAGATTATCAACACTCTTTGGCAATGTTCTACTTCAATGCCCATAAGAAGACTGCTCTCTGAGCCCTATTATTTCACAACAGGCATTGACTATTGAAAATGCTCAGGTGCTGGAACTGAGAAAGACAGCACCCCTTCTCAGTCTTTTGAGTTCCATGCTGAATAATTTGGATCTCAAGGGAATTCTTATGTGCTTGGACCTTCATTTCTCTTCTTTTCTCATCTTGTTAGCCTGGCATGAGATTTGGTTTAGAGCTGTGCAGTTCTGTTCCTCTGAGAACTGTGTGCAATGGGACCTTCACTGGGTGGTATTTCTCAAGTTTTTTTTTTTTCAGCTGCTAGCTTTTATTAGAAAATTCAACAACAGTGGAAAATTTTTTGAGAGGGAGACATGATTTTTCTATGTATCCTAGGCTGGTCTTGAACCCATGATCCTCTTGCCTTTGCCCACATAGTGCTAATGCAGAATTATAAGCATGTACTACCTAGCTGTATTTTGTTGTTGTTTTATTCTGCTGTAACAGGCCTTCGCTCTGGAGCCCAGCTTGGCTTCGAATACATATGTCATACTATGTCAGCCTCAATGCTACGATTGCTGGGAACTACCCGTTCCCCAGACACCTATTGAGTGCCTATGCATAGTATTCTTGGTGGGGGAATTGTGTCAGTGAACAAAGCAGACAAACCCATGTCCTTATGGGTCATGATAGTCTAGTGGGGATGGACAGACAACAAACAATAAATGTTAAGTGAATATAGAGTAGGTCTGAAGTTGTTGGTACTGAGGACTGAGCAGGAGAGCGCCATGGTTGGTGGTGGGGGAAGCCAGCTGCCATTTTAGCTAAAAGTTGTCACCAGCTTTTTTTGTGGGGATGGGTATGGATATACTGCTCCTGCCAGAGCTGTCTGCCTCATCGCCCCAGTTGGTCTCCTGGGAGAAGCCATTGCTATAAATAGTCAGCAGGGCAGGGAACAAATGTCTGTCTTCTCTCAGACAGAATTCTTTTGTTCCCATTACTGACTCTTCTCCCTCATAACTGGGCTTGGCTCACAATGGACTTTTGAGGAAATGTTCAATGAATGGAAATTATTAATGGCAGGACTAACTCTCTGTTAGAGATTCAGTTGAACTTTTAATGGGCATCCTTGTAGCCAGGACCACTGGAGTGGAGAAAGCAGTGAGGAAATTGGCAGGCGTGCCTTGTTTAAATCCCCTGTAATTAAAAAAATGAGGCTAGTAGTTAGTTTCAAGGGCACAGGAAACTTGAGTTTCACCTTCTCCCTGCCTCTTGGGGCCATGCAGATGTGATACTGGAACAAAGGGTTGATCCCTAGGGTGCAACTGTGGATGAAGTTACCAGGGAGATAGGAAGCAGAGTGCAATTTTGATATCTCAATCCACACAACCTCTTCAGAGTGTTTAAGGGCATAGTTCAGGTTATCCTTGACAATGCTTACTCCTAGTACAGTATTCCTGAGGAAGAGACCTGGATCTGGTCGACTATCAGTGAGGAAGGTAAGGGGAACTGGTTGTTAGAGAATAATTAAACTCTAACACAAAAATGGTCCACAGGCATTCCTGGAGACTGGAGAGAGACTCAATGTGGGAAAAAATAGAGTCTTTAAAAGGCAAATGAAAAGATGGGGAGCCACTTTGAAAGGTTTTCTGGGCATTGGGACAACCAACCATGAAACAGACCAATAAAGGTATACGACTCAAAGCTACATGCACATCTTATTGGAATTGGTCAATAATTCCAACATGTTGACATGAGATGACTGTAAGTGGTTTATTCAAGTTTTTTTTTAAGGTAAATTATTAACAATTCATCATGTCTCTTTGGCTAGGAACAGAAGTAGAAGGGGAAGAAATGGTGATAGAAAGACAATTGTTTTGTTTTTAGTTGCAAGCCAGAGCCATTTTTCCTTCTCCAACCTCCTGCCTAATAATAAGACCAAGGAAAAGGGAGACAGCAAAATGTTAGTTCTGCTACAAGATCCATAAATTACCTCCCTTTGAAGATCTTGCTTCAAAATCTCTGTGACCTCCCTGTAAATTTAGTGTTCTTGTTATCCTAAAATTTTGAATGAGGGGGTTGGGGATTTAGCTCAGTGGTAGAGCGCTTGCCTAGCAAGTGCAAGGCCCTGGGTTCAGTCCCCAGCTCCGAAAAAAAAATTATTTTGAGTGAATAACCTCTATGACCAATTATTACCCAGGATGCATTTTGTATCTATATCACCATTATCAAATTGTCCACAATAAGCCCTTTGTTTGATAGAAACATGATATAAAGCACTGTAATTGATAATTTTGCTCTCTACAAAAGCTATGAGAAGCATTTGCTCAACTAATTTTTTAGTAGAAAATACAGGTTGTTTCCATTCATCAAAACAAATGTGGAATTTCATGAATGAGACAGGAGAGTGAAAGAGAGGTGCGAATAGATATTAGATCCCAGTGAGTACAAGAATAGAAGAAACAAAGTCCAGAAGGAAAAAAGATAATACAGGAGCCAGGATAGGCAGAGTGAAAATGAATTATTTACTACAATACAGATGATATTGGTCAATTCTGAACATGCTAATCACATTAGCATTTCTAGTATTCCCTCTAGATGTTCATGTAGTCAACAGATGCTTAACGTGTGTCTAATCTGTGCCTTGTATAAGGTATGTACTTGGCAATGTAAAGGCAAAAAATGTAGTCCTTGCCAATAGATGGAAGAAATTTTTATTGTTATTTTCCTCCATCTAGAACAAAAGTCCTTTGATTTGATGCTTCCACAACAAGCTATGATGGTAACAATAGGCAATCTGTCCCAGATATGTATACCTCTTTAGGACCTTATAAAAAAGAAAACCAACAAATTTACCTACTGTTAAGGAGAAGACAACACAGGTAGGTTTTGTAACACATCTAATACCCTGGCTCTCTTGAACAAGCTCCTAAAAGAAATGACAAGGATCCCAAAGGAGCAGGCATTAGAGAGTGTTCAAAGAAAAACCATTTACATTCATATGACAGAGAAGAGCTGTTATCAGGGCACCATCACTGATAACTGTGAACCAAGGGAGAAATGGAGAAAGGTATATCATATAAAGAGGAGTACCATGTGGTTGTGGTGGAGCCAGAGCTTAGCCTCCCAGGTTGTCAGAATGGCTGGATGGTAAAGTATAATGAAACCCACTCATTTTAAAGTTATGACAAGATGTTATTCAAGTGGTACCTTTTCAACTTTGTCAAGGCAAATACTATAGCCCCACAGGGATTTGACAGAACCCATCAAGTTGTTCATTCTACAATCATTGTTGTAATACCTGCTTAAGTTTATGGTTGAGTAATGAGTTTCCTTTTTGGACAATGAGAGTGATATGGATGGTAGGTGTCATTATCGATGCCATCTCTACTTTTATGAAGTTGCACAACCTTACAATCTTTGCACTCCCTCTTCTGCAATTTTTCCTAAGTCATAGATGTATCTATTTTCTTTTAAGCACAGCAAGCACTTAATGCACACTATCACCTCATCTAAATCTAAATTACCTTTCAATGTTCCCAAATTCTAACACTATCACATTGCAATGTAGGGCTTCAATATTTAAATTTCAGGAAGGGAGGACATTTGGTTCATAGCAAGGAAACATTCAATGTTGCTCTTCTAGCTATAGTGTGAGCTACTTTTAAGGCACTGAAAATATTGAATCGTGTAGTATTGCATCTCGTTAGTAATTCAGAATGCAGATCCAGAAGATATATACAAACTGGGTCTAAATCCTAATTTTATACTTAGAAGCAATAGCCATATGCAAGTTTTTGATTATTCAGAATGTGGTGAGATGAATAAAATGAAATCATCAGAATTAAAAGATATCCTGGATATCATAAATATTGTACCTGACATGAAGTAAAAATGTACAACCCATATGCAGCAAAAGAATTAAGCAGGAAACCAGCGTGCCTGAGAATAAATGCAGCAGAAGGTCAGCAGGGATGGGATCTGAATAAACGTTAGCACTGAGATAGCTATGTGGAAGAGAGAATTGATTGATGCTTAGAAACAAGGGGAGTAGGGAAAGAATGATATTTCAGAGGGAGGGAACAGCTGGAGCTATTGTGGTATAGGGCCAGAAATAAGTAGACGCCTGCATGGGCTGACCAGAGGATTGGGCTTCCAAGAATAGCTTCTGCTTTCTGGAAGCCTCTAGTTAAATGCTTGATTGGTTTTGCTGAGCCCTTGAATGCCAGGAAGGGGAAGCAGAGCTCAGATATCAGCTGGTTCTACAAACCTGGGTTTAGAATTCAGGCAGAGACATCTGGACAGTAAACATAATAAACCCCGAGGCTGTCCATCTCGCTTAAGGAATACATTGCCCCATGAACACACTCATTCAATATTTATTCACTTGGGACCCGGGGACATATAGATAAATGTGGGAATGAAGTAAAGGTAAGAACAACGGTGAGAGAGATAAAAGGAATGATATAAGGTTGGAGATCAATGCTGAAATACAACTGGGTTAACATGACTATGGCAGCTGAAGGAATACACACAAAGCTTGAAGCACAGGGGATGGAATATAGATGGGAAAGGGATGAATTAAGAGAACTGATATAGGATGAGAAACCTCGGCAGCAACTGAAAGGGTAGGTAGCAGGAGTAACATATCTCCTGTGTTATCTACCCAAAGCCTGAGGACTATCTAGTTTTCTGAGGTAAAACCTCCCATTTTGTGTTTAGTCATTTGCCTTCAGGATAGGTTCTAACAAATTGATACACAAGTCTTTTCCTCCTGTGACTCTCACACTGAATTGTTACCTACTGCAGTGTCATAGCTCTATTGTTAGGTGGTGTGGGAAGGGATTCGCACCCCATTTTACAGATAAGGAAGCTGATTCCTTTAGAGTTGAAAAGGCATGCCTGGGAGCTCACATTGGGCAGCTGGAAGTGGCAGCTCTGGAACGACTACCCTATATTCCCTTCACTCAGCTGTGCGGGCGTTCTTGTAGTGAGCTGAGATTCCAGATGAGGGTGACTTAGTCACCAGCCACCGTAGGGTGGGGACAAAATGGAGGTGATAGAGCAAAGCATTACCTGAAGGCTCTCTTGTGTAGTGTCTTGCTAGGTGAGTAACCTTCAGTATGTCCGAGTAAGTTATGTAGCCTGTAATTAGGCACTTGGCATGAGGCCCAACTGAGGTGCCCAGATGTTCCTTGGAAAATAGCAGTATGATAATACACCTGCCTCTACCCTGGCCACAGAAGGCATAGAGTGTGCCTCAGCACTCTCATCTAATAAAATCATAATCCAGTGAGCCAACCAGAGGGCACAGAAAAACATTTCTCCTCCTTTTCCACCAATATTTGCAATTAGTAGGGGAACAGGGTCAACTCCACTTTACAACTCTCAGAAATTCAAACTTTTCTGCCTGTACTTAGGACCTTTTTCCTCCTACTGGGTTGTCTTGTCCAACCTTGACATGTTGATATGAGAGTTTTTGCCTAGTGGTACAGCTTCTAATGTAATGCTCAGTTGTATCCCTGGGAGGCCTGCCTTTTCTGAAGGAAACAGAGGACGACTATATACTTCGGGAGAAGGAAGGCGGGAGGGAAGGCAAGAGTGGAGAGAGGGACGTGCCATCAAGATGCATTGTATGAGAGACAACTGAAAGAATGCAATAAAACTAAATAAAGGGAAGTAGTATTTACTTTATAAAAACAAAAAGAAAATTAAAAGTCCAGAAATATCTACCAACTGAAAGATACATATTTTGTGGCATTATTTTAGTTGAATTGAACTTGTTTGACTAAAACTTTTGACATGAACTATCGTGTGTGTGTGTGTGTGTGTGTGTGTGTGTGTGTGTGTGTGTGTGTGATGTGAGTAAAAGCACGCAGTGCATGTGCGAGGGGTATATATGTATACCCAAATTGTTTTGTATTCTAAAACTTTCTGGGATGTAGTTGGACATGGAAGCAAGACTAAAGGACTTCTTTCCTACTGATTGGACAGAACGGTTATGGACAGAAATTTTAAATAAAGATGACTATCCTAGAAGATCACAGGGGGAAAGTTTTGGTAACAATCAAAATGATTGAGTTGGGTGTGGCAGCACAATATTTAATCCCAGGGTTTTAGAGGCAGTATATCTATGAATTTGACGCCAGTTTCAGTGAACATAGCAAGTTCTAGGAGAATCAAACCTATAAGTAAGATATAATCTCAAAAACAAATCAAATTGATTATCACATAATTTTATAGTTGTAGTTAAAGGGAGGACCTTGTCAATTTGACAATTTAAGAGACTGCAATAATTTGGGGACCATTGAAAAACAACAACAATAACAAAAACAACAAAAACAGAAAAACAAAACAAAACAAACATAAACAACCAGAGTTTCATTTTCCCAGAAAGCTGATATGCCAATGATTCAAGGAAAGTGATCCAGCAGAATTAGTTGAACTCATGTTTTCCTCATAAAAACACTCCAGTTCCTGCTGTCAGTTCTGCACTAGAGCCAGGGGATAGATGTGTGTCTGAGGTTGTCTCCCATGTGGGCCCCTTAGCCTGGAAATTCGATTTCCTGTAGAATAGATGTTTCTTATTTTCACATATTTGATTTGGAAGAAACTTCTTTCAGGCCCTTCTGCTAATCCCCAGAGTCAATGTTTTTTTTATAAATGAAAGGAGAGAGAGAGAGAGAATGAGAGAGAGAGAGAGAGAGAGAGAGAGAGAGAGAGAGAGAGACTACAAAATTCTATTTATCAGCACAGTGTACACTGCAGAATCAAAGAGGTATCTGATTATGGAGACCATGTTATTATTACCAAGAATGTAACAACACCTACACAAATAATTAGAACCTAGCTGCTTTTCTCTGAATAATTGAGCTGAGCGTGTGGTATGACAGATTATCATCAGCCTGTTTGCTTCACTAAATCTCTGGTGAACAAAATCCAGCAACTTGTGGCTACTCTTTCTTATTTTGTTAGGAATCTGTAAATTTGTACTGCATATAGTTGTACTCAGTATGTTTGAATGTACTCTACAATGAGAGCTCACATTCCCAGGCTCAGCCTCCAAAGAGAATTAGTATGGTCTTGGGAGGTTTGGAACTTAACAATAGTTTAGTTGCTTCTTTTTCATGGGGGGAAAACAAATTTTTCTGCCAAAAATGACCCAGTGAGAATATTACTGTATGTGTACTGTATTCATAATACAAGCACATCGATTCAATTTAGTATCTATGATGACTGCAAACAATATTTAACTCAAGGGAGTCGAATGTAAATGGGGAATTTGGAAGAAAAAGGAAACAAAAGAAAATCATTTATTTCTAGATGTTTCTGATACTTTATTGAAACTATGCTCCATCAAGCTTACCTAATATTCATAAAATGTAAATTAAAATGAACAAACCCCAAGCTATTACTGTCACCCAAAGAGCTACTCCATTCTCACCACATTACCATTGTTAGTGTTATGCATGGGAATTATATGAGCCAAGTACTACAGTGTATCAGAATGGAGAGCAAGCATTAACATAATTCCCTTATTGATAATGCTGTGTTGATAAGAGCAAGGAGACAAAGGTTTGATCATGAATCAAATGGAATTCATATTCTCTACAGAAACTCAAATTACTGAAATTTATTGAAAATATTTTGTATCTTTCACACCTCTCTTCTCTGTGACAAATGTTTAAATGAACTTCTCTCTGCTCTGTGTGGATGAATATTTCCTGCAGGAAAGCCTTGAAATATAAAACTCTAAAGAAGCTAACAAGGAAACATAGACCCACTATATAAATCTAATTCTCTGCTAATAGCCTGGCAATAATTTCACGATTATACTTTCTTCAAAGATACCATGTGTTGTTCCTCCTACACAACTCTAGTCAAAGTTTTTCTCTATTTCACCTAATGACCTTTAAACATTATCCACATTAATAAAACACTGTTAGCCTAAATTTTGTTTTGTTTTGCTTTTTGAGACAGGGTTTCTCTGTGTAGCCTTGACTGCCCTATAACTTGCTTTGTAGACCAGGCTGGCTTTGAACTCATAGGAACTATCTAGCTCTGGCTCCAGAGTACTGGGGTTAAAGTTGTGTACCACCACTGCTCCTCAGCACTCAATTTAAAAGTTAAGCAACCACATAATATGTTATCAATCAGCCTAATAACACTGGTCAACAGCCAAAGCAGCGATGAACATCTAAATCAGATTTTTTCAGACAAAATAATTACAAAGAAAATTTGAGTTTGTGTTCTAGAAGTAGAATCACAAGCAACTACACTTAATGATATATCAGTTCTATATGATTTCTACATTGTTTGAATGAGCCCTTTCTTTCTTTTATTGGATAATTTTTTATTTACATTTCAAATGTTATTCCCTTTCCCAGTTAACCAGACACTAGCCCCCTATCCCAGCCCCCTCCCCTTCTTCTACAAGCGTGTTCCCCTCCCCATCCACCCCTCCTTCCTGCCCCCCCCCTCGACATTTCCCTATACTGGGGTCCAACCTGGTAGAACCAATGGCTTTTCCTTCCATTGGTGCCCAACAAGGCCATCCTCTGCTACATATGCAGTTGGAGCCCAGGGTCAGACCATGTATAGTCTTTGGATAGTTGTTTAGTCCCTGGGAGCTCTGGTTGGTTGTCACTGTTGTTCTTATGGGGTTGAAAACTCCTTCAGCTCCTTCAATCCTTTCTCTAATTCCTCCAACGGGAGTCTCATTCTCAGTTCAGTGGTTTGCTGCTAACATTCGCCTCTTGAGACACTCACATACTTTGTCTGCTACATGCATGTGACTTGGTATCTTTTTTATGGTGAATCCAGAATGGCGGTTGCTGCTTGATGACACCTAACCTATTCATTACCCCTCATTGAAGAAGAAGGTACTTGACATACAGATCAACTAGTAGAGATAGAGCAGATAGTGATGTAAGGAATGAACAGCCCGTGTCTGTCTCTTTTGACCTCATCTACCCCATGTATTAACTGAGATATTTGCGGAACAATATCAGAAGCTACACACATAATGTCTTAGCAATATGACTGACCATATGTGATCTGAACAATGACAATACAATGGGCATGCCCAATTGGAAGGGGACAAGCCCATAATGCCTCAAGCTTACACAAAGTACTAGAGGCAATGGAGGGAAACCAGGAGCAGGAAGAAGCATACCAATATCATTGTCAGTCAGTCCTGGAAACATACACACAAGCAACATTACACAGACCAGAAAGTTTATATTTGGAAATATAAGATACACATGTATGCACACAATATAATTAGTAAAGAAAGAGGCCATGAGTTTGAAGGAGAATGGGAAGGAATATATGGCAGGGTTTTGAGGTAGACAAAAGAAGGGGAAATTTTATAAACATAATCTCAGGAATAAATGTTAAAAATGAGTTTATATGATTGACCTACCAAGTAAGGAGGGCTGGCTCCACCCAGCCGCTGTCAAGAGAGGTGCAGAGACTCACAGCCAAACATTAGACCAGTTGTGAGAAGCCTTGTGGAAGAGTTGGGGAATGATTAAGGAACCCAGAGGGGATAAGGACTCCACACGAAGACCAACAGAGTCAACTAAGCTGGACCTTGGGGACTTGTAGAGATTGAACCACCAACCAAAGGTCATATATGGGTTGGACATAGGCTTTCCTACATATATGTAGCTGATATGCAGCTTTGTCTTCATGTGAATCCCCCAGTAACTAGAGTGGGGAGTTACCCTCACTCTGTTTCCTGCTTTTGGTTCCTAACTTCCTAACTGGACTTCCTTATGTGTCCTTAGTTGTATAGGATGCGCCTAGCCCTACAGTGACTTTAGGTGCCAGGGTGGGTTAGTACACCATGGGAACTTCCCCTTCTCAGTGAGGAAGGGGAGGGGTGGTGGGAGAGGAGCAAGTAAGGGAGAAACTGAGAAGAGGGGGCTGTCATCAGGATGCAAAGTTAATAAATAAATAACTTAATGGAAAAACAGATAGTATCTACCCCCAAGATAACTGTAAAGTGAAACGGAAATTTTAAAAAAAATTAGTTTATACATATAACAATATGTTTATAAGTTTATCAGACAACAAAATCTTTACTATTTTCTTCATCAAAGCTATAGTCTTAATAAAGAGAGGTGGAATGTGGATATAATACCAATTTTTTGGAGGTTGAGGTAGAAGGGTTTCTATGATGTTCATGCCTGTCTGGTAATATGGTGAGTGTCAGGCTAGTCAGGGGTAAATAGCAACCCTCTGTCTCATGAAAAAAACCAATGCGAAAGAATGTCAAGGCTGATCCTTGTTTTAGGTGACTAGGTATTTTCTGACATGTAGGCAAATATATATGGAGTATGCATCTTTGGAGTCCCCTCCCATACAAATAGAGATGGGCAGAGCAAACTAATTGACATATTTTGTCAGCTTTGTGTATCTAGAAGGATCTCAGTATAAAAACACACTGTGACTTTCCATGTACCCTGAGTTACTTTCTTTTCTCTCTTGGCAGCGAAATTGCAATGAGGATGGCTTCCATGAAAAGAGTTACATTAATAATTAATCATCGAAGATTAAAATAAAGTTTCTACCTCTGTGTATGGAATGGAATGTGACAGACAGCATGAGTGTGAGCCTCTTGCATCCATTTCATTTCTTGTCTTAAGAGGATTGGGTGACTGAAGAAATGATCCCACTAGGACTGTTGCTATAGTTTGAGTTTGTAATGTCTCCCAGGGGCACAGCTCTTAAAGGGTTGGTTGCCTGATTGGCACTATTGGAAAATGGTGGAAGTTTTATGAGATTAGCCTAGTAGGAAGATTTAGGTTCTTAGGGCTGTACCCTTAAAGGAGATTGTGGGATCCTGGTCTCTTATTTTCACTTCCTTATGATGAGTTAACCAGCACTTCTCCTCTGCGTGCACCCACCATGGTGTGCTATAAGCCCAAATCAATAGGTTCAAGAGCCCATGGAGTAAAAACTCTAAAACCATAAGCCAAACTAAGCCATTTCTTCCTATAAGCTGACTATCTCTGGTGTTATTTCCAGTAATAGAAAGCTACGAGCTTCTTGATAATAAGTGTGCTAGCTAGTTTTATGTCAACATGACACAAGCTAGAGTCACCAGAGAGGAGGAAACCCAAATGCCTCCAAAAGACTGGGCTGTGGCAGGTCTGTGGAGAATTTTCTTAATATGTTAATGATGGCAGGGGCAGCTCATTGTAGGTACGGACATACTGGGAAGGTGGCCCTGAGTTCTATAAGAAAGCAGGCTGAGCAAAGCTGGAGGATCAACCCAGTAAGCAGCATCCCTTCATGGCCTCTATATCAGCTCCTGTCTCCAGGTCCCAACACTTTTGAGTTCACCTCCTGACTTCCTTCAGTGATAAATAGTGACATGAATGTATAAGCCAAATAAACCCTTTCCTCCCGAACTTGCTTTTGGCCATGGTGTTTCATCACAGCAAAAGTAACCCCTACTAAGAAAGTAACTAACCATTATCTGGATAACATTTGAGGACTTGCTTGTTAAAAAACCCACAAAATTAAATAAAACAAAACAAAGCAGGAAACTTTCTGTGAAACTGAACACACAGGACCAAATTCTACAGCAGTTAGGATGAAGCAGGCATCACTACTGTTCCCACCACTCATACAACTCCCTTAGCATGTCCATCCTCTGACAGATAGCCTAAGATAAATGATACCGCCTCTAGGAAATAACAAGATCACTTTAAGCGTTCCAGAGAGTAGACCATAGAGCAATAAAAAGTCAATAAAATTCTCTGGGTCACAACAGCACCACCAGAGCGTTCATTCATGTTTCCTGCTAGTAAGAACAATAAATGGGTCCCTATCTCCAGGGCTTTTACACAAACCCTCTACTCCCATGTGACTCCTTATAAGCAAGAGAAAGAAAGTAATACTCCGTTGTACTTCCTTCCATGTCTCCACATCCTGAATTTTCAAGGCTGTACTTTATGCCTTGCCCTTGAAATGGCCGTAATATGTCCATGCTTGAACTCTTACACTAAGAAGATATTTGGAATTTGGTTCTGTATATAGATTTGATACTTCTCTTGGGCCTCTTTTACTTTAAAACATATTTTCTATATCTTTATTAGAGTATAATTAACAAATAGAACTGAACATATACAGGGAATGGTTTGATAATTTAATAGACATTGTGTAGTGATGCCTATAATCAAATTCACACATCAGTCATTGCTTATTAGTTAACATTTATGTATGGGGATTGAGAACACTCCATGTAATGAGAAATCAATGTATAAATATACCACTGTATATAGGAAACTCAGAGAACTCAAGCCAAAAAAATCTCAATTAAAAATGGATAAAGTAGATGAACAGAAAATTTTTCGAAACAAATGGCCAATAGGCATATCAAAAAGTTGGCAAAAAGTTGGTCAATGTACTGCTTAGTTTTGTCAACTTGGCCTAGACTAGGATCACCTAGAAAGTGGGTAGTGTAATTGAAAATTACTACCTTAACACACATGGTATGCACTCATTGATAAGTGGCTATTAGCCCAAATGCTTGAATTACCCTAGATGCTTAGAACAAATGAAACTCAAGACGGATGATCAAAATGTGAAGGCTTCACTCCTTCTTTAAAAGGGGAACAAGAATACCCTTGGCAGGGAAGAGAGAGGCAAAGATTAAAACAGAGACAGAAGGAACACCCATTCAGAGCCTGCCCCACATGTGGCCCATGCATATACAGCCATCCAATTAGACAAGATGGATGAAGCAAAGAAGTGCAGGCCGACAGGAGCTGGATGTAGATCTCTCCCGAGAGACACAGCCAGAATACAGCAAACACAGAGGCGTATGCCAACAGCAAACCACTGAATTGAGAATAGGACCCCCGTTGAAGGAATCAGAGAAAGAACTGGAAGAGCTTGAAGGGGCTCGAGACCCCATATGTACAACAATGCCAAGCAACCAGAGCTTCCAGGGACTAAGCCACTACCTAAAGACTATACATGGACTGACCCTGGACTCTGACCTCATAGGTAGCAATAAATGTCCTAGTAAGAGCACCAGTGGAAGGGGAAGGCCTGGGTCCTGCTAAGACTGAACCCCCAGGGAACTAGATTGTTGGGGGAGGGCGGCAATGGGGGGAGGATGGGGAGGGGAACACCCATAAAGAAGGGGACAGGGAGGGATTAGGGGGATGTTTGCCCAGAAACCAGGAAAGAAAATAACACTTTATATGTTTATAAGTAATACTCAAGTTAATAATAATAAAAAAAGACAGACCTGTAAGCCATGTATGTGGGATATTCTTTTAATGCAGGAGATCCTACTCCATGTGGACAGTGCTGTTCTTTAGGGAGGTGGGCCAGGGATATATCTAAAAAACAGATGATCAAACCAGGAAGAGCAAGCCAGTAAGTAGCATAACTCCTTGTTCTTTACAGCAGTCCATCACTTAGATTTCCAGGATAATTAAATGTAACCTGTAGGCAAAGTATAAACTTTTTTCCCCCTAAGTTGTCTGTCTTTTTACCACAGTACAGAGCAAATTAAGACAATCTAGTCATCCTTAAAGCAAACAAATCAAAGGCACCTTGAGATATCATTGCATACTTGTCATGGCTATTATAAAAATAAAAGACTGGCACGGATGTAGAGAAAGGGAAAATCTCTATTGTCCATAATGTGTAGGAATATGAACTCACACAGCTATTATATAAGACAGTATATAGATCCATCACAAAATAAAATTAGAACTATCATGTAAACTAGTAATCCCATTAGAGGTATATACCCAAAGGAAAAGAAATCAGCACACTGAGATATCCATACTCCTGTGCTCACTGTAGTGTGGTTTGCAACACTGGATCAACCTATATTATCAAACTATATTTTTATTAACAGATAGATTAATAAGCCATGGTACATATAAACCCCAGAACATGATTTAGCCATTAAAAACAAGGAAATCCTATTCTTGAAGACTACATAGATGAACTCGGAGAGTAATTCTGCTATGCAAAATAAGTGAGCTACAGGAAGATAAATACTGTATGATCCCACTTATATATAGAATCTAAAACCATCAAACATAGAAGTAGGGGGAGAGAACAGTATTCCCAGAGATAGGATAAGAAAGATGACAATGACAGTCACAAAAATACAGATGGAACAGAGGGCAGTGTTCTAATGTACAATGTTGTGGCTATGGTAAATAATATATTTTATATTTAAAATAAGAGAATAAATTTCAAATTTTTCATCATATTAATAATAAGTACATGAAATGAGAGCTGCATTAATTGGCTTATTATTAATCATTACATAATGAATACACATATCAAAACACTATCTTAGAGCACATAAATATATAATTATTATGTCAGTAAAAGATATACTAGTGATAAATATTATGGTAGGAGAATTAAATATCAATGTCTCAGCACACAGCAATGATTTCTAAATCATATATATTCATGCTTGTGCAATATGCACCAAGTATTCTAGCCTCTCAGTTTGTTATCCAGCCTGCATATGGTATCCAAATCTATCTTCCTAAACTACTGCTTTCACCAAATGAGTTTTCTCCTTAAACGTTAAATGGCATTCCACTTTTTAACAATATGGATATCCAAATTCTGTAGCTTCACCTTCATCGGGTTGAATTTAAGCAAAACCAGAGACTTTGGAGTTAAATGGACACATAAGTGGATTGACCTGGCTCCTCCCCAGCTGCTGGAATGTAACTAGGATGCTCAACTTTGCTAAGCCATTGCACCTTCTTTAGCTCGTACTTTCCCATTTCATTTAGTCTGCCTGCTGTGCCTTCCGAGGTCTTCCTCTGATATCACTTTCTGGATGGTGCTCCACTTAGCCTTCCCTATAGCAGCATCTGAGGACCTCTTTAAAACTAAGGCACGCTAATACAGTTGAGAGTGAGGGTTTACATCCGTGATACAGTGGAGAGTTCCAGGAGTTTCCAGTCTGCCTCAGTTAACTAATGTACCTAGATCTCAACACTGAGACCTGATACACTCAAGTCATCAATAACTGCAGTGAACAACTTGAAAACAAGCCTGAGAGCCATACAACATCGGGCACAGTTCTTTGAAATGTACAAAGGAAAGTCACCAGTGAGATAGCAGAGCAACAGGCAGTTACAACAGATGGTGTACAACTGTTACCTCTTTGTCTTCTGTTTTACCATCATTCATAATGTCTTTGGGTTGGGGACTTTGAGAGGCCATCTGAGGCTGAACACATCTGTTCATTAGGCAGGTTTGGGCACAAAGAGTTCCCTTTCCACATATACCAACGACTAGTGATGAGTGTCAGCTCTCATACCGTGTCATAAGATCAGCCATGGCAATTTGTCAGGAAAATGCATTTCAGCATTAGGGCACTGGTCTAGATACAGAATTATAGGGATTTTCTTTCTGTGACAAATGAACCTAAAGTCCATGTCCTTTTTTTCCTTAGATGAGGACTTATCCAAACCCATAACATATCAGGGTACCCCAGTCAGGCTTTCACAGACACTGCTGACAAATTACACCATGTGAACAAAATGCAGATACACCACCCACTGCCTCGGAAGTCAATCATCAGGATACCAGCAGGTTTCTCTCTTGCAACAAGAGGCATACTTGCTCTTTCATTTAAATACTCTCTTTCCAGTAGTAATAACTTTACAGAATGACATCCTGTAATAGAGATGAAATAAGCAAAGGGAAGCAGGGGAGGACCTCTGTTGTGCACACCTGCTAGCTAACTGCCAAAATACTTTACGTTGTTTAAGGGCAAGTACCATCTATATGACTCACTTATTTGTCACCAGCGACTAGCACGACGTCAAAGCTAAGAGAAGAACACCACCAAACACCTGCTAGGGACCAACCCAGGAACGTTGCTCAGTATTCTGTAGGTGTAAATGGCTTACTTCTCAGCCACCGAAGAACGGTGGCAGGCCTGGCACCCACTTCATGTCTCAGTTATTTGAGGGAGAAGCACAGGAACTGTATTACTTTTACTTAACGCGTCTAAAACCCTGTTGGCTAAGTCTTTCCTCAGTATGCTGAAGTATCCATAGCCGCTCTCATTATAGATGAATCAAAAGGTGCGAAGAGACGATAAACTACCTCAAGTCTTCTGAAAAAGGGGAAGTTTGTAAGAAGAAAAGAATGAAAATCATTTCTCTTAACATCTTTATAAGATATGAGAGTGATTTAATAGATGGAAAGGAGAGAGCCTGCGTCCTGTGTTTGCTATTCCCCGGGCGGTGTGAGGAAGGAAAGCTGCTGAGTGCTTGTACTCACCTCCTCTTTTCACTTCTCCTCTCAAGCTTCTCACAAGGGCTCAGAGGAGACAGTCACATTCAAACTGTTGTAGCCGTTCCTGTCCTTGAGGAAACTTTATTTTAGCATGTAGTTCTCTGCCGGTGGGACAGGCATCGCCTTTGCTCTGATTCCACCTTTCAGGTTGGCAGATGTGAAACATTGTTTCAGGTTCTTTAATTCTTATTTAGTTTATTCAAAACTAAGCTGGCTGTTCCTGCTTCTTGAATCTTAAAAGGGTGTAGATGTAGTGAAATAAAGGCTAAGGGGCCTATGGGGTTGGGATGGGTACTATCGGAATTTCAAGAAACTAAGCATTTACTGACTATAGAGTAGAGCGATCTATGTGAGTAGGAGAAACATGAGGACATAGAACCCTATGTTTAAATATAATTTCCAATGTCACGATTCTTAGGCTGATTACAATGCCACTGCTCTGTACATCCGAGCACCCTGCCCAGACTCACCCCTACAGTCACATCCCACAGAGCATCCTTCTAATTCTGGGAAAGGTCTTCTTATCATCTCTTTCTTTAGCAGAAAAACCAGTGACATCGCTGAGTTTCTCTCAGTTGTGGGGAAGAAACTGCCAATGGTTCCACATTAGAAAACCTAGAGAGGTTTCATGAAAAACAAGCCGATTGCCCCAAGTGACTTATACTCAGGAAAAACTTCTGAATCTCAAGCCATAAAGCAGCTAGAGTGGGAAGGAGATTTCTAAATGGCAAATAAAAGCTAAGACAAAAATGAACTGGCCAACCAATACACGGATATCACTGAAGAAACTTCAAAGCAATACATTTATCCCAAAGTAACTTCTCCATGTTTCTTGCAGAAAACTGTCTATAATTTGGAATTCTGAACCAGGAAGGTGTTAAATATCCTTAAGTGACTTTCAGATTTGATTTTACTCTGTGAATGAATGTGTCAAGTCCACATATGAGTTAGCATATTTTTATACACCTTGAATTTATGAACACAGAATGCTCTGCATTTTAGGGAAAGAAAATGAAAAGAAGAATAAGAATGTTAATTTTAATGATAAATGGCTATATGTTCTGTTAGGCCTATGTTCTGTCACAAGGTTCCTTTAATTCATTGATAATACATTGTGAATTAACACCACTAAAGTGCATTGTAAATGCCACCAGCAGATCACACTACAAAATAAGGTTCAAATCTCCACTAACTCACATTTACATACAGGGTTATGTCCAACATCTTAAGAACAAGTCCTATACAATATTCTGAATGTGTGGCCTCTATCCCTTGGCAGGTATGATCGTTTGAAATATAAAATTACCTATAGGCTTAGATGTTTAATTAAATATTTGTTCACCAGTTAGTGATATTGCTTAGGCAGATTTAGGAATTATAGACGTGCTAGAGGAACTGTTACTGGGGCAAGCTTTGATGTTTTAAAGACCATGGCATTCCTGGTTCAGTCTCTATTTCCTGCTTGTGGTTTAAAGTGTGAGCACACAGTATTTCTGTTGCCATGTCTGCTGCTCGCTCCCGTGACTGCCTGCCATGATGGGCTCTTATCTTTCTGGGACTGAAAGACCAAATAAGCTCTTTTTTTATTCCCTACAAGTTGCCTTGTCATGGTGTTTTATGACATCAATAGAAAAGTAACTAATACTACATGTCAAAACTACAACTCTTGATCCTTGTTCCTACACTTGTGTTCCTTCTGTTTGTCTTCCCACCTCAAAGAAAAGAACACCTAGGAATGCAGCTGGTTGTTTTCTTTTCTCCATATGGTGAATTTCATATATGCCATCTGCAGCTTCTGTTTGTTCTGCTTCCAATTTTGGTCCCAAATACTACTACTCTGAAAATACTCACCACTTTTACCTGTCCATGTTACTAAAATTCTTCTGCTGGACTCTCCCAGTAGGTTTCCAGTTTGACTTTCCACTTGTACTTTTTCTTTCCATTCTTTTCTACTCAACACAATTACCAGAGTAGCCCTTTAAAACTGAAATTTATTAGACTACCAATGCTCCAAATTGTGCATTTCCCTAGATCACTTAGAAGAAACTCCAAATATCTTACCACAGTCTCCTCCAAGATAGAAGCACATACAAAGTCTATCTTGGGCACTGTGGTTTCCACAGCATGCTTCCCATAAAAAGTTAACAAATATATGAACAGAGACATGATAGACCAGCTTCTATTTTTGTTAAAGTGATGATTCCTCTTCCTTCCCCATTTTTAGTATTTAGCACTGAATGGACATGTATTGATTTAATTACAATACAGAGAGGATTGTTGTTTGCTGGGACCTTCATGCTACCCTGTTACCAGAAAACCTGCACAGAAGAATGAATCTTATTGGGTTAAAAGCATAGCTGACCAGCCTTTGGGATGCACTTGGGTAGGGAAATCAGGCTCTTATGACTTTCTTGAGCCAAAGGAAGCACAGTGTTTCCCTTACATCTTCCATGCCTCCGTCCCCCAAGAAACCTCCTGTGACTAATACCCCATCCTCAAGAAGTCACTGTATCTTACATAAGTAGTATATAAACTCTGTGCTCCATAAATTCAAGGATCATGTTTGTCATATTTCTTCAATTAACAAAGGTATATTATACAGAGGAAGTGGTTCATCTTTTCCTCCCATATACATGAGACACTTAATATCAGGGAAAATAGCAAAAGATCTTTCTATCATAGTATAATGGTGGTATAATGACAGAATTCCGTCCTCCAAGTAGATTTCCAGTTAGCTTGAAGATATTAAGATTCCCAGAAATTGAATTATTAAAGGTTCCTGATTTTCTGAATCAATGCAGTTTTGAAAAGTCAGTAAACTGGAATCATTCTGAGAATAAATAACCAGACTGCAGTACAGACAGGTAAACATATGGGAATTATAAAAATAATGTTTATAGACATGAAAATTGAAACTAAAGCCTAACAGGATTTATTTTTAAAAGAGATTTGAACAATTGAATGGATGCATTAAACCTTTCAAAGATATAATGAGAATATTTTTCTGAGAATTAAGGAAGAGACAAATCTTGAGATCTAATAAACTTACCAAGCTCCTGGAAAGATAAATCAAAGCAAATCCCTGCCCAGACTCATTATAATGAAACTGTAGAAGTCTGACGAATGAAAGTATTTAAAGGAAATGAAGGAAAACAAGATTGTTTATATGATGCAGATTAAATGCTCCGACTTCTTCTCTGAGATAAGTGAAGTAGTTTCTTTAAAGGTATGATGCAGTTGGTAGAAACTGAGACAGCTTTTGCCATGCTAGCAGAAAGAAAATTGCAACTACTGTAGTCCAAGTAGAACTGAAAGAGGCAACCGTCTAGGAAACTTTAGCAAGGTATAAGCTTCATTTGAATAGAAGGCCACTAACTCCACGGAGTAGGGTGTATGAGAGTGGCAAGTGAAGAAGGGGCAAGCCATCCTGTACTTTAGTACTCTAGAAGTACTAAAGAAGTATTTATCTAGAGAAAAAGAAAGGACTAGTTATTGTACAGTATGTGACCGTGATGTGGAAGTGAACTCTGAGAAATAAGGATTCTATGAGTGTTAATTGGAAAGTAAGAATTAATACATACAATGTTCCTCACAATGCATAGGGAAGAGTAGAGAAATTGAATGATTGTAGATTTCTGAAGCAATATTTTAAGGAAAACAAGCAAAAACACATTAAAAGGGAGTTTTGTATTTGGTTGTGCATGTACTACGGGGGATGTTAAAATCTACACTCCCTCCTCCTAGGATTCTGAGCTGCAGAGTTGATAATGGCAAATGCCTGTTGCCCTGCTCTAGGAAGATCCGGAAGAGAGGTGATTATTTGAATAGTCATACCATAACTGGATGAACATGGCTCTCATTCTGTGTGAAAAACAGAGTCTTTCTTTGAGACAGGATTTCACACTTGCCTTAGGCTCCCCAGGGCTAAGAATATAACAGGAAGCCAGCATTCCTGGCTCATAAAGATCCTTTTGAATCATTTCCTTTTGAAACATTTTTGAAATTATATTTATTAAATTTATTTGTTTGTGTGTGCATGTGTGTACATGTATACTTGTGAGTATGTATGCATTTTTGGAGGTACTACATGAGAACAAAGAAAAAAATCACATTGGTTAAAACTTTCTATAAGAAATAGCTGTTTAGGGGTTGGGGATTTAGCTCAGCAGTAGAGCACTTGCCTAGCAAAAGGCCCTGGGTTCGGTCCCCAGCTCTTAAAAAAGAAAGAAAGAAAAAAAAAAGAAAAGAAAAAAAAGAAATAGCTGTTTAGAAACACTTAAATAACAAAAGTATGTATCATCAGTGAATTTTATAAAGGAATTATGGATATATTTACTAATATACTCTATGTTAAAAGAAAAACAGAATTACATACTACTAAATACCAAATAATATAGCTTTAATCGGTAACCTAAAAGCAAAATATGATCAAAGCATTTCTAATGAACTGTAAGTGGCCCATTGGTACATTCACCTAAAGAAAAGACTCTTATGTTCTGAGACATACTTAATTAAATAACAATAATAATCAACTGACAAGAATGTTATAAGTTTTATATCAGAAAGGGCAGTACCTGATGCTTAATTTTGAATTCAGAGAGAAATGGGGTTAATTTTCCATTATCCTCTACATTAAAAAAAAATTTAAAGAAAGATCAATTACATAGAAGCCTAGACTCACTATTATTTCTAGATATCATGAAAAGACTGACAGGGGGGTAAATTTGATTTTAGAAAAGTTATCTGGTCCTTAGCAGTTTAACATTTTAAAGCAGCTTGACAAAACCAAAACATTGATTAGGCCACACTGTCATTCATCGAGGGACAAACTTCATGACTGTTCTTTGAATACTACCACTAGGAGGACAATAAAAAACAGTTCTCCAAATTCCCACTACAGAATACCCAAGCAGTCAAATTTTAAGGTTGATATACAGCTGAAAAATGTTACTGTAGAAACGAAGACAGAAATCTGACAAGTCTATAAAAGTTTAAAACAGGAAAACAAGTAGGGATCAATAAAATATACCCCATCAACCACAAAGCAATCAGTCTGGTCCAGGGAAGTGTGTTCTCCTTGTTGTAGTGAAGTCCACAGCTGTTTACCTGGGTGCCACTCAGTACCCCGAACTATCCAAAATGTTGGTTAGAGGCTTCAATTGTATCTCAATGCAGCTCGGGCTAAAAATGAGACTTTTTCCTAGCATACTTACAATACTTTCGTTTCTCTATGGGCTTATATTTTTGTTCTTAAGACAGAAGGAAGCCCATCAAGTCAGGCCTAGGATAGTTCATGCTCATTGCTTCTTTCAAATAAGAATCTGGCTAACTCCAATCCAGTAGATAAAAAGACAATGGCTTGCTTGGGTATACATTAAGGCATTTGGGGAAAAAATGTAGTATTTACATTCTATCAATCTTGATCAAGTATTTGTAGTCAATATTGGTCATATACAGTATAGTCCACAACTATACTGCACAGTGCAAAATTGTTAATTCAGAGGTCTGTACTATCAGTTGCACTTGGACTTTCTGTCATTCTGATTCTCAAGGGCTATAGACTGGTCATTTATATAAGCCCTTTCAGTGCTTATTTTGTTTTTATGGTGCTAGCAGATCAACCTAGTGCCTTTCACATGCTAGCATTTTACCACTTAGTAAACTGCTAGTCCTTTTCTTCAGACAGGATCTTGCTAAGTAGCCCAAGCTGCCCCAAAACTCAAAATGCCTCTGATTCTGGCTCCTAAATGCTAAAATTAAAGCCCATGCCACTAAAGCCAGCTCAAGTAATTTTAATATGTAAACAGTGCCAAACTCCTAAAGTGTTTAGTGAAGGAGACATGTGAATGAATCCCTTGGGCTGCTTTTCTTAATTCATTTATAACTGAAACAGAACATATTTAGTGGTAAGACTCAGTAAACTGATGAAATATATTTAGAGGTAAGATTCCATAAATAAAAACATGTAATTTTGTCTAACAAGAGGAACTGAGGTGATATAATCTCATATTCCATTTGTGATTTACTCATTAGGTGTACAGTGCTGCCAATTATTGAAGTGAACTTTGAGATCTCAGTGAATTTATAAAAGAAATAAGTGTATATTTGACCCGTTAAACAGAAACAGATAATAATGGCTCAGGGAGATTGGTAGGAGTTTGAACACTGAGGAGGAACATAGCTAGTTCCACTTTGGTTGTGTAGAATAGAATTATTTTACAGTCTTGGATTCTTGGAGAAATGAGATGTTGAACAGAATAGAAGGACCTGGAGCCTGTATGTTCTTTGAAGGAAGGCAGTGACCCTCCTGGGACTGCCATAGGCACATAGTATGTTACTCAAAGGCAGTTCTCCTTTAAAAAGAATACAAATATTTTTGATTAATTAAAACATATTTATTTACTTGCTTATTTATTTTGAGACAGGGTTTCTTTGTGTAGTTTGGATGTCCTGAAACTTGCTTTGTTGAGCAGGCTGGCCTCAAACTGAAGAGATCCACTTGCTTCTGCCTCAAGTGCTGGGCTTAGTGGTATGGACCATCACTGCCTAGCCAACAGTGGGCACTTTGGTTTTCATAAACATATGACAATGATATGGTTGCTCTGATAAGGAATTATACTGGGTGCTAGGATCAGAATGAAAATGAAACTTTATATACTCTCCCAGAGCCAGCACGCTAACAGTACCTGAGAGATCCCATCAACAAATCAATGCATGGAGGGACACTGCGAACTTGAGCCTACATATAAAACACATAGAATGTATACTGTCTCTGAGGACAACTCCAGTGGATGACTTCCAGTCTGTGTGACTTTGTGTTGTCTTGTTTACTTATCTATCTATCTATCTATCTATCTATCTATCTATCTATCTATCTATCTATCTATCTATCTATCTGTCTATCATCTATCTATATTGCATTTTCTTTGTGGGAATAGAATTACACACAAACTAAATTGTCAAGAATAAATAACTCACTGAGCAAGAAGCTCATTCACATGTTACCTCCAATAAAAATTAATCCAGATTATAATTCCTTACAATGCCCTTTAATCCTCCTTCCTACACCTGCAAAAAAAGGAATTACCATTCCCCGTCTGATATATCCTCAATATTAATGTGGAACTGAAGGAATAAAAAAGACTTTCTAGCACAGAAAAATGAGCTATGTTTCGCTTTGTTATGCTGAATTTACAATAATGGTCAAATGTATGATATATTTTAAATGATAGTAAAGAACAGTCACATCATGTGGTCATGTAATGAGATAGCTTCACAGAGATGTGTTGGAAACATGGAAGGGAATTCAAAGCACAACTTAATTGAAAGCAGTATCAAGTGACTCCTCCAGGCTGGTGTGTCTAGAGTCACTGCTTTCTGGATCAGGATCAATCACTGGCTCTGTCATCATTTCTAAGCTGTGACCCCCAACAACAGAGTGAAGTCACTAAACCACCAAGTCCAATTTCACTTAATTACAAAATAAAAGGAATAAAAAAGCAGTGTACAGCATACAGACTTGTTTTGAAGATTAAAGGGTGAATTACAGCAATCAACAAAAGTCAACTATTGGTACTAATTCCATTTTAGGGGTATGCTCATTGCCTTCACTATATTAGATCTTTTCATTCACACAAGCACTCAGCAATTTGAACCATATTTCCTGAGAACCTGACAAATAATGGGCATCACTCTAGGACCTGGCACCAGAGCACTGAATAGAACCAGCAACCTATATTCTTGACCTTCAAGTTCTAGTAAGAATAACAACAGAAAGAATTTATTTTTATTAGATATTTTATTTATTTGCATTTCAAATGTTATCCCCTTTCCTGATTTCCCCTCAGGAAGTCCCCTATGCAATCCCCCTTCCCCTGCTTCTGTGAGGGGGCTCCTTCACTCACCACCCACTCCCACCTCCCTGCTACACTGGAGCATCAAACTGTCACAGGATCAATGACCTCTCCTCCAACTGATGCCCAACAAAGCCATCCTCTACATATGCAGCTGGGGCCATGGGTCTCTTCCCTGTGTACTCTTTAGTTGATGGTTTAGTCCCATAGTGGTCTGAGGAATCTGGTTAATTGATAATGTTGTTCTTCCTATGGGGTTGCAAGCCCCTTCACCTCCTTCAGTCCTTTCTCCAGCTCCTCCAATGGGGACCCTGTGCTCAGTGGCTGCAAGCACACACTTCTGAATCTGTCAGGTTTTGGCAGAATCTCTCAGAAGACATCCATATCAGGCTCCTTTCAGCAAGCACTTCTTGGCATCTGCAACATTTTCTGTATTTGGTTTCTGTATACGGGATGGATTCCCAGGTGGGGCAATCTCTGGATGGACTTTCATTCAGGCTCTGCTCTACACTTTGTCTCCATATATCCTCCTGTGAGTATTTTGTTCCCCCTTCTAAGAAGGACTGAAGCACCCACATTTTGGTCTTCCTATTTCTTGAGCTTCATGTGGTCTGTGGATTGTATTGCGGGTATTCCAATCTTTTGGGATAATGTCCACTTGTCAGTGAGTGTATAACATGTATGTTCTTTTGTGACTGGTTTACCTCACTCAGGAAGGTATTTTCTAGTTCCATCCATTTGCCTAAGAATTTCATGAAGTAATTGTATTTGATAATTGAGTAGTACTCCATTGTGTAAGTACACCACATTTTCTGTATCCATTCCTCTGTTGAGAGACATCTAGGTTGTTTTCAGCTTCTGGCTGTTATAAATAAGTCTGTTATAAACATAGTGGAGCATGTGTCCTTGTTATACATTGCGACAACTTTTGGGTATATGCCCAGGAGTGGTATAGCTGGGCCCTCAGATAGTGCTATGTTCAATTTTCTGTGGAACCACCACACTGATTTCTCAAGTGGTTGTACCAGCTTGCAATCTCAACAATGGAGGAGTGTTCCTCTTTTTCCACATCCTTGCCAGCATCTGCTGTCACCTGAGTTTTTGATCTTAGACATTCTGACATATGTGAGGTAGGATCTCAGGGTTGTTTTGATTTGCATTTCCCTGATGACTAAGGATGTTGAACACTTCTTTAGGTGCTTTTCTGCCATTCAATATTCCTCAGTTGATAATTCTTTGTTTAGCTCTGTGTCCATTTTGTAATAGGATAATTTGAGTCTCTAGAATCTAACTTCTTGAGGTGTTTTTATATATTGAATATTAGCCCTCTATTATCTGTAGGATTGATTGGTAAAGATCTTTTCCAAACCTGTTGGTTGCTGTTTTGTCCTATTGAAAGTGTCCTTTGCCTTACAGAAGCTCTGTAATTTTACGAGGTCTCATTTGTCAATCCTTGATCTTAGAGCATAAGCCTTTGGTGTTCTGTTCAGGAAAATTTCCCCAGTGCCCAGGTGTTCAGGGTTCTTCCCCATTTTCTCTTTTATTAGTTTCAATGTATCTGGTTTTATGTTGCCTTTTGCTGTCTTTTTTCCACTGGTGTATTTTGGCTTCTTTGTCAAAAATCAAGTGACCATAGGTGTGTGGGTTCATTTCTGGGTCTTCAATTCTATTCCACTGATCTATCTGCCTGTCTCTGTAGCAATACCATACAGTTGATTTTTTTTATCACTATTGCTCTGTAATACTGTTTGAGGTCAGGAATGTTGATTTCCCCAGTTCTTTTATTGTTGAGGTTAGTTTTGGCTTTCCTGGTTTTTTTGTTATTCCAAATGAATTTGCAAATTCCTTTTTCTAACTCTATAAAAATTAAGTAGGAATTTTGATGGGGATTACACGGAATCTGTAGATCACTTTTGGTAAAATGTCCATTTTTACTATATTAATCCTGCCAATCCATGAGTATAGGAGATCTTTCCATCTCCTGAGATCTTCTTCAATTTCTTTCTTCAGAGACTTAATGTTCTTGTCGTACATATATTTCACTTCCTTGGTTAGAATCACAACAAGTTATTTTATATTATTTGTGACTATTGGGAAGGGTGTCATTTTCCTAATTTCTTTCTCAGCCTGGTTGTCCTTTGAGTAGAGGAAGGCTGCTGATTGGTTTGAGTTATTTTTATATACAGTCACTTTGCTGAAGTTTATCAACTTTAGAAGTTCTCTGGTGGAATTTTTAGATTATCACATGTTCATGAAAGAACAATAATGGTATGTAATGGATGAGGTGTGAGAAAAGTTTGCTTGTGTATTTATTTGTTTATTTATTTATAAAACAAAATACCACATGTACTACAAATGCACAAGCATGTGTTTCAATGAATCAGACAATTGCAAAGCCTGGGTGTAGCCTAAGTGTCTAGGAATGTACATTATCAATAGTTATTTGACACACCCACATATGCAAAAGAAAAAATTTAATACAAAAATAAACTTGAAACTACTTGAGAGGATCAGGCAGGAGGTAAGGGACCCAGAAGATTTGCAACTCAAAAGTTTAGGAAAGACCAAATATCAGGGAGCCATAGTGTTTACAGCCACCAAAGGAGCCTCACTAGTCTCAGTATGTATCAACTGAGGATGACAGATGACCAGGAATAGAAAAGCCAAAAGGGTAATGGAATGAAGCCAGACAGGTGGCCATCACCAACACCATCAATCATCAGAGGCATTGAATGGAGACAGACTCTTTGCATAGGTCAAGCCTTGTGTCCTTCTATCAGGAGCAGGGGAGGGAACCCTGAAAGCCAGTGGCCAAATAACTTTGTCACATAGGAGAAGCACAAACCCTTTCAGCTTCACCAACCCAAGGACACTGCACCAGTAAAACGTTATGTTGAAAGATGTTGATAAAGTAGAGCTCACTAAATAGGACTTTTGAGCTGAAACCGATGTTTCAATATTTCTGACTATCAGGCTACCTCCCCCCCTAATTCAGTCACCTAAGCAATTGTTAAACCCTCATCCTGTAACCCTCAGTTCTAAGGCACAGGTTGCATGTCTCCTTTTCCTGGTGTTCATGTGCTGGTTACCCAGGATGTGTAATTACGTTGACAGCATTGCACCAAGACAGACACAAGAGTCTCCTTTGCAGCCTAGCTAAAAAATCTTGAATGTTAAACTTTAGCAGATTGTTATTCTCCCTGACCATCCCTGAAGAATAAACCTTACCTTTCCCCCATTCCTTCTTTTCTAAAAATAGACACCTGCCTCACTGAGGTGCTCTGTAACAAAAGGGTTGCTTAGCTCTCCATTTCATTTACTTATCATTCAAGTTGGATAGGACAGTAGTGTTAGTTTCTGCTTCCCCAAGGAATACTGGCCAGTCAGTAAA
The DNA here is from genome assembly GCF_011064425.1 of Rattus rattus. Taxonomy (NCBI): domain Eukaryota; kingdom Metazoa; phylum Chordata; class Mammalia; order Rodentia; family Muridae; genus Rattus; species Rattus rattus. The sequence goes on along the minus strand of NC_046172.1, from coordinate 120,273,064 downwards.
GCACAGGATAAGCCTTTGGAAACAACTTGGCCTATTTTAGCTAAGGAAATGGGGGGATAACAGAGAGTTTTGTGAGCTTTCCCACTGCCCAGAATGGTACAGCACAGCCCCTTGAGATAGGTTCTGATAGGATATTTTAACCTACCTCACACACTTCTCTGCAAGCACCCCTCCTTCCTAACAAAGAAAGCAGACACACACTGTTAATAAGACTGTGGGCTGAAAGGGAACTGGGGGTTAGAAATGCAGGTTGCAGCTGGAGTTGAAGCAACTCAGCCTTGGAAGGGAGAACAGTAGCTGATTCAAAATACCTAGTGTCTAGGCTCTGCACTTCTGACATCAACAGAACTGAGTGTAGGAAGCAGCTTGTATGGCCTTTGCATTTGCAGCCCTATTCCTATGCTTCAATGAGCATGAACCTAGGGGCTATATTTGGATAGAGGGCATACCACTGAGCATGCTTCTAGAGGGCAAGGATGGGGTTGTGTTTGCTTCTCTGATTTAGGTCATCCCTGTGAACTATTTCGTGTGTGTGTGTGTGTGTGTGTGTGTGTGTGTGTGTGTGTGTGTGTGTGTGATTGCTTTATTAAACAATTCTTATTAGTGAGTTGTGCATCTTTAGAGCTCATCGGAATCTTTCCTTTGTAAATTTAAAAAACCAAAGATTTATCAAATGTCAAAATCTGATGAGAAAGTAATCATAGTATACCAGTGAAAATATTATAAATTTCAGCAGAGGCTCAGGTTCAATATATTTGCTCTGATAGGCAAAATTAAATGCAAGGAAAAGACACAGAAATAATTCCTTTTGCCAAAATAGCAATAGTGGTATGTCTGTGGAATGATAGTATTTGTGTTCTTAATCATCATATTCATAGATAGATAGATAGATAGATAGATAGATAGATAGATAGATAGACATATATGCCATCAAATTAGAACATTGTTTTTGCATAAGAGATCTTAATTGGTAATCTCATTTTTATTACTCATTATTTATATCACTTGGAAGACAGTAAATGTCCCTTACATGGATCCTTAAGCTTTAGTTTCTATAAAGGAAGGAGCAAGGCCAGGATAACACACCTTCAGTTTTATAGCTCCATGCTGTGAAATCCCTATTCAGACCTGGCAATTTGAAAAACTGGGCATTATTACTACTTCAAGTCACCATGACCAGAGTCACTGTGTGCTGCAGGAGCTAATCCTTTCTGCAGAGTTCTGACTTCTCCAACTAACATCACACAGGCATTATTCTACTTTGCTGGTGAGTCACATTTGGCCTGATGTTAGATTTTAAAGTGCTATTGCTGCTAAAGTGTAGGATTAGTAACAAACTCTTCAGAATATCTGCCTTTGGTGGAAGCACTTGCTTTATTTCCGATTCTGCAATGGAGTGTTCATTGGAAAAATATGTAACATAGTACATCAGTTATCTCATTTAGCCATTGCAATTACACTACGAATCAACACCAAGTATTATTATCTATTATCATCTCCATTTTATACAGGCTGAAACTTAGCCTTGAAGAAATAAAAGAGCAGGTGCTGGAATTTGAACCTATATCTTCTAAGTCATGCTAAGTGCTATTCCAAGAATCTCAGTGCAGAAAAAAAATTGAATAGCTAGCTTTGCTTGAGTTTCTGGGTTTCTAATTGTCTTAAAATGGCTTTTCTGCAAGTTAAAGTTGCAATATCCTTGAATAAGAAGAATTGTGTTGTCCTGTTTCCCTGGTCCCTGGAGCCTAGAGACAACAATTAGTACTGCCAAAGCTCCTACCACAGCTCTCACACAGAGCAAGAGGCTTGTGAGTAGGTGTAGAAGAGGAGGAAACAGACCCAGAATGAAGCAAGTGGTAATTATGTTAGGGCCTGTACTCCTCCTATCTGTGAACTGTTCTAAATCCAGAGAGGGTGGAATATGACTGCTGAGGCACAACAATCCCCTGGCCTTGACACTGAGTGATACACTAATGGAGACTTCTTCATTTCACTCTATTGATTCAGTACCAAAGGTCAAAGAGTTAAATACAGGTTTTGATTACCACAGATATCTAATAGAGAAATACTACTTCAGAACTTTTGCCAATATGGCAGGCCAATGAATGTTAGGGCATGTGCCTATCAGGCTAGCAAGGTAGAATAGCCAGTTATCCCTGTAGTGTTGTAACTTGCTAGCTAGGAGGTGTTAGATGGGTCCTATATGTACCCCATGTTCTTCCCCAATAAAATGGATAAAATACGGCTCTCACACCATGTTCCTGAAGATTATATTAGGGTATTTTATTTAAGTGAAACAAAATATTATGAGCATACCACTTGGTTTTTGGTACACATGTATGTGAGTTACCATCCACATAGATAACTAATGTGGCCCAGAAAGACTGCCTTTTAAAAATTGAGTTATCACATACAAAGTACTTATACTATTAACTTCCTGGCTTATCATGCTATCTAGATGTTTAAGATGTCCTATAGACAGCTCAGGGCAGACTAAGGTTGCCAGCTTTCCCAAAGGAGTTATTCTAGATTAACAGCTCATTCATTCAGAGTGTATAAAGACAAGATCCAGCTGCCAACCACACATCTTCCTGCATTTGCCTAAGGGTATCATCTGTTGGAGTGTTCCTTGGGGTTTAGGAGTCAAAGTCCAGGTCAGAATGGCCCCAAGCAAGCTATTGGCCAAGGCTCTCATTCATGATGAGATAGGAGTGTTTTCTTTTAATACCAGCAACACCCTGCAAGACTGGCAAGATTTGCCACATAAAAAATAAAAGAGTATATTTAAGAAGATAAGAAGGAAACAACTCTCAGAATATGTAATAAGACCCCTACAACAAAAATAAAATGAAATAAATCAGGGGTTATAAGATGACTCTGGGAGAAGAGCACTTGATATAAAGTGGAAGGGCCTGGGCTTAGGTTCCCAGCACCTGTATACAAAGTCAGGCATTGCTGTACATTCCTATAGCTCCAACATTGTAGATGGAGGCAGCAGATTTCAAGACCTTGCCTGAAGACCATACTAGCCTAAACAGACAGATTCTACTTTAGTAAGAGTCTCTCTAGGGACAGTAAAGTGTCTCTAGATGTAGGATAATAAAGACAATCAACAAATCACTTGTCCTGTCTGCTCTCCACATACATGGGCACAAAAAATGTGTTCCAGCAACTCTTGTGCATGTGCCACACAAATAACACATACTATACAGAATGAATGAATGGATGGATGAATGAATGAATGAATGAGTGAGTAAATGAAACATATGTATCACACCCAGGTGTATTAGTGCATACACAGTGGCAATCTAAGGGCTAATTAAGGAAGGTTGTGGATTCTCAACAAATCTAAAACTAGGCTATATTTTAAGATCCTATCTCAAACAAAGCCCTTAAAGAAATTGAAGCATCATCTTAAAAAGAGACCCCAAATGACTGTACCTTCTACAGAAGAAGCCACTGTAAATACTGAGTTCATCTTTCTTTATTCTAGAAGCAAGGTCATGCAAAGAGAGGGAACTGAAGTCAAAACAGCATGTTGTAATATAGTTAGAAAAACATACTTTAGTTTTATGGATATTGAAGTAAACATCTATACTTGTTTCAAATATCACTGCACTGTACACATTATCAGGCCTTCTAAGTATGCCTTGTGTTTCTCAATTCTCATTATCTACCATGATTCTTTGGTTTGGGCATTCTTCCAACATATGGGACATCTTGTATTCTGCATTTTCAGAGCATCTATTTTATTTTGCTTTGCAAGAAACTATCCATTGGCCTGTATGTCTCCTCCTGTAACCATTACTGTAAACATATCAATCCAAGAACTGCATTTTCCTAATATCTGTTCTTTCTGAGACACTCAGAATAACACCTTGTTCCAGGAATTACTTGGGAATGATTGGTATATCTTAATGAATACATAAACGTCCAACTCACAGCTAGACATAACAAGTTCCTCCAACTTCCAAGGGGATGGTTGGAAGACTGATGACATTCTAGATTCTTGAGCAAACAGCTTCTGACTCTTGGAGCCTAGTCTTTTCATATATCCCAGGAGATGGAGCATTTTGTAAAAATGTTTATGGCTGAGATAAAAAAAAATACTAACCCAGACAAATTATGTCCACAGACCTATAATTCTTTTTAAGCCATTCTATTTATGATGACAGAGATTGATTAATTCAAGGTTGATGAATGGAGTGTTTTATCTTGTTAATCTGTCTTCTTCATCTTCTACTGAAGATACATAATTTATTGGTGCCATAATGTTTCCATGGCAATTTACGTTTTGAACTTTTCACAATCATTTTCCTTTGGCATTCACCATGCTAAACAAGAATGGTTGGAGCCACATGGGAGACAGAAAAGGAATGAACCATGGAGATGTGAAAGGTCACTCTTCAAATGAGAGGCCAATCTGAGAACAGAACAGACTTTACAGAGTTGGGCTCTGAAGACATATTAATCACAAAGCCAGCTAACCATACCAAAGAAAGAAAATTGAATGCGAATTGAACTAGGAAGGTTCTAGAAACACACAGTCATTTAATGTACTTTAAGGTATTCAGTTGGGCAAGTATGTTTAGTGTCACAGGTTCATGTAACAGCAGAGATGTCGGAGTTAAAGTCTCCCACCTAGGTTCTGTTGAGCTTTCCACTAAAGCCCCTGTGGCGTGTGTGTATATCATCCTTCAACTTCATCCAGAACAAACACAGAAACAAAAATGAGCTCTGAGCATGAATCTGGAAGAGGACAGTCTGATTCTCACTCTGGCTGCACCAAGTGCTTGTCCTTGACATTTCCTCAAAGCCAGCTTTTTGTTCTTGTGTTGTTCTTGTACAAAGCGAAAACAAGTCCCTAACAAAACCAGCTCATTCAAAGCCACAGCAATAAACAGAAACTACCGTTTCATTACATCTCAGAAACGTTTGCAACCAGACAGCATCGTTCCCCTTTTAAGAACAGGACCTTTTTATGATTTTGTTCTCTTGCACCTGGGCAGAAAAAGGCTTCTACCATTTAGACACCCCAATTATATTTGGAATCCTGTTAGTCGTGTGAAAATCTGAAGAATTAAATTGCCTCAAATTACAATAAAACAAGGCAAAAAAGAGGGGGAAATTACACATTGAAAATGGAATATTTAAAAAATCAGCACTAATACAGAAATTATTTGAGCCATTTTCCCATCCTTTAATGATTGAAGGAAGTCAGAAGCCTGTTCTTGGTCTAGTACAAAAATAAGAATCCAGGAAAAAATAATAGAAACAACAGGTCTTCCTCACAGGATTACATCCAGAGCAACCCTGAGTGAGGACCCTTATTGAGACCCACTTAGTTTTATTTGTACAGTGCCTCATCCAGGTGAGCAAATGCCTCATTAATGAGAACAGGGCCACCACTGAGATAATTTCTCTTCCTCCAAGTCTTAAAAATTATAAAAAGTTGCAAAGAGCCATGGAAAATTTCTCTATGTCTTTGACAAATTCTATTTACTAATTAGAAATCAACCAGTTCTCTTTGAGAATCTACCTCCAGAACAACACCTGCTGAGAGAGCTCTCCACCCTCACCTCCTACTGATCCCTTGAACACCAATCAGCCAAGTGCTAAGACCTAGCAAAAAACGGACACCAGACAGATGACTCTTACCACTCTGCCTTAGAGCTGCCATTGTTTTCCACACAAATGCTTGTCCATGTCTTTGAGCTCCATCTTATTTTAGGAATTGTCTAATCTCCATCATTTTATAGATACTGCCATACAACACTAAGCCCAGTTCTGAAATCTATCCTATCTTCTTCATTTCTCTAGATGAACACCTCCATTTTCCGAGACAGCAAGACTGGGGCATCCAGGGTGCAAGATACCCGAATGTCTCTAAGTTTCTTTAGTATTAAGGGCAAGGGGAAGACAATGGCATCACTCAAAGCCACAGTGATTTCTAAAGATTTGTAAAATCCAGACCTTACTAGTGGTTCTATTCTCATTTTGGTCCCTCATTCTCCTTTATAAACAGAGAAAAAACCAAGAAAAACATTATCTTATATTTCTTTTCTATGACAAAAAAAGAAATGTTCACTGACTCCTATTGGATTCCTTGTGGAACAAAAATGTAGAAGGCTTCTACAAGGAAAGTCTTAGTTAATCTCACAAAATGTGATGGGGGATTTCTGGTTTTATTTCAGGTCCAAGAAGAAATGTCTTACAGTTTGTATCCCTTAGCACTCACTATTACTTCTGGGTCAAAGGGCATATCTTTACTACAAGCACTTTTAATTGCTGACTGCAGGATTAATTCTCCTAGGAATCTATGTAGCCTAGGCAGAAGGTTAGACTCAAACATTGCTAAGGAGCTGACATTCCTAGATGAGGACCGTAACTAAAAACTGATAGGAATTAAGGAATAACCAACAACTCCAATTTTCCAACTCGAAGATGTACTCATCACTAGTGTCCCCTTGATGATTCGGTGCTAGTTATCTACAGCTGAAACCTACTCATTATTGTACTTTGTGTTGAGTGACATTCCATTCTTTCCTGAATCATTTCCCTACCCCATTAATGGCTGTCTTAGTTACTCTTCTATCTGTGAGGAAACACCATGACCAGGGAAATTTATAACAGAATGCATTTAATTGGGGGTTTGCTTACAATTTCAAAGGGTAAGTCCATGACTGTCATGGTGAGGAGAATGACAGCAGGCAGGAAGCCTGGGGTTAGAGCAGTAGCTGAAAGTTCAGATCTTATCTACAAGGTGGAGAATAGAATGAGCCTGCTGAAATCTTCTCCCAAATTACCAGATTACTAAAACTCCCAAATTAGCTGAAATAATTTCCCAAATCACCAGAATCTCTGAAACTACCAGTGATCCAACTGAAATAATTGCCCAAGTAAACTATTTGCATTTGAATCTTGACGAAAAATCTACTTCAAGAAGAAGCCAAATTAAAGTCTTAACACTGCTCCTCTCCTTCATCATTATCTATGTGTAGAAGAAACTGGCTATGTTCAGATCAGCTATTGTCCATGTCTGAAATGTTTCCTTGAAAAGTTCATATATTATTTTCTTAGGCAGAGACCTCAGCCATACTTCCCATATCATATTAACAGAAATATGAAGTTGAGGTGATAGTTTCATGTCCATGTACCTTAATATTGTCTATCACTCTGTTTAAGATTAAAAGGAATAAAAGGGTGTTATTTATTCATCCATTAGAGTCTCACTAACAGCTTCTGCCTATTGTCATCCATGTTAGAAGTAATCATGAGTGAGGAATCCCAAACACTCAAAATTTTAAGCTGAATATATACTTCTGTCTATCATATAACAGTTTTCATACACATATTTTTAAAAGGGAACTTCTTGTCATGTGAGCATTATAAAATCATTAAACCTTCAGCACTCCCATCATGGGATTTTTTTTCAGGTCAACTAGATATGTCATAGAGTCCTTCTAAAAAAAATCTGCTATGCAGGATGCACAAAACTATTAGTGGATAACTTAATTGTTGTCCTGAAGTCTCCAAATTCCTCTTGACCAAAATACCTTCTATACTATGCCATCTATACTATGCCATTTCATAGGAATACATATATAACTACATTCTTCTGCCAGACCATAAGAAGCAGTTCTGTAGTATCTGTGTACTTTCTCTTGGCTGGTCTTGCTGGTTATAGACAAAGACACCCAAATAGTTTTAGAACGCCTGCTGATTATAGGGCAACATCTGTTCCACAATCCCCAGTGAGTCAACCATAAGGGTAGCAGGAGATGACTGTAAAAATCTGACTATCCAGATCTGGAATCACAAATCCATAACATATGGGCCACTCTGAGATTTCTAAATACGTATTAGAAAAATAAATAATCCCCACAATGGTTCAGAACACAGACTACTGTTGTGTACAAACTGATTGGAGTTGGCAAGTGAAATGAACCTATTTGTAAGAATTTAGATCACAGAAAAAAAAGGCGGGGAAATTTTCAGAGGTGCCTGGATAATGATGTAAGGGAAGGGTCTGCATTCTAATAGACTACCCTCAGAAGTGCATGGCAACAAGTGGGGGAATGCCTACTATTTAGTGAATCTTACTGATAAATTTCTTGTTTTGCTATTGACAAATGTATCATTGGGAGAAACATAAAGATGAAAAAGGCAGAAGAAAATCAATTTTCAAATAATTGAATGCTTTTTAAAAAGTCACATCAATTTCTTTTAAAGACAGGAACATTAGTTTATACAAAGATAAAAGAATACGGCCAAGTTCACATGGTAATTAGGAGCTGAGAATTGAGCACAGGGAAGATGCCCTAACTCCCACACCAAAATTCCTTCTAATATATGTAATTAGTTTTAAATTACTAAGAACAAAGCAAGAAGTAAACTTAGGGAGGATGCTATATAGAAAGCAGAAGATAGAAAGCAAGAAAGGATGAGCCATGACACTGATTTCTTATAAAGTTAACAGCATATAATGACTTTCCAATAATTCTGTCAATTGTACAAAAGCAACAGGGAAAGGGGGAACAATTCCATCTTGAAAACTAAATAGGCTGAGATGTAGGTGAACAGAGCTATGTCTTGAAACTACTCATTATTTTTATGGAATAAATATTCATGTCCCTAAAAATGAGTTATGTTGAAGCATCATCCCCCCGCCAAAGTGGTGAGAGGCAATTAGGATTAGACAATTTCAAGGGAGTGAGGATCCTGTGATAGGATGAGAAGAGTATCCTCACAAGGAAAGAGGAAAGACACATAGTTCTCACTAGCTTTGGAAAGAGGAGAAGCCAGAAAATATTAATCTGTGATGAGGAAAGAAGTCATCACCATTTCTTGAACATGTCGCCATTTGAATAGGCTAGTAGCCTCCATAAAAGCGTGTTCATAGTTCAAACAATCACATATATGATATTTTGGTATACCATCACAAAACAACTAAACAGTCAGACTTTACTTTGAAAACATGAAATATCTTATTTACAGTAACTCCTAAATGGTGGTTCATGTCTGAACATTTTTTCAGTATATTGAAGGTTATTAAAGCATGTTATATATTTTGTGATTTTTCTGAAATTTGGTTTTTAGTTTCTTTTCCAATGTTGCTTTGATATGAATGTATTTTAATACAGGCAGAATGAGAGTATGTGTTTCATATCCCATGGGTCACCATGACATAAGAATCAGCTTTCAGTTCTCTAATTAAAAATAACCTTCTCACTTCATGATGGCAATCAAAGTCTTGGAGCAGCAGGAACTGACTGGAAAAAAAGAAGCCCTTCTGTCTCCCTCATTCAGCATGTGATCAATTTTCCTGAGTTATGGTGAAAGTATAAGTAATAAAGGTGATTGCTTCGTCTGGAATAAAATGCTGTGGGTAACTTTATAAAGCCTCATTCTGGATTGAACACATATCTGTGTGTGTGTGATAGGAGAGGGGAATCATAAGAGCAACACATTTGAGATCAAATGTCTAAAAATTATGGATAAGTTTTCACTTATTTCCTCTTCATATGTATAAATTCTTTATATTATTTAATGTGTCCATTGGATCTTCACAATCTATGAAGAAAAGCATGGCTCTATTAAAAAATAAAAACTCATGTACAAATGCACCATGAACAGATGACTTATCTATGCACAGATTAGTTTAACAAAAATAATTAGCATTAATGATAAATAAATAACTCTAACAAATCTCTTTTAATAATAGACCAAAGATCAGCATGTTTTTCAGTCCTAATTTGCTTTTATATTATTTTTTTTCTTCTTTTATTTTCTGGAGTACAAAGTTCAGGATTTTAAAAATTGCTTAATATACATGATAAATAGTTTTCAGGATACTAGGTCATTCTCATGTACACTCTTAAAAATGAAAATTGTCAAGGTAGAAGAGGAAGATAGTTTTAGGGGTATCTTTTCAAATTAAAAGTACATTTGGTATACAATCCTAAGACTGTACTCTTGGAGAGTTACCACAGAAATTACTTATTTTAAAAACTATAGTTAATTCTAAATGTCATTCAGTTAGGGAATACATAATTTGGATGGCCTCACAGAAATTATTTGGTGGGAAATATCAATCACAATCAGCTGTGTTTTATATAAGTCCCTGTATCAAATATTTGTAATATAATATTATAGAGCTATAGAACACAATAATTGCTAGAATTAAGGGAGAAAATAGAAGAGAGAGTATAGCAGTAATGGAAACTCTTGCATATAATGTAATAACGTTAGTGTGTGTGTGTGTGTGTGTGTGTGTGTGTGTGTGTGTGTGTGTAGCTTACAGGAGAAAATACATAGTATGTAATTACAGAACCACATGCATATACATATCTGAGTGGATGCAAACTGCAAAACTTTAATGATTTTGCTACTTCACTATAGGTATATAAGCTGTTAATATTGGAAGAGGCTGTACAAACGTATATAGGAATTCTTTATATTTTTTCTTTGAAACTATCTGTGAATTTGTAATTATCAATTAAAAGGGAGAGAGCTCAGTGGAAAGAAATCAGGCAAAAGTTCAGATTTGTTTTCATCTTACAGGAAAGCATGTAAATTATTGACTTAAATTGCTTTTTGGTCATAGTAAATAATAAGTGTAGTTTAAAAATACACAGTAATCTTTATCTAGGCTAACTTACAGATATGTTGTTAGTTTTATGCTAATTTTATAGCTGAATTCTGGACATACTAGAAATTACTGTATAAAAATCACTGTATCAGTGATTATCTGCACAGGACCCTCAGAAGATTTGGCCCATTAATATTAAGGGAAGTAATGAATTAGAAGGCCTACAGGGTAGTGTACAAAGCAGCAAAAGAAAACAATGAAGGAGATACAAGAGACCCCACCACTACAGAATGATATATAAACAAGTAACAAGTATTTAAAGGGGTAAAGGATTATTCCACAATAAATTGTTTATGTTCTTATATGTAACTCCAGTAACCCATAGGTTCCTCAAGCTACAGGTGTTTTAATCAGCACTTAGAAAATTCTTAAATCACTTCAAACCCCATTTTAGAAGGTTAAGCATTGAATTAATTTTTGTAAATACACCTCTCATGATGTCAGGAAAATACTTGAAAATAATAATTCATATTCTTGAACTTCATGTGGTCAATGAATTGTCTCTTGGGTAATTCGAGCGTTTGGGTTAATATCCACTTATCAGTGAGTGCATAACATGTGTACTTTATTGTGACTCGGGCACCTCACTCAAGATGATATTTTCTGGTTTCATCCATTTGCCTGTGAATTTCATGAAGTCATTGTTTTTGATAAATGCATGGTACTCCATTGTGTAGATATACCATATTTTTTAATCCATTCCTCTGTTGAAGGGCATCTGGGTTTTTTCCAGCTTCTGGCTATTATAAATAAAGTTGCTATGAACATAGTGGAGCATGTGTCCTTGTTGTATGTTGGGGCATCTTTTGGGTATATGACCAGGAGTGATATAGCTGGGTCCTCAGGTAGTACTATGTCCAATTTTCTGAGGAACCGCCAGACTGATTTCCAGAGTGGTTGTACCAACTTGAAATCCTACCAACAATGGAGGAGTGTTCCTCTTTCTCCACATCCTTACCAGCATTTGCTGTCACCTGAGTTTTTGATCTTAGTCATTCTGACTGGTGTGAAGTGGACTCTCAGGGTTGTTTTGATTTGCACTTCCTTGATAACTAAGGATGGTGGACATTTTTTAGGTGCTTTTTGGCCATTTGATATTCCTCAGTCGAGAATTCTTTGTTTAGCTCTGTAGCCCAATTTTAATAGGGTTATTTCATCCTCTGGAGTCTAACTTCTTGAGTTCTTTGTATATATTGGATATTAGTCCTCTATCAGATATAGGGTTGTGAAAGATCTTTTCCATATCTATTGGTTGCTGTTTTGTCCTATTTACAGTATCCTTGGTTTTATAGAAGCTTTTCAATTTTATGAGATTCCGTTTGTCTGTAATTGATCTTAGAGCTTGCGCCATTGGTGTTCTGTTAAGGAAAATTTCCCCTGTGCTGATGTGTTCAAGACTCTTTTACATTTTCTCTTCTATTAGATTCAGTGTATCTGGTATTATCCGGAGGTCCTTGATCCACTCGGACTTGAGTTTGTACAAGGAGAAAAGAATGGATCAATTTGCACTCTTACAACATCATGTGTTAAAAATGCTGTCTTTTTCCCACTGGATGGTTTTGGCTCTTTTTTTTTTTTTTGGTCAAAGAAAATGTGACCATAGGTGAGTGGATTCATATCTGGGTCTTCAATTCTATTCCATTGCTCTACATGCCTGTCTCTGTACCAATACCATACAGTTTTTATCACTATTTCTCTGTAATACTGCTTGGGGTCAGGGATGGTGATTACCACAAAAGTAAATTTATGGTTGAGAATATTTTTTGATATCCTGGATTTTTGGTTATTCCAAATGAATTTGAGAATTGCTCCTTCTAATTTTATATAGAATTGAATTGGAATTTTGATAGGGATTGCATTGAATCTGTAGATTGCTTTTGGCAAGGTGGCCATTTTTCCTATATTAATCCTGCCAATCTATGAGCATGGGAGATCTTTCCATCTTCTGAAGTCTTCTTCGATTTCTTTCTTCAGGGACTTGAAGTTATTGTCATAAAGATTTTTCACTTGCTTAGTTAGAGTCACACGAAGATATTTTATATTATTTGTGACCATTGTGAAGGGTATCGTTTCCCTAATTTCTTTCTCATCCTTTTTATCCTTTCTACTGATTTCTTAGTTGATTTTATAACCATCCACTTTGCTGAAGTTGTTTATCAACTATAAGACTTCTCTGGTAGAATTTCTGGGGTAGCTTATATATATACTATCATATCATCTGCAAATAATGATACCTTGATTTCCTCCTTTTTCTTTTTTAACCCTTTGATCTCCTTTTGCTTTCTATTTGCTCTGGCTAGAACTTTGAATGCTGTATTGAATAGGTAGGTAGAGAGTAGGTAGCTTTGTTTTGTCCCTGATTTTAATGGGATTGCTTTGAGTTGCTCTCTATTTAGTTTAATGTTGGCTATTGGTTTGCTATATGTTGCTTTTATTATTTTTAGGTATGGACCTTAAATTCATGATCTACCCACGATAAAACCCTCAGATCATGTGGAGCTTAGGAGGAAGGAAGAAGAGTTTGTGAATGCTTCAGTCCTGCATTGAAGGGGGAACAGGATGATTGTGGGAAGTGAAGGGAGGGGAGATCTGGGAGGGAGAGAGAAGGGAGAGGAAATATGGAGAGAGTATCAGGTACTGGAGGGGATAGGAGAAAGATCAGGAAATTTAATAAAAATATGTATTCGTGGGGGATGAGGAACTGGGAAGAGCCATTGGAGGGTCCCAGATGCCAAGGAAACGAGTGGCTCCCAGGACTGAGTGGGGATGATTTTAACTGAAATATATAGAGAAGAGGAGATAAAACCTGTAGAGACCACATCAAGTAGATAGTCAAGGCCACTCTTTGAGGGTTGAGGCCACCTACCCACCTGAAAGTTTTTAACCCAGAAATTTTCTGTTCAAAGGAAGAACAGGAACAAAAAATGGAGCAGAGAATGAAGGAATAGCCATCTAGGAACTTCCCCACATGAGGATCCATCCTGTCTTTAGATATCAACCTGACACTGTTGCTGTTGCCAAGAAACACTGCTGACAGGAATCTGGTGTGGCTGTTCCTTTGGAGGTTCAGTCACCAAGTGACCAGTAGATGTGGCTGCTTAGAACCAACCATCAGACTGAGTTCAGGGACCTTGGTGGGGGAGCTAGCTGAAGGATTGGAGGAGTAGGAGGCGATTGCAACTCCATAGGAAGAACAACATCAGCTGGTTGGACCACGCATCGTTCCCAAGAACTAGACCACCAACCAAGGGGTATACATGGAGGGATTCATGGCTCTAGATACATATGTAGCAGAGGATGACCTGTCTGACATCAATGGGAGGACAGGCCCTTGGTCCTGTGGAGATTTTGAACCAGTGTAGGTAGAGGCTGAAATGGTGAGGCTGCATAGGTTGGGTGCGTAGGGGAGCAACCTCATAGAGGCCAAGAGGAGGAAGGAGGGAGCAGAGAGGGCGAATGTGCAATAGCGGGATTATGGAGGGGTTATTGGAAAGTGGGGTATCATTTAAGGTATATGTTAATGAAATGATTAATAAAAATTGAAATGAATAAGAATATTTATTTTTTTCATCAGAATTGCTACGAATATGTTTTGCAGTATAGAATCAAGTATGTAAATGTTTCAGTTCTAAGGTACACCATTCTCCTTCTCTGTGATGCTACTGGGTCATGCATTATGGGAGATACTCCTATGAACTTACTCCATCAACAATACTACATAGAACCAACCATCTACGCATACCTTTTTAACCACCCCTGTATACAATTTCATCGCCATTATTGGAAATTCCCTTGGTATTTTTGTAAAAAGATCTCGCAAGTATAGTTTCTCCAAGTGTCTTTTTGGCTTCAGGTGAAGAAACCTATCTTGTGACTTATAAAAGAGGCAATGTTCACAGGATAGCTTGGTTGCAATCTTGTGCATTGATATGTGAATACACCTAATAGTATTTCAAGGATCATTGTGGCAAGACTCAAAATTCTACTCATTATGCACATTTCTTACAGCATATATTTTACAATATTTATGTGGTGTTCTGATATATATATATATATATATATATATATATATATATATATATATGTATTCCAATGATGCTAGAAATTCTGATCGCTGGAAAGACAAGATACAAGATAAGCTACTTCAGAGTGGCTTTCATAGGGTACTGAAAACCTTATTGAGAAGGACACTATTTTCTACATATCTTACCCACTCACCCCATTGAATGTGCATAGCAATTTTTTTTGTCTTGAATATTTGTCTTTAGAGGCATGGTCTCTAAACCATCTCCATCTTCTCATCTGGACTTTATGCTTAGGTCTAAAAGCAACTTCCAGGCATTCCATGGGTACAGTCTCACAGACTTCCTTGTGGACCTCATTTTTATTAAGAGTACCAAAACTTACAAATTATCTATCATTCATTGGCTACAGTGTGTGTGTGTGTGTGTGTGTGTGTGTGTGTGTGTATTAATTTTCTTTCTATTGCTGTCATAAAGGTACCTACCATGGAGTAGGAAAGGGTTTATGTTATCTTACAGTTCACAGTCTATCATGAAGGAAAGTCACTGCAGGAAATCAAGTAGGGCAAGAAGTAAAGCAGAAAGCAAGAAGGAATGTTACTTACTGGCTTATTCTTCAAGACTCGCTCAGCCTGCATATATATATATATATATATATATATATATATATATATATATATATATGACAGATAAGTCAACTATATCCTCTTTAAAGGTGACAGAATGGAAAGTATAGAAGACGTCCCAAAAAAAGGTCTGGTCAACTCTAGTTGTGGAACTTCCAATGGCTGAAGAAAATAGAAACATACTAGGGAAAGACTCCACATCGAAACAAGTGAGACACGGAAGTAGAGCTCTGAGAATGGTATTCGAGAGGAAGAGATGAACACTTAAGGAGTTTAGGTGAATGGTAGTGCTCTAAAACCTACAAGGAAACCAAGAAGCAAAAGTTATCTATGTATATATACAAGTAATATATCCTATGTATGTTTTTAAAATTAAGGTGAACTAAATAGTTTAGTCTAATTCTCCTAAGTGACAGTTTCCTTATTGTTAACATGTACTTATTAACGATTTAGAAATGTTTTACATTCTGGAAGAATAAACATGATTTCAAGGGATTTCGCAAACATATGCCCCATAATTTGAAAAGTATCATTTGACTCTTGTATTTTGTTATTAGCACCTAAAAATTATTCTTAGTAATTGTGTGTGTGTGTGGGCATTTGTGTGTGTATGTGTGTTTATGTGCATGCCGAGGTATGCATATGGAGATCAACTTATTGATAACAGTGTCAGTTCTTTCATTTCTACCATATTTGTCCTAGAAAGGGATTCAATTCCTCATACTTGGTAGCAGGCACATTTACTTTCTATGCACTCAGGATTATTAAAGTATTATAAACCCATAGGCCCAACTTCCAATTATTTCACTTTTAGTGTACCACCCTTTGGCCATGGAGTAAAGTTTGGACTAAGGTAGCCATGCTGAGATAGGACGTGTGCATAGCTTGTATAGGGCAAGAAGGAAGCTATCACTAAATTAAACCCCAGTGAATAAGAGAGGCTCATTTATTCCCAAAAGCTGATCCATTTATTTTCAGTACTGCTAACTTACTAAAGGATCAAACAGAATATATTTCACTATATGATCAAAACAGAAGGATGATTCACTGACTTTTCCAGGTTGGCACTACATTAATTGATGTGCTGGTACACCCTTGCAAACTCTGTCTTGTACAGCTCCACTGGGTGACATATTGGCAGCCAGACAAGTTAACTCATGAGGTCATTGCAAGAATGTTCAACTATTGTATACTGCCTTTGTTGTTGCCATTTTTACTCACGTATTATATCAAATGGGGCGAGATTCCCAGACTGCTCATCACTCCCCATCTGGTATTTCTCTAGAAAAAAGGAAGATGACCCCCATGGCCTCGGTTTCTTCTTTCATCTTGGCATGGACAAACTTCCCATGGATCTTGGGCACACTTCTCAAACCAACACTGAGGTCTTTCCTGTCTCTGGACTTTTCTACTTGCCGTGTTCTCTACACAGAATGTTTTGAACTAGATAAGCACGTATCTAGTTAGATCTCATCATTCAGGTGTTAGCTGAAATGTCAGTTCTTTTATTTAAAGGAACGGTACTTTCTAACACCTCGGGTGCTCTTTTCCCATTACCAAGGCATTCTGTCTCCAGTGGCATCATTATCTCTGCATTCCTAAATTGATCAAGGCAGGAAAAGATAACCACATGGAAACTTTGATATTAGAATTTAAAACCTTTTGCTAATGAAAAGTTCCTTTTGATTTTCCTGAAGTGCTATGATGTAGTGAAAAGAGGATGCATTACTTAGTACTCTTTTGATTTCAAATGGCAGAAACTTCACTCAAATCTTATTTAGCAACTATGGAACTTTACTAGTTCATGAATGTAATGTCCAAGGGATGTATTGTCTTCAGTCATGAGAAAGTATGAGGGCTTGGACAGTATCAGAGGTAGTCTGCCTCTTCTTTTATGTAACTGGGCTTTGCCTTTTTCTCTGTTGGCTTTTTTCTTTGGTGTAGTCTTTACTCTTACAAGAAGCACAATCACTCAGCTCAATACTACAAATGGAACTATGAACAAGTATATATGCTATATGTTCTCTGGGGGTATCA
Organism: Rattus rattus; assembly: GCF_011064425.1. NCBI lineage: Eukaryota > Metazoa > Chordata > Mammalia > Rodentia > Muridae > Rattus > Rattus rattus. The sequence continues at coordinate 120,255,728 of NC_046172.1, read as the reverse complement.
TAGTGAATGTTGAACTACCTGGGAATTTGTCCTTGTCTAACATATTGCACAAATAGAGTGGACAACAAACAGGCAACATAGCAAGATACATGCATGCAAATAAAAATAAAAGAAGAGGATAATTTCAGGTAGTAGCAAGTATTATTTAATACACCCTTATGACACACTGGTCAAATTTTCATAATTTATTTCAATTCTACCCCACCTTTACAGAGTACTTATTCTGTGCTTACCTGTGTCAAAGTTGTAGCATAGAGAGTTGAATAACCAAGTCAATGCCCTTAAAGGACATGTTTTACTCTACTATGCTCAGATAAGTTAACTAGCACCCACTGTAAGCAGAATAAAATGGAAAATATGGGATACATCCTACACAAAGCTATGATCCTTTCTAATTGGGGAACATCTAATGGGTGAATGAATTAGGAACATACTGGTAAGCACTCCATATTTAAAGTAGTGATTCATGGAGGAGGAGCTCTGACAGTGGAAATTAAGAAGAAATGAGCACTCAAGGATTCCAGGTGAGTGATGGTACTCAGAGGCTCACAAGGAAATCAACAAGCAGCAGTTATCCAGGAAACCAGAGAGAAGATGATGATATTGTCCTGAGATATACTACTTCAGGGGATAGATAGAAAAGGCTGACATTAACATTTCTGTATTCATTTGTTGAGAGCCTGTGTATATCAAAATGTGTATATACAATAGTACCACTTAATTGTGCACAGAGTCCCACATTTTACTTATGAGATACATGAATTGTATGGAAGTTATGGAACCCATATCTAGTCGCACAGCACACAGGCTAGTGGAACGCTCAAACTTTTGACCTTCTACTATGATCTGAGCCTCTTCACAATACCAGCCTGACTCAGAACAACCGATACCTTCATAACTGACAACCGCAAAGATCTTGCTGCCCTACCTTCCTGTTAAAATCCTTTCCAGTTGAAGAAAGGAGCAAGGAGGATGACTAAATCCCAATAGGAAGGTTGATTTATTTTAGAAGACTTTCACAAGACTCTTTAAGAAGCACTCTGACAGTGCTAATTTTAACTAAGTCATTGTGAAGCAACCTTGGATTCCTCCATGCAAGGCAAAGTACAAATACAAGTACATGACTCAGCACAGAGCAGCAGTAGCTCTCCCTGTAGTCTATTGCCCACACCTCAAAAGGAATGAGGAAGAGCTTCCAGGTTAACAAGGGTTTTGAAAACTTGCTAAGGAAGTACTACCTATCTCCTTGTCCCAACAATTTCCTACATTAAGACTTTTGTATCAATTGCCCCCAAATCCTTCCCAGTAGATCTTCTTTGCATCCTCATCCATTGCCCTGGTATTAAAGAAGGAACTTACTGGGCTTTGAAATGTGGGCTTTGATTTTCAGCAAATGGTGCTGGTTCAACTGGAGGTCAACATGTAGAAGAATGCAGATCATCCATGCTTATCACCCTGTACAAAGCTTAAGTCCAAGTGGATCAAGGACCTCACATCAAACCAGACACACTAAACTAATAGAAGAAAAACTAGGGAAGCATCTGAGCACATGGGCACTGGAAAAAATTTCTAAACAAAACACCAATGGCTTATGCTCTAAGATCAAGAATCGACAAATGGGATCTCATAAAACTGCAAAGCTTCTGTAAGGCAAAGGACACTGTGGTTAGGACAAAAATGGGCAACCAACAGATTGGGAAAAGATCTTTACCAATCCTACAACAGATAGAGGCCTTATATCCAAAATATACAAAGAACTCAAGAAGTTAGACCGCAGGGAAACAAATAACCCTATTAAAAAATGGGGTTCAGAGCTAAACAAAGAATTCACAGCTGAGGAATGCCGAATGGCTAGAAACACCTAAAGAAATGTTCAACATCTTTAGTCATCAGGAAATGCAATCAAAACAACCCTGAGATTTCACCTCACACCAGTGAGAATGGCTAAGATCAAAACTCAGGTGACAGCAGATGCTGGCGAGGATGTGGAGAAAGAGGAACACTCCTCCATTGTTGGTGGGATTGCAGACTGGTACAACCATTCTGAAATCAGTCTGGAGGATCCTCAGAAAATTGGACATTGAACTGCCTGAGGATCCAGCTATACCTCTTGGGCATATACCCAAAAGATGCCCCAACATATAACAAAGACACGTGCTCCACTATGTTCATCGCAGCCTTATTTATAATAGCCAGAAGCTGGAAAGAACCCAGATGCCCTTCAACAGAGGAATGGATACCAAAAATGTGGTACATCTACAAATGGAATATTACTCAGCTATCAAAAAAACAACGACTTTATGAAATTGAGGCAAATGGTTGGAACTGGAAAAATATCATCCTGAGTGAGCTAACCCAATCACAGAAAGACATACATGGTATGCACTCATTGATAAGTGGCTATTAGCCCAAATGCTTGAATTACCCTAGATGCCTAGAACAAATGAAACTCAAGACGGAGGATCAAAATGTGAAGGCTTCGCTCCTTCTTTAAAAGGGGAACAAGAATACCCTTGGCAGGGAAGAGAGAGGCAAAGATTAAAACAGAGACTGAAGGAACCCCCATTCAGAGCCTGCCCCACATGTGGCCCATACATATACAGCCACCCAATTAGACAAGATGGATGAAGCAAAGAAGTGCAGACCGACAGGAGCCAGATGTAGATTGCTCCTGAGAGACACAGCCAGAATACAGCAAATACAGAGGCGAATGCCAGCAGCAAACCACTGAACTGAGAATAGGACCCCTGCTGAAGGAATCAGAGAAAGAACTGAAGAGCTTGAAGGGGCTCGAGACCCCATATGTACAACAATGCCAAGCAACCAGAGCTTCCAGGGACTAAGCCACTACCTAAAGACTATACATGGACTGACCCTGGACTCTGACCTCATAGGTAGCAATGAATATCTTACAAAGAGCACCATTTGAAGGGGAAGCCCTGGGTCCTGCTAAGACTGAACCCCCAGCTAACTAGACTGTTGGGGGAGGGTGGCAATGGGGGAGGGTGGGGAGGGGAACACCCTAAAGGAAGGGGAGGGGAGGGGATGTTTGCCCGAAACCAGGAAAGGAATAACACTGAAAATGTATATAAGAAATACTCAAGTTAATTAAAAAAAAATCAAAAAAAAAATAAAAAAAAAAAAGAAATGTGGGCTTTGAGGTGTGGCCTATGATAATGGGAGTGAGCCCCTCTTTACTAAGGTCTCCAAGCAAATGGGAAATGGGTAAGAAAGGACTCAGATTGTAGAAATAGGTGCAATATCCCCAGAAATTTGGTCTTAATTTTTAGATCAGTTCCTTTCTGAAAGAGCTGAAAATACTAAATTTTTACTATGACAAAAATCCACAAGATGTAAAGTAAGCTCAAACTCTCCCCATGATTTTTGTCCTGTCTGCCCTCATGACAGCACCCTCAATTGTGAGGAATATAGGGAAGTGGTTCATTAGTCCTTGAGTGGTACGTTCAAAGTCAATAATGTAAGGGTGCCTCTAAAGTTACAAATATCTTCTTTAATGTCTCATGCTGATCATATGGTCAATTATTTGTTCCCCAAAATAATAAGGTTTTATAACTGTATGAGAGACTGTTTTAGACTTTAATATTACAGCATGATGTAAACAACAAAAACTATAACAACAACAACAAAACTCTCTTAAAGAAATAGGTCAAACAATAAGCAATAAGCAATTTACTTTTAAATAGGTACATTGCAAATTATAATAAAATTGAAGTAAATTTTTATAAAAATATAATAACAGAAGAAAAACCAAGGGTGCTCGAGTTGATGTTAGGTGGTGGAGTGCAATGTCCATCTGTGTGCTAAATGGGAATCTCAATGACACAGCAATAGGAGATCAAATTCTTGAACAAAGTAAAGCATTTCATTCAAAAGGTGTCTGGGAAAATCATTCACCAGGACAAAGAAATTGATAACATAAAGACCATGTGCCTGATACGTCAGAGGATGTCTATTCATCTAAAAGCAGTGCGACTTAATATTTATTCATCAGGATCTCCACCATGAGAATGTACCGAGGAGAGCACAACCTTTCTCCAGCATTAGTACCTAACTTCTGTGAACGAACTATCCAAAATGGAGAACCATTTCAATATTAATAGAAGCACAATAACAGTAAAAGTATGTTCCTACATGCCTGGGATGGTGACTTACTGGCTAATACCATTTGTTATAGGGTTATATTGATATGATAAAACACCATTACCTAAAGCAACTTGGCAAGAAAAAGATTTATTTTAGCATACAGTTCTGCATCATAGGGTATCATTAAGAGAAGTTGGGGTACAACTCTATCACGAACTTGGAGGCAGAAGATGAAGCAAAGACTATGGAGGAATGCTATTTACTGGCTTGCTCTAAATGACTTGCTCAACCTGCTTTATTATAACACCCAGAAACACATGCACAGAAGTGGCATTGTAAAAAATGGGATTGACCTTTTCATATCAGTCATTAATAAAGAAAATGCCTCCACAGAGATGCCTACAAGCTGATTTGGTGAAGGCATTTTCTTAATGGTTGTTTCCTCTTCACAGATAAGTCTAGTTTGTTTTGAGTTAACAACAACAACAACAACAGTAACCAAAAAAATCAGGACACTACCTAAGCCTGATACCTAAGTTCTGATCCTCAGAAACCTTATAAAAGCAGACGTGGTAGCACAATCTCTCTTATCTTTCCAGCATACACATGGAAAGTGGAAAATAGAGACAGGAGAGTCTCCGGAAGTTTTAGGCAAGCTAATCTGGTTTACACAGCAGTGAAGAGAGAGTGTCTCAAAAATGTGGAAAGGTGAGGAGCAACATTCAAAGCTTTTCCTCTCATCTTCATATGGCTGTACCCATGAATGTACGTACAATCCTGACTCAAAAATATATGCCAAAAAGATAAATGAATGGATGAGTAAATAAAGGTGAAACTTGTTATTTCAGTTTGATGTCTTGCAACCATGGCTCAAAACATTGATTTTTGTATAGGAGCAACCAAGTTGTCATAGTGTCTTCTCCTGTAAAGTACATTACAAAAATCAACTTAAAGGAGAAATGGTTTCTTTGGCTCACCATTTCATGTTGCAGTCTATCACTGCAGGAAGTAAAGGAGATACAACTTGAAGCAGCTAGTCACATTACATCCACAAGCAAGACCAAAGAGCAAAGCAGTAATGATACTGTTCAGTTTTTTCCTTCTCATATAGTCTAGGATACTCACCCAAGGGAATGGTGTCTTTTCACATCAATTGTGTGGGGAGGACCACACATCCCGCATTGATTGGCATAATCAAAAAAATACCTCACAATGATTCTCAAAGGTTACTCTGAACTTAGGTCCTCACAGTGGGCTGGAAGGCTTGCTTTCAACTTGTAAAGTTGACAATATTAACCACTACACAGGTCAATTCTTCAGCCACATGCATTGTATTTTGTGGACTAGGATGCATTCTTTATTTAACAAGTCTGTCTCTCCAGCTTATTTGTTTATATTGAATTCCAATATATTTGACAATATTTCTTCTAGTCCCTCATGTCTCAATTCCACCCCCTCACTAATTTATTCTACACATGCTTAAGTTAATTTTTCTCTTGAACTTATCATAGCTAAGAGCAAATGGCTTGCCCTCTTCAAGCCTTACTAACTTTCTTTTAACTACTGTCTACTCCAGAAGCATGAAAAGTGTTTCTATCATGTGCCAAAAGCATTGAAAAGAAAATGTCATGATCCATTCCATGACTCAGCTCCACATGGACCCACCATATACATGGGCATATGTTGGCACACAAGGATATTCATTTTAATCATGCTAGAATAGGAAGCCAGACAGTTAAACACACACAAATAAGTGTGTACTTAATGTACTGTTATATAACTTATATAATTACCAAGACTACTTAATAACATGGGAAAATGTTTACTATATATCGCTAGAAAAAGAATGGATATATAACTTTATTATTGCTATAACTTTAAATTGCATACATTAATAAAATATTGGAAAATTGTAACTAATACAATGATAACAACTTGATCTTCTCTACATGTTTTAGGCTTTTAGGCACTATTTGAAGTGTCTATGAAATTGTATATATATATATATACATATATATATATATATATATATACATATATATATTAAATACAGAGATAGAATTTTAAATTCAATTTTCTCCATGACTAAGGTATGTATATTTAGTAATTGTATGCACAGCATCTACAGAGTGAAAGACCAAATGTTTTTGTTTTGTTGAAACTTGGTTTCATATAATCAGCCCTTCTTGGCCTATAAACTTGCTATGTAGATGAGGCTGGTCTTGAATTTGTGATCCTCCTGCCTCAGTTTCCCTGGTATAGTAACTACAAGCACATGTCATAATATACAGCATCTGAAACTTGAGATATGTGAGGTTTTCCCATTTTTGTCTTTGGAAAGCAGTTCTCTTGTAGGAAAATATTATCACAGTGCTGCCAGCAAGCCCTGTTCCATAGAAGGTGGGTTGTTCTTAGGAAGAGAGAAAACACCAGCATTTCTTTGAGAGGGTTCTGTGGTTGCCCCAAATCAAAGATAAAGGCTGATAAATGGTCTTAGAAATGGTTTACTCCAGTCCCACAATTCCCTAATAAGTTTCTGAATTTTCTCTGCCTTTTCTTTGAGATGTAACATGATTACAAGCCAAAGACATATGATAGTTTCTAAGGTGCATATCTCAAATCTACAGCCATTCCACTATTCATTCCACCCCGAATTTTTACCCTTTGCCATAGGGAGGTTTTTTTTTTTTCTTTTTTAGAACATTAACCTTAGTCTCCTTTCTTACTAACATGGCATGTTTATTCATATACTAAGGCTCTGCTGCTTGGACCTCTGACTTTCATTCAATAATGGTTGTCTGTACTTAAAGCAATAATAATTTTCTTCCTACTGCAAGAGGAAATCATACACTCTTGAAAAGGCTTTCAATGTTTGACTGAGTCAGAATGAAAATTGGTCACTTTGACATCAGGAAATGGGAAATCTGGTCAGTCTTTGTCGGTTCTCAAACTAGAAAGCAGATTTAAAGTTAAAGTTAAGGTTGCCACAGGATTATTAAGTCAGAAAAATAAATCATATATATATATATATATATATATATATATATATATATATATAAAACACTATGCTTGCCTAATTTTAGCATGGGGAAATTAAAAGGTAAACTTAATAATAGCTATTAAATTTAATTAATAGCTATTAATGTTTCCAAAACAGAAGATGGTAGACAAGTGATTTTTGACTCTTACCCTTTTGTGCTTCTGCACACTACCACAGGATCCAGGGGTAGGTTACAATCAAAGATTTTTCTATTTCTATACCCATGTCATTAGCTGATGTTTCTTACATTAATTCTCAACTTATTCCAGTATCTTTCACATTTGTAATGAGTTAACCAGTAAAACACTACCAAAAGTAATTGACTCTATACAATGGATATGTTCCATGAGAGTCTGGATCATACGGACCCAGACACATTTAACTTCAAGCTTCCTCTGCTATCTAGCTAGTATGAAGCCCACATCAATTATTTTTGTGATAGGCAACCTTATGAATCCCTCTCCTATTCTTCAATGATGTCCTACTTTTTCCCAACACCACTTAAGCCTCTTTTCTCTAGAGTCTTTTCCTTAGCACTGTGAGAAGCCACTAATGACCTCCTGCCCCTATATTACCTTAGCAAACTGTTCCCCACCATTTGCCCAAGTTCACTGTAGCAATTGTGTGTGTGTGTGTGTGTGTGTGTGTGTGTGTGTGTGTGTGTGTGTGTGTGTTTGTTCTCAAATGATGGTCAATACCTGTTTCCAAATTCACAATCTATATTTTGAAATTCCAGGTAGTACTTGTTTTTAGAAGTGGTACATATTAAATACATTCCCTGGTGCTAGGAGTATAGAGCAGTGATAGAGAATATGATGCAGAGGGTCCTATGCTTCATCACCAGTAACAAAATAACAAATAATTACTTGCCTGACAAATACAGACTGTCCTTTAAATTAGCCGTTTCCATTTCTGAAGTCAGTTCTGGCAGAAACATGGTAATTTCCAAAGAATGGTCACCAATCAGTGGAATATTTGGTGTCTAGCAGTGAGGTGTCTGAAAGGGTTAATGAGCTTCACAAATCTAGGCGAATACTACTTGTTTACATTGAAGCCAATATGTTTGTCAAATTCCCAGTGGAACATGTGCTGCAGCAAGTGCCTGTTTCTCCCCCTGTGCTGTATTTATACCATAATGAAGCAATGTTTCCATCTGAAAGCTGCTTCAATTCGACTAGTAACTACTAAGTTCTCACATTTCACTTTAGCAAAAGCAGGCATTAGATGAAAGGGTTTCATTTATTTTAATGTTCACAAGCATGAGGTAGATGAACATTGATATGTATATGGGGGGAAAATGTCATCTCCTGATTTCTGACCAGGAGAGTGCTCTCCCTCAAAAGATGATTTTTAAAAATCCAGAAAATAAGACCAAATGGGGAACTGAGGAGATGGTTCAGTGAGTAAAAAGACCCAACATACAGGCATGATCACCTGAGTTCAGATGCAAAAGTTTAAGGTAGCTTCTTACATGTGCATGCATGTACACACGTGCTTGATTGTACACACACACATTCACACACACATTCACCAAATGAAGGTATACGATGGGCAATTTCTCTTTTAAGAGTGTCTGTTGCTAAGACTCATAACCTGAGTTTGATCATGATAACTCAAATTATGGAAGAAGAGAATTTCTTGCAAGTTATCCTATGAATTCCTTACAAATACCATGGCATGTATAAACTCTCCATACACACACACACACACACACACACACACACACACACACACACACACACACACACACACACAAAATAGGGACATGTACAATCATACAATCAACAGTATATAAAGAAAATATGTTTGGCTGCTACTTAAAAAGGACAAATCTAACAATCTTTTATTCTTTTCTCATTAAAATCAAACCAAGTGTTGTCTCCAACATTGATCTTCAAGAACAAGGACCTTTGTACTAAAACTAGTCCAACTTTCCTTTGCTGCATCATCTTCCCCATGTACTTCTCTATGAGGCTTAGTGTACCTAATCATAAACGAGGACCAGTTGTTTCTGTACCATAGCTGTTTTTCAAAAGTCTGACCCAGGGTGCACACGCGGCTCAAATTACAGCTTGAGCAAACTGATTTTAATTGAAGTAGAAAGTCGAGGGCTGTAGAACTACCCCAAATCTCGACTGGCTGCTCTTGTTTGTAGGACTGTATCCCTAGTAACTCGGGTCACTAAGGTACACATCTCCTGAATTTAATAATTGGAAATGAAAAATAACAAGAAGGTACAGAATTGAGGAATGAGCCTCCAAAATTAATTTTCTTCTGAAGCAAAGTCCTTATATATTATAAAATGAAAAGAGTTTTGTAGAATAACCTGATTTCTGGTCATTTTCTGCCCCTACTCCAATTTTAGGACCATTTATTCCTGAGGTATTCCAAACAGTTAGCAGTGGTGAATGACACTGTGAGAGATACCAGCATGCCTACTCACTGGACACAGTGAATTTACTATAGCAGGTTTGCGTCTTTACTGAAGAAGTATGACAGAAAAGGATCCCGTGTTTTGTAACTGTTGACTTTTCCCTAGCCAGCAATGAGATTGACAGGGACACCTCTAGCTACAGATGCTATGGGAAACCTTCAAGAGAATACTGTCTAGGACAATATGAATCCCCTTTACTTTAGCACAGATGTTTTTGTAAAACTTCAACCCACCAGGGAGGCAAGTGAGTGTCTAAGCAGAATGCTTTTGTCAAGAATCAAAATGATGAACCAACACCTCTAAGCTGAAGCTGAAAAATAAACTCATTAAAAATAGAACATGTCACATTATCTAGTTTGGGGGCTGAGTTTTCCTCCCTAAAAAACAACTCTGTGGCCAAATTGCTCCCAGCCTCCAACAAATCCAGCATAGCAAATAAAGATATAACCTTCTTCAGTTGATATGCAATGGTTGTGTACTTCTGATTTGATACAAGGAGTGAGAGTAAAGGTAAAAGTTGTTACTTGTGAAATCTGAGTCACTCTGCTCAGCTATACCTTTAATGCATGACTATAGTAAGAAAAAAATCTCAACAAGCCTACCAAAAATGAATGGCAATGTTTATATTGGTCTATGAGTATGAAAGAAGTTGGGAACAGGGTCTACAGTTCAATAGCTGAGCATATACAAGACTCTGGTTCAATACTAAAGACCACCTGTGTGTGCTGTGTGTGTGTGTGTGTGTGTGTGTGTGTGTGTGTGTGTGTGTGTATGTTTGTGTGTGTGTGTGTATGTCTGTGTCTGTGTGTGTGTCTGTGTGTGTCTGTGTGTGTGTCTGTGTCTGGAGCTTGGGGACTCTTATGGAGAATACGGGACCTGAAGGGGATAGGAACTCCACAAGAAGACCAACAGAGTCAACTAACCTTGACAATTGGGGCTCTCAGAGACTGAACCACCAACTGAAGAACATATATGGGGCTGAACATAGGCCTCCCTGCTCATATGTAGCAGATGTTCAGCTTGGTCTTCATGTGGGTCCTGAACAAGGGGAACGGGGACTATCTCTAAAGCTGCTTCCTGCATGTGGCATATGTTCTTCCACCTGGGCTTCACTGTTTGGCCTCAGTGGGAGAGGAGGCATCTAGCCTAGCAGAGAATTGAAGTGAAAGGTGGTGGGGATACCCAGGGCAAATCTGCCCTTTCAGAGGAGAAGGGGGAGTGGGTTATGGACTGTTTGAGGGATGGAAGGGAGGGTCAGTGAGCATGACGTAAAGCGAATAAGTAAAAGACATATTTGTGTTTGTTTTTTTTTTTAAAGAAACATCACGCCCTGTTTAAATGTCCCTTCTCCATAGAGTTTGTAGGGAGTAACCAGTGATGCCTTTATTTTATACATAGCCATTTACCATTCTCATGATTGATTCTACACCAATGGTTCTCAGTTTTCCTAATATTGTAACCATTTAATACAGTTCCTCACGTGACCCCCAACCATAAAATCATTTTGCTGCTACTTTATTACTATAATTTTGCTGTTGCTATAACTCATAATGTAAATATGTCATATGCACGGTATCTGATGTGCAATCCCAAATGGGTTAAACCCAGAAGTTGACAGTCATTGTTCTAACACAGCATTTGTAATTTCCAGTAGTGTCTTTATAATTCTAAATTATAACCTAAAGATAAGTGAGATACAGTGTAAGGCAGAAAGCTTAGGCATTTTTGTAGACAAACAGCTCTAAGCTGTCCTTCCATATCAAGTCACAGTTCATTAAGACATTAAAACGAGAACTCTGACCAGAACTAAATTGAAATATAGCCACACCTGAAAATGGGAAAGTGCAAAAATAAACCAAGAATGTGATGCTTCCTGAAGTTTCAGTTTGTTCTCTGGTTGGTTCTGTTCACACTGCTGCACTATCGCTGTTGCCAGAGCCAACCTCTTGTTATGGGCTTCATTCACTCTTAGTGTCCCTGATCTACTGGGAATTGTGTGTAAAGGCACTAACACCTCTCAGGATTCAAAGCGCTTCTTGTGAAAAGTTGCACCAACTTTTGAGTCTAGAACTAAATGCGAGCCCTACCTCTGTTCTTTACTATGTTAGACCTAAGGTTGATTGTCTAGGTCTTTATATGTAGCATAAACAAAGAAGCAAAAAACTCAATACCACAAAACAAACCAATTTAAAAAAATAGACAAGGAACTAAACAGAATCCGAAGGGGAAATACAAATGACTGAGAAATACTTTTTAAAACATTCAACACCCTTAACTGTCCAGGAAATGCAAATCAAAAGTACTTGGAGGTTTATCCACTGCCTGTGGGAGTACAAACTGGTACAGCCACTGTGGAAATCAGTGTGGAAGTTCTTCAAAAGTTAGAAATAGACTTGCAACATAATCCAGCTATACCAATCATGGGAATATGCCCATAGGACTGTGTATTACACAGATACTTGTTCATTAGTGTTTATTTGCTATTCTATTCATGATACCTAGGACGTGCAAACAACCTAGATGTTCATCAACTGATGAAAGGATAAATGGACAAAGGAAATGTGTATGAAACTCTTAGGTACTAAAATATTATTATTATTATTATTATTATTATTATTATTGCAGAAGTCATTATCTACATCAGTCAGATGAGAATGTGGACAAAGAATCATTCTGTGCCTTACCAAAGTTAAATAGCCATTAAGACTAAGAGACAAAGTCTATCTTACTCTGGAGCCTAGCCTGTTGAAACAGTATGTGGCAGTCATTTCCCACATTTTTCTCCTTCCCTGAGTAGCACATAAGACAGACTAGGGAAAAGAAAGAAGGATGCTTCCTCATCAGGCAAAGCTAAGCAGTCTTTCTCCCCTGTAGCAATAAAATTGAAGTTAACAAATTATAGTCTTTACAGAAGCATTTGTGGCTAACCCACTCAATGGGCAAGAGCTTACCTAAATTGAAATCTTCTTGCTCGCGGTCTTAAGCACAAATAAGAATTAGAGCCATAGTAAACATTGATTTAAAGCTGAGAAGCTACACATAAAATGGTGGCTCTAGCTTTGACAAAACTGTTCTTCATTTTAGCTTCAGGTTATATCCGTGAAGACTAGACTAAGATCATATACCATTCGATACTGCCCACAGGACTTTTCAAATAAAAGCAGAACGTACCTAAATATGTGCAGCATGAGGATATAGGCTCCTTCAGCTTGAAAAGAATCAAGTGCTAAATTCAAATATTTTCCCAATTACTATCCTTCCAGTACTGTCGAATAATCATCTAAATCTTTGAGTGCTCATATTTTTTCTTTTTGTTTCTTTTTTTTTCTTTTTTGCAAGAACTGAAGGGAGAGAACAGAACATACAGGACTTTGCTTCTTTTAAGATTTTACTTTTTAAGATTAACAAGCACTGAAACTGTCTTTACTTGCTTCTAAAGACCGATAGTACCACCTTCATTGATTTATAGAAACACTACTATAATGAAATACTTAAGAAACTCTCATTCATGCCATTCCTTCTGAGTTGCACTGGTCCTTTGTGACTACCTTTTGACAGCCACTATTTCACTATTTTGTGCTCTGTCTGTATCTTCCAAGAATGTTAAATAAATGTGAAGATGCGCCTATGCAGTGCATGCCTTGTTTGGGTATACACAAGGCATACTTGTGGGTTTAGATGTCTCCAGAAGTCTTTCAGCCTTCAGCGTAGGCAACAACGGTGTTTCAGAGGCTAAGTTTTGAAGTCCTACTTGGACTTCTTGCCTTGACAAACTCACACTGTGTGCTAATTATTTAAACTCATTTTGACAGACTTTTGTCCTTGAAAGAGAAAAGAAATAATATCACATTGAGTTGATAAATAAGATAATATCCATAAAGCATTATCTGACCAGGATAAGGGTGCAATTAGCATTGTTTCTTGTATGTAAGAATTAGAGCATCCACTACTGTTTGTTCTTTGAGAAGGCAGTTTCTTGCATAGATTTTCTTAATATATAAATCATTTGTTCAGTGCACAAGCATTGACTGAATGCCTGTTATACATTTATGTCTGTGGAAGCACATCCTCTTTTCAAAAAAAATCTATAGAAATTCACACATATCAATCTGTTAACAGAGATTTTATGTCTTCACTCCTCCTCAACTCTAGCTTGGAAATAAAAAGACACTGGTGGAGGAAAGTCCACAATATAGGGGTTAAACATCAGTGAGTAGAGAGATAAATAGACTGTGCCTTTTAAGGATGGAGATGAAGGTGAGACTGATGTCTTTCTTTACTTCTGCTTAAGGAATCACCTCCATACAAAACTAGGCTATCTCTCTCTCAGTGGGTGCAGAAAAGAGGGGAGGGCTCACTGTGACCTCCACTGTACCTATGTTTCTCTCTTAGACAAGCTTGCAGAACACTGGAGAGGCTGGATTCAGAGGAAACAAATACTTTGCAACAAGTTCAGATCACATGGGTTAAGGTTACCCAATCATATTATGAACCCAAACCCCAGAGAGTACTCCACTGTGTTTATCGTGGGACAAACTGCAAAAATTTTGAAAGCACCAGTATTTCTTCTGGGTTCTTTGTTTGTTTTGTGATGGGGCTTTACTCTATATTCCTGACTGATCTAGACCTTGCTAAACTGGCCGGGATATCCAGCTGCCTCTACTTCCCAAGTGCTGGGATTAAACACATGCATCACATGTTAGGAAAAACCAACCTAAATAACTCAGAGCATCAGGCAGGCTTCACTTTGGGGCCTTATGCTTCTGTGACTAAATAATGACTGTGTGACATTTAATGCTACCTTGTATTTGTATTCTAAGTCCCTTACTAAACTACAGGCCCATATGAACGTGATCAGTAAATAGCCAGGACTTCAGAGTGTCCCTAGTGCTTGGAGGAACACCTACATTATATTAGACAGCCTCGAGCAATATTTGCCAAATGAGTACTTCTATGTGGCTGTACACACATTGCTGCTTGCACAAATAAGTGCATATTTCTTTATTACATAAGGAAATTATGCATTTCCATAGACTGGAATTTGTTTGGTTTTCGTTTGTTTGCTTGTTTCTTCTTGTTACTGTTCTAGAGACATATTGTGTAGTCCAGGAAAACTTGAATTCATTTTCTTTTTGTATCAGCCTCTCAAATGTTATATCCTTATAACACATCATATCCTTATATCACAGTGTCCAGTTTGGCATTGGAATTTCTATCCTTCAACCCTCAGTATTGATTGCAGGTAGCATCTTGTCTAATAAATGAGAGATTATATGTTAATATTGGTTGAAAGAGTGACCTAGGTAAATGATTTAGAGAAAGGAAATAAAATCATGGATTAAAGGGGGAAAATCAATGTTCTCTGTGGTTAGTGTTATTTTAAATTTCTACTTCAGGAGAATTGTTAACAAAACACATTACAGAGAAAGGATGAGATTGGAAACAGAGATCTGAAGTCAGTTACGTGTAAGTATTAAAGCTAATGAGAGTATAAAAGGGCAGGGTATAGAATGAAAGAATAAAGCAAGTTCTAAATAAACCTGCTGTTAGGAGAATGGAAAAAATAATTTACCTACAGGAGTTGACAGTAAAGGAAGGCAGAAAGCAGAATTGAGTGGCCAGGGGAAAAGGTAAAATAGGGGTCAATAGAACAAAAGAAAGACACCAATGAGCTGCTTCCGAGGTCATTAGGGTAGAAAAAAGAAAACCTGATGTTGAATTTCATCAGAATTCACTGGGGCAGGTGGAGTGATCCTGACAACAACAGTCAAGTAGGAGGAATGAAGAGAATTAGATAAAGAAAGACTGTGAAATAGAGGCTGCTTGTATGGAAACAAGGATAAAATCTTTATTCCGTTCAATCTTTAGGTAACTCAGATTGCTTTAAATACCTTCACTACTTCATTTCCAAGTCATTACTAGTAAATCTATCTTAAGAATTTGGGAGTTCAGCATCTAAACTGCAGCCTGATCAGTGAGTTCCAGGTGATGTGCGACTCCCTCAAAAAGCAAGATGGGTAGCTCTTGAGAACTTGCAGCTAAGGTTGTTCTCTGGCCATCATGGGAACACAAAAACACACACACACACACACACACACACACACACACACACACACAGAGAGAGAGAGAGAGAGAGAGAGAGAGATACACAAGCTCAACACAGGGGCATGGGCATGAACACATGCAAGCATGCTCACGCACACACACACAAACACACACGGAGGAGGAGGAAGGGAGAGAAAGAGAGAAAGAATGAGTGTGTGTTAGTGTGTGTGTGAAAGAGAGAGAGAGAGAGAGAGAGAGAGAGAGAGAGAGAGAGAGGATACATACTTACATACTTTTTGGTTAAGTCAAAGCAATTTGAGGATGAAACTAAACTGGCTGTAGATAAATAAGTCATAGAGGTAAGCTCTTGCTCTGAACTGCAGTGGATTCTGCTCTGAAACAGAATCATGACCTATGTTGTTCTCCATCTCAGTGGAATGGTAAAATGTGTGACCTAGTCTCATTGTACCCCCACCGATGACAGGCACAATTAATGACTTTGTTGTGATATAAAAAGTGAGAGATAATTTGGAAGACATCAAGTAGAGATTGCGACTAAACACTGTTATTCAAAAATAAAGCATCTGTGTACAAAATCCTCCCTCAAAAACTCAAAAATATTCAGATTGGAGGCTAGATGTCCTTCCAAGAAACTGTCTAATTATACATTAAGCCTTCAAAATACAGTTAAGTTCATTTTTCATATATGCAGATTTGTGAGGATCTCCCTGTGTTGGATAATTGGCTTTAAACACAGTTATCATTTTATTTTGTTTCAAAATGCTTAGGGGACAGGAATGATGTTTAAAGCTATCCCCTAAAACAACAACAACCAAATGTCTGAAATTGTATTTTTCCGAAGGTGTCCATGTTTGAATTATATAGCCAGTATGTGAGTCAACTGGGTATCCTCTGATCACCTGGTGACAGCATAAAAGCCACTAGTGAGAATACATAAGTCAACCCACAAAAAGATCCAATCAACTGTATCTCTCCTTATCCATACACCAAAAAAGGGTGATGTAATGTTGTAGTTCACAACTGTAAACCTTCATCATATACAGAGTCCAGAGTCTCCTAATGTCTTCTAGGATCCCATTTACCTAAAAAGTCCATGCTCAGAAATTCAGGACCAAACTAAGATGAATCTAGGATCTGTTTATGTTCTGAAAAGGGGACTCATACACACACGCACACACACACACACACACACACACACACACACACAGAGAGAGAGAGAGAGAGACAGACAGACAGACAGAGAGACAGAGAGACAGAGAGAGAGACAGAGAGAGAGAGTATGTTCAAAGAAGTAGACTTAATAACTTTGATAGTCTTGTTCCTGAAGATGCTCTCTTTGTCAGTGATATCTCCTTGAACTATACTTATGATCTGTGTGTCTTGGGAAGAAGGGTTTTAGATAAGCTACAGTATCTGTAGTTGATACTATTATTCTCTCTATTTCTTCAATAAGCATACTGAGGTAAAAGAGATGAATCATCTGTCCCAAGGTAAATATGGAATAAATGAAAGGGATGAGATGCCAAAACTCATGTTCCCATTTCTACACAATGTATAGGCTGGAGCAAAGTATCGCTCTGAGTCAACAAGCACTGGATGCTATCTGCACTCACAAGTAAAGGTGACCCCAAATAGCCACAGTAGGTGTTTTGTCCCCATATACAACTGCACAGTAATCGAACCACTTAAAGAGTTTCTTGGAGGCCACCTCTAGCCTTCCCCATAGTCCAGCTTTGAATTACCTACAGCCCAGGGACCAACATACTTGATCATATAAACAGTAAGAAAATGTCGTCTTTGTCTCTCTCTCTTCTAGCTTTCCTGAAAAAAACATTACTACAAAACTAATTTTTCCTATCCATAAGAAAGAATCCATCTCAGGATTTTATCAGCAAATCTCTGGAGAGTACATTAAGAATCTAGTCTTAGTCTCAATGGTGTCTTCTAGCTCTTCAATTCACAAGCAGAATACAACTGATGAAATTGTCATTAATATTGATTCTTTACAGTATGTGCCTTTTGAGGATTTTGTTTGTTTTGTTATTCAACTTGGAAGGTTTATTTTAAGGTTTTTTATAGACCATTTACTGGATTAAAAAAAAAACTGAGCCTGACATCATCTCTGCAAGCTTTAGACTAAACCACATGGTATTGGGTACAGGGACAGACAGGTAAACAATGGAATAGAATGGAAAACCCAGAAATAAACCCACACACTTATGGACACTTGATTTTTGACAAAGAAGCCAAAAACGTATAGTGGAAAAAAGAAAGCATCTTTAGTAAATGGTGTTGGTCTAACTGGCAGTCTGTATGTAAAAAAAAAAATAATAATAAAATAGAGACATATTTGTCATCTTGCACAAAGTGCAAGTCCAAGTGGGTCAAGGACCTCAACATAAAACCAGTCACTCTGAATCTAATAGAAGAGAAAGTGGAAAAGAGCCTTGAACTCATTGGCACAGGGGGAAATTTCTTGAACAGAACCCCAATGGCTTATGCTTTAAGATCAACAAATGATAAATGGGACCTCATAAAATTTCAAAGCTTCTGTAAGATAAAAGACATATTAATAGGACAAATTGGCAAAGTACAGATTGGAAAATCTTCACTAATCACGCATCTGATAAAGGTCTAATACCAAAAATATACAAAGCACTCAAAAGATTAACTTTCAAAAACCAAATATCCCAATTAAAAATGGGGCACAGAGCTAAACAGAAAATTGACAATAGAAGAATTGCAAATGGCTGAAAAGCACTTGAAGAAATGTTCAACATCCTTAATTCATCAGGGAAATGCAAATCAAAACAACCCTGAGATTCCACCTCACACCAGTCAGAATGGTTAAGATCAAAAACTCAGGGGACAACAAATGCTGGCGAGGATGTGGAGAAAGAGGAACACTCCTCCATTGCTGGTGGGATTGCAGACTGGTACAACCATTCTGGAAATCAGTCTGGAGGTTGCTCAGAAAAGTGGACATTGAACTACCTGAGGACCCAGCTATACCACTCTTGGGCACATACCCAAAAGATGCTCCAACATATAACAAAGACACATGCTCCAATATGTTCATAGCAGCCTTATTTTTAATAACCCAAAGCTGGGAGCAACCCAGATGTCTCTCAGTGGAAGAGTGGATACAGAAAATGTGTTTCATTCACACAGCAGAATACCTTCCAGCTATTAAGAATGAGGACATCATGAATTTTGCAGGCAAATGGAGCTAGAAAATATCATTCTAAGTGTGGTAACCAATCATCCTGAGTGTGGCAAGCCCGACGCAAAGGACATGCATGGTATGTATTCACTAATTAGTGTAAAATAGCCAAAAAGTATAGAATAGTATAGAATACGTAAGATGCAATTCACAGACTGCAAAAAAATTAACAAGCAGAAAGGCCCAAATGAGGATGGGGTGAAAGTAATCGCCTTAAAGGGGGGGGCGAAAATAATCGCTGGAAGCAGAAGAAACGGACATGGGTGAAAGAGGAGAGGTGGAGGGGAAAGGAGAATAAGATCAAGTATGGGGGTGGGACAGGAAAGAAATCCAGAGGTGTGTGAGGAAACTTGAATGATGTATTTGCATTCCTGAAACTGAGGCTCTCCAATGAACATGTTCACATAGGAGAGCATCTGGTCAGCAATACACAGGGAGATCGTACAATATAATATGATATTTCTTCCTTCCAGATTCCTCACTGAGAAGCTCATGACATCAAAAAATAAAACTCAGGCTGTAAGATGGTTCAGCAGTTAAGAGCACTGACTGCTCTTCCAGAGGTCCTGAGTTCAATTCCCAGCAACCACAGGGTGGCTCACAACCTTCTGTAATGGGATCTGATGCCCCCCTCTGGTGTGTCTGAAAACAGCTACAGTGTACTTCTATATAATAAATAAATCTTAAAAAAAAAAAAAAAAAAGAGGGCCTACCTGTAAATGACTGAGCTTGGCTGCCATTGGTCATCTCAGGAATGACATCACAATTTGCCTTCTTTGACCCAACAATGCCCAGCAGCACTGAAAAGGCTGGGCCCTGGCTCAGGCACACACAGAGGGAACATTTCACCCCATGGAGGATACTATCTAGGCTGCTCTAGCTGTGAGAAGACCAATCACTGCTATCCAATCAGCAGGATTAGAATTCACGTTTTTATAAACATGGGCAAACACAGCAATGTAAGACCGAAAGTGAACGTCTCTCCATATGTCCATTTTATGATGGACTTCAGAAATCAAATGAGGGAGCAACAGCCAATCATCTACTATGACTTTACCGAATTTTCTAGAAAGTGTTCTGAAAAGTGGCGGACCATCTCGGAGCAGGAAAAAAAGAAGTATGAAGCCCTGGCCAAGCGAGATAAAGATCGGTACCAACGTGAAATGAGAAACTACACCGGCCCGAGAAGGGAGAGAAGAAGGAGGGATGTGAATGCACCGCGGAAGCCCCCATCCTCGTTCCTGCTCTTCTCCATGGACCATTTTGACGAGATAAAAGAACAACACCCGAACTGGACTGTGGGGCAGGTGGCCAAGGCTGCCAAAAGAATGTGGTCCAGGTGTTCAGAAGCGGACAAAAGTCACTATGTGGAGAAGGCTGCGGTTCTGAGGGCCAAGTACCTTGAAGAACGGGAGGCCTACTACCGCCAATGCCAGCGCGGGAACTAAAACTTCAAGGGATGGGGCAAACCCAATCTGAAACAATAAACCTCATTCAACTGGCTTTCTGGCTCTGGTGTTTAGTATTTTCTGATTGTCCTTGCATGCTATGCTGTGGTAGTGAGTGGTTTGATTCAGGTCTAGCCTTGGGAAGGCTGGCTTTCAGGGAGGCAGCTCTAAGACAGGGAGGCTGCAGGACCCAAACAGCCTAGGTTGACTTGGGTGGTCAAACACATGTGAAAAGCCATTTGTGTACAGGGAGCCAGCCCCACAGATCCTTTAAGCCAAAAATGTAGTGATGGGTTCAGAGATTTCTTTTTTTTTTTTTTTTTTTGGAGCTGAGGACCGAACCCAGGGCCTTGTGCTTGCTAGGCAAGCGCTCTACCACTGAGCTAAATCCCCAACCCCGGTTCAGAGATTTATTAATACAAATCCTAGCTTTTGCTGCAGCTTGCATTCTCATGAGAATGGGGCCAAAAAGACAGCGAATTGTGCTGTCTGTGCAGGCAACCATTTTGATTTTGATTACAACTCTGGGTTTGGAACCAAGTTGTTTGGATTTTGACATATCAGGTCCATATGACAGGTTAGGGTACATGTGGGTCCTCCAGTTTCTTGTGGGTTAGGTGCATCTTTTCTGACTAAACCCAGACCCGAGCTGTCCTCTGCTGTATATGTGTTGGGAACCTCATATCTGCTAGTGTGCACTGCCTGGTTGGTGGTCCGGTGTCTGAGAGATTTTGAGGATCAGGTTAATTGAGACTGCTGGTCCTCCTACAGGGTCACCCTCCTCCTCAGTTTCTTCCAGCTTTTCCCTAATTCAACCACAGGGGTCAACAGCCTCTGTCCATTGGTTGGGTGTAAAAACCTGCATCTGACTCTTTCAGCAGCTGCTGGTGGGCCTTTCAGAGGGCAGTCATGGTAGGCCCCTGTTTGTAAGCATGAGTTTTGCAGGCAAATGAAGGGAACTAGAAAATACCATCCTAGTGAGGTAACTCAGACTCAAAAGAACATGCATGGTATGTACTCACTAAGAAGTGGATAGTAGCCAAAAACAACAAAATAGACTACCCAGGATACAGTCCACAGAACTCAAGAAGGTTAACACGCTGAAGGGCTCAAGTCAGGATGCCTCAATCCCACTTGGGAGGAAGAAAAAAGCAGTGAGGGGTGTGTGGGAGGAACCTGGCTAGCTAGAGGATAGGGAGGGGAAGAAGAACAGGTATTGGGGGGAGGGAGCAGGACTGAAGCCCTGAGGAACAGCAGAAAGAATGGAAACAGGCATCCTCAGGAGCTAGGAGATGGGGGGACCCTTGAGAATGTAGCAGAGACCTGGGATGTGAGAGACTTTCAGGACTCAAAGGGAGGGGGGACCTTAGATGAAATGCCCTTCAGTGGGGAGAGAGTACTTGTAGAGCCTGCCTGGTTGGTGGGCCAGTGTTTGAGAGATTCCTGGGGTCCAGGTTAAATGAGACTGCTGGTCCTCCTACAGGGCTGCCCTCCTCCTCAGCTTCCTCCTGCTTTTCCCTAATTCAACCATAGGGGTCAGCAGCTTCTGTCCATTGGCTGGATGCACATATCTGCATGTGAGTACACTCTCACTGTCTTCAGACACACAAGAAGAGGGCAGCAGATCCCATTACAGATGGATGGGAGCCACCATGTGGTTGTTGAGAATTGAACTCAGGAACTCTGGAAGAGCAGCCAGTGCTCTTAACTGCTGAACTATCTCTCCAGCCAATCATTTCATATTTTTAAATGATTTGTGCTTTTGTTTGTTTGTTTGTTTGTTTGTTTGTTTGTTTGTTTGAGAAAGAGTGTCTTGGAACTCAAAGAAATCCACCTGCTTCTGATTGGATTCAAATCAGGAGGCACCAGGGTTTGAGAGATGGCTCAGCAGGTAAGAGCTCTGGTTGGTTGGTATTGTTCTTATGGGGTTGCAAGCCTCTTCCAGTGTTTGACAGATCTCAGGGGTCCAGGCCAATTGAGACTGCTGGTCCTCCTACAGGGTTGCCCTCCTCCTCAGCTTCCTCCAGCTTTTCCCTAATTCAACCAGAGGGGTCAGCAGCTTCTGTTCATTGGTTGTGTGCACAGCTACAGTGTGCTTGTATAAAATGAAAAAAAAATCTTTTTAAAAAGTAATTAAAACTCAAAGCTTTTAGAGTGAGACATACAACTGTGGGTGTGGATAAATATGTTTGGCAAACATTACTTTAGTTCCTCACAAAATAACCTTAATTTTAGTATTTAAAAAAATCTGACTGAACTGAACCGGTCACACAGTCCCTGCACCCAAATCCTGTGAGGAAAAGAGCTGAACCCTCAGAAGTGCAGACACTCCTGAGAACTCAAAGGAGACAATTACTTACTTTCTGTCCACATTCCTGACCCAAGAAGAAATCACCTAGTGCCATCTGTGCCCCCTGGGCTCAGGGACCTAGGAGCAGTCAGAGGCAGAACCCTTCAGGTTTCTGCCTGTGCTGAGAGTTGAAAGCCAGTTACCAGGAGCACCTACACACCTGAGAGCCGAAGTAAGACCAACTTTTGTACTCCAGTTGACCTGTCTGGTAGACTCATGACACACAAAGGCAGAAGTCCTCTGGGACAGGACACTTTCGGTTTCTGGCTGTGCCCAAGTAGCAACATTTGTAATGTCATGCTAACAAAATGTTTGAATGGATAGTTATTAATGATTCTGAGCAACAGAGGGAGGAGGAGTTTTGAGGTGACTAAAAACAATTTCTAAATAGGCTTAAAACTTCTAAATATGTAACGCAGCAGAAACTAAAGACACCTTTAATGATGGGACTGTCATTTCTAGCACAAAATCCTCCTATGCATGCCACATATTACATTTTAAAGTTGGGAAATCCAATTTAATGATGATAAAATTTAAAGTAGTTTCTGTATTAATATACCTCAAATATACCAAGATATTAAAGCTTTGATGGCAGTGGAAATTTTGTCATAAGTATTTTTTATTCAAGAAGCTGGTAATATAAATTTATGTGAGTAGCATCTGCATGTGTGTGCAGGTGTGGGCATGAGAACAGGTCAACATTCTCAGGTGTCTTCCTTGATTCTTCTACACATTGTTTTCTGAAACAAAATTTGTCATTGAACCTGCAAATAATGGATTCACAAAAGTAGATGGTACATATGCCTCAGGGATCATCCTGTCTCTGACACCCTATGCTCAGGATTATAGATGTTCCTTTCCATGTGGTTACTGGAGATCTGTTTGTGCACAAAGCAGCACTTTACCGTCTGGGCAATATCTCCTGCTCCAGGTGGTCTATATTCAGAAGAATAAATATTACTTAGTCATTGGTTAGTGACTTTTTAACTAAACGATTGCATATGAATTAACTCCAATTCCATGGAAATAATAATGCTATTTTAACATTGAAGCACTGGACCTATGTCTGCTAGCCATGCCACGCACTGTTTTTCTGTTTTGTTTTTCCAGTTTAATCTTCTATTAAATCTTTTTTTATCTTTTTTATTGGCTATATTTTATTTACATTTCAAATGTTATTCTCTTTTCTGGTTTTCTATCTGTAAGATCCCTATCTCATCCCTCTCCCCCTTCTTCTATGAGTGTGTTTCCCCTCTCCAAGCACCCCACTTCCTGCCTCCCCACCCTGACATTCCCCTACACTGGTGGCCTTGGAATTGAGGAAATAAGCTGGTTATCTTTGAAGTTCATGGGCAGAGGTGAGGTATTCAGCTGACCATGATAGTCTACATTTTGGAGAAGTCAGAATACTTAACATACGGACCTTTGTGTAATAAAGACCTTGGGTATGGAATGCTTATCTAGCAGTGATGCTACCGCCACCATACTTCACGATGCAAGCAGATTGTAGGTAGCAACAGAAGGAGTTAGATGTGTACAGACCATACAAGTAGTGGGTGTAAAGGAAGTCAGCTTAGTTTGGCAACCCTGATTTCTCTAATGAACAGTAGGCATCATTCCAGAAAAAGAGATCCACCTTTCCAATGGGTGTATATAATGATGGTAGTTAATACTAATTGCTAACAACCATAATCAAGAAAGCATTCAGGTACTGAGATCGACCTCGCTATGTTTTTCCTTAAGTTATTTTATATACACAAAACAAAGAGCTACAAAGGATGTTGGTTCAGAAGATAAGAACCCAAAGATTTGAAGCAGGAATGAGTAGAGAGGGTCTCTCCATTAGCTCTTAGAGTCTGTAAGTTAAACTCAGGGAAACATCTAAATAAGGTCCCATAATTTCCCAACTTTATACAAGCTATGTAACCAACAATAAGAAAATTGGTACCTGATTGGATTGGTTAGATGAGTTTATACCACTGCATGTTTAAGATTATTTTATTTTTTTGTCAATCTGTTTTCTAAGAAATGGCTTTCATCCTCTAATATATAACATATAAATAAACAGATTTTAAAAAGCAGTTCGCTGAATTTAAGGACACATAATGGGCTCAGGGCAGACTAAGAGTTGATGTTTCGACTGTATGAATTACTGTGTAACTTTGAAAAATAAAGTTACTAAAGAGCTCCAAACCTCATTATCCTCATTTTAAGGTAGATAGATAACACCCCCCATTATAAACACGTTATGAACATCATCAGAAAGATTGTACAGACAGCATCTAACAATGCGTTGAGTCCAACACATAGTGACTATTTGATATAAATTAACATCAAGGTTAAAACACTAGGAAGAAAACTTGAGACGTGGACTGAATCCATTAAGTGTTCTGTTTTGTGGAGTCCAAGATAAATGCAGTCAATTGCTTGGCCATTTAAAACTAGTAAGCAATTATTAATTGTCACAATTCTACATATAACGTTTTGCAAAAGTTAAAAAAAATTTCCCCAAAGTTGAAAGTGAATGACCACAGCATGCCAAACATGGAATGAATAATTTAGAAAGCAAGTTGAGGGTGATCAAAAGACTTGGATGTTTGCTCTGGCTGCATTTAACTTCTTTGAACTCCAGTTTCTAAGTCTGGAAAGTATATGTAACAATCCCTGACTGATAAGTTCAATAAGTTTTTGTGAAAATCAGATGAGATTTAGAAGCCTGTGTTATCTGTAAAGAAATTCACAGTAGGAAACATTGTTATTTTCACCAACTTCCCTAGTTTTAAATAGCCCCTCAGTACACAGAAATGCATTTATCTGTCACTGAACCTGCTAACATCCTCTTGCTCTGCAAAAAATCAATAGGCAGGAACTGAACCATTCACAAAGCATAGAAAACATTCAGAGAACTGGAATGGTTCTACTTTTGTTCCTGGGGGATATTGGAGGATAGCTTCATAAGAAACATTTAAACAAAGCATTTGGATACTATAAAGCATTGTGTTGTGACACAGAAAAGTGGATCTTGATTGTGATGGCCACGGGACAAATTCGAATCACTTCATCTGTAGCTGAGCTATCACGCCTCTGATTCTTTTTCCAATTTATAATTGAAAATTTTGCCATAGCCATTTCTCAATTGTTCCATTGTATGAGTATATCTAACAAGTAAAACAATAGAAATAGCATGTGAGGCAAGACTAACAGAAACTCACATTAAACATGGGTATCTGGTATACATTATATGGTATATGAATAAACTATTATGGTGAATATGTTAGAAATTCTTCCATAAAATATTTTGATTTAATGAAACAGGTTCAAATGAGAAGAGGTACATTTATCTTTTTATTCCAGATAAAAGGATGCATGTAGAACGAGTCTGGATTTAAAGTCAGATTTCTAGTCAGACCTGAAGTCTAGTACTTACTAGTTTTGAAACTTAGAGTAAATTGCATTGGTATCTCTAAATGTCATTACCCCCATTTTTAAAATGAGAAGCAAATTATGTTGCTAAATGATAGCAAGGTTTAAGCTTTAAAGTCTTATTACAAATGCCTGAATAGATAATATGTATGTTCTAAGCACTAACTTCTTTGATTCATTCATGCTTCTACGATAAGGATGTCTTGTGAATTGTGTTTGAGTAATAGCTATGTATATATTAAGAGGCTAAACTCATAGACATTAGAGGATCTGATATCTAGATAGTCAAGACTAAATAGTAAATCTGTCACAAAATGATTGCAAATCCATTTGACCATGATCACGAATTGACTGCAGGCCACTTATTGTGCCAAAAGATTCCTGATGAAGTCCTAATGTCTAGTGCTTTAGAAGGTGACTACATTTAAAAATAAAAGTCAATAAATAGATAAAGTTAAGTGAGGTCATATATATGGGGTTCTAATATAGTCTAATGTGTGTCCTTATAGTAAAAATAAATTAGGAAACAGATGAGGGCAGAGGAAAGATCATGTGAAAACAAAGGAAGAGGTCAGCCACTTTCATAACAGAAAGACAGACCTCATAACGACCGCCCAGAACTTTTGCTGTGAGGTATTTTTATCGTAAGAGCCCAAAGAGGTCAATTTACCCAGATAGAAGGAATGGGTATGTTGTGTTTCTTTACTTCCTTGTGATATCCAGAGTATAAAACAGTGCCTATAAACTATCCACTATGATTTGATATGAAGACTCATTCTAAAATAACTTTCTTGATATTCCTAGATAACTAGACAATGGACGAAAACTAAATATAATACTATGATTGACATTTCACATAGACACTCACTGAGGGTCAGCTCTGAGGGATCTAAAAACAACAACAACAACAACAACAACAAAACCAAATAAACGAAATCAACTCAGGACACAAAGTACGTGCTGAACTTCACCCCAGTTCGAGAAACCTCTAAATGTCACAAAATAAAATAAATTCCTCCAGAACTGAGGCTTTAAGAAAGGTATCCTAGAAGAAGATTAATTGGTATATTAAAATTTTGGCTTTAAAAGAATAATCAGGTATGCTTAAGGATATTGTGTGTTCAATACAGGAGCTTTTTAATCAGTAAAATCACTTAATATTTCTCAAAATCATGTTTCTCATTGAACCATGAAGACAAAATACACATGAACTCTTAAAAGTCTTGAGGTAAAAGATTCTAAAATATTTTTCACATGTATTTTATAACTTAGGTTATGGGGCTAAATCTCCAAGTGATGTCAACCAAAGATGTGGCAAGTTCACTTCATACACATTATGACTTACTGGTGGCAGGGACCATGGTCTATTTTTCAGTTTATAATTGTTACTATCTACCATGTTACGTCTATCCCCTGAACTAGTTAAAACAGAAAGATTGCTCTTATTCCAAACTAATGGCTTATGAAGAATGAGCAAATAAGTTAAGAGAAGTGGCAAGGAACAAATATACTCATTTTTCTGATCTATTAGGCAAGCGTTACTATTTCTGTTTCACATGTGCTGGAACAAAAGTCTGTGATCTTTCCACTACAATGGAATAGTAAGAAGCACATTTGGTCAAAACTGGCCTGTTTGAGCAAATAAGAATCAGAAAGGAAGACTTTTCAAGTGGCGTATCATGAATAAAGTTGTAGAACAAGTTAAAGGTGGAGATGATTGGGAGAACAAGAAAGGGCTTTCTATGTCGGCAAAGTGGTAAACTTTCACATGTAGACTGAGACCAGAGTATGAGGACAAATACAAATACATGCAGATCTAAAAGGCTTTGATACATTCTAAAAGAAAAATAAAAATGATAATAAATATACTTACACACTTTGATCCCTATAATCATTCTGAAATTAGCAACAAAAGCAGTAGAAACAGTTCAAATGTGTTATCTTGAACCCTCCCTCTGCCCATTCACCACAACAGGAAAATGTTCAAAGAGGAAGTGTTTAAATCAAAAGCTCTATTCTTTTCTATTATATAGAGTCATTCTAATATGTGTTTCTATCGTCCAGACTCAAAAGTTCATCGAATGAATGCGTGACTTACAAAATCAGTTCACATACCATAAAGACATAGTTTGTGAATACAATTTTCCTACACCAAAGAGAATCCATTAAAAAATAAAACCATCCTTCATTGCTTTCCAGCTATAACTCATTTTAAATTCAGAATCACTTCTTAGATCACTGTTATATACAGAAGTAATAGGAGTCACTACAAATATGAAGAAAAACAATATTTTTTGAGTGTCTACTCTATACAAGATTGTAAATTTAAAGCCTATAAAACACTAAATACATTGGCAATTTACATTAAAACATCATTTTGGAATTGACAGAAATTGGATTCACAGTAATTAAGTAATATACCCACATATTAGAGTTCTGTATTTATTTCATCTCAAATTCCTTGCTTTCCTTACTGACTAGCACTGCTTCAAGCCTTCTAGGCATGGTGACATTTCTGATATTCTAGGCAGGCATGGTGGCATTTCTGATATTCTACCATCAGGGCGGTAGAAGCTGGAATTTAGGCCAATATAAGCGACTTGGCAATACCTTAGTTCAAACAAAAGTAACAACAAACAAAAATTTACTTACATATAACTATAATATCCCATAACTGGGTCATTATTATATGACTCTGTCCATCTAATCACAGTTCTTAGTGAAATTGTTCTTTATGGCTTGGAGTTATATAATTATGTCTGCCATATCTGTGCCAGGATGTTTTGTCATTAGTATTGATGAATGTATAAAGATCGGGCATTACTCTTGTATACAAAAAACTATGTCTGTAAATACAGATTATTTACTGTTAGTAGATCAACTTCAGTTTCATGGTTCTGCTTACAAACTGATATAAGGAGATATAATGTAACTATTTTTTTAATGTGGATGAACTTCAATATATTTTTTGCATTTTTACTGAATATTGTAAGTATTTACATTTCAAATGTTATCCTCTTTCCCACTTCCCACGTCTCCCATCCTCCATCCTACTGCTTCTATGAGGATGCTCCCCCTCCCACCCACCCACTCCTACCTCACCACCCTGGCAATCACCTACACTTGAGAAATGACCCTTCACAGGACCAAGGGCTTCTGCTCCTACCGATGTCAGATAAGGTCATTCTCTGCTACAGATGTGGCTAGAGCCATGGGTCCCTTGGTGTTTACTCTTTGATTGGTGGTTTAGTCCCTGAGAGCTCAGAGGAGGGGGGCATGGTTGGTTGATATTGTTGCTCTTCCTATGGTGTTGCAAACCCCTTCAGCTCCTTCAGTCCCTTCTCTAACTCCTTCATTGGAGTCTCCCATGCCAAGTCTGATAGTTAGCTACAAGCATCCTCATCTGTATCAGTAAGGCTCTGACAGAGTAACTCAGGAAACAGCTATATCAGGACCCTGTCAGCAGGCACTTCTTGGCATCCGCAATAATAACTGGGTTTGGTGAGTGCATATGGGATGGATCCCCAGGTGGGGCAGTCTCTGGATGGCCTTCCCTTCAGTCTCTGCTCCACTCTTTGTCCCCATATTTCCTCCTGCGGGTATTTTGTTCCCCCTTCTAAGAAGGCTTGAAGCATCCACATTTTAGTCTTTCTTCTTCTTGAGCTTCATAGGTCTGTGGATTGTGTCTTGGGTATTCTGAGTATTTGGACTAATATTCACTTATCAATGAGTGTATACCATGTGTGTTCTTTTGTGACTGGGTTACCTCACTCAAAATGATATTTTCTAGTTTCATCCATTTGACTAAGAATTTCATGAAGTCATTATTTTTCAGCTGAGTAGTACTCTATTGAATAAATGTACCATATTTTCTATATCCATTCCTCTGTTGAGGGACATCTGGTTTCTTTCCAAATTCTGACTATGAACATAGTGGAGCATGTGTATTTTTATATGTTGGAGCATATTTCAGGTATATGCCCAGGTGTGGTATAACTGGGTACTCAAGTAGCACTATGTCCAATTTTCTGAGGAACCAACAGACTCATTTCCAGGGTCATTATACCACCTTGCAATCCCACCAACAATGGAGTAGTGTTCCTCTTTCTCCACATCCTCCTCAGCATCTTCTGTCACCTGAGTTTTGATCTTAGATATTCAAGAAGTGGTATGTCAGGGTTGTTTTGATATGCATTTCCCTGATGACTAAGGACGTTGAAAATTTCTTTAGGTGTTTCTTGGCTATTCGATATTCCTCACCTGAAAATTCTTTTTTTTCTCTGTACTCCATTTTTAGTAAGGTTATTTGATTCTCTGGAGTCTAACTTCTTGAATTCATTGTATATTAGGTATTAGCCCTCTATCACTTGTCGAATTGGTAAAGATCTCCCATGCTCATGGATTCACAGCATTAATACAGTAGAAATGAACATTTTACCAAAAGCAATCTACAGATTCAATGCAATCCCTATCAAAAGTCCTACTCAATTCTTCACAGAGTTAGAAAGAGCAATTTCCAAATTCACTTGGAAAAACAAAAAATCCGGGATAGTGAAAACAATACTCAGTAATAAAAGCACTTCTGGGGGACTCACCATCCCTGACCTCAACCTGTATTACAGAGTAATTGTAACAAAAACTACATGGTTTTGGTACAGAGACAAGCAGGTATATCAATGAACTGAAAACCCAGAAATGAACCCAAATATCTACGGTCACTTGATCTTTGACGAAGGAGCCTCCTAATGCAAAGTGGTCAGCCATAAAAACATATATACACAAGCAACAGAAAAAGTGTCAGCATGTTGATTATTTTATATTTTCACACATACACACATATGAGCACATACACACACATAAGAATAAAGACTCAAAGAAAAAGCATCTATCAACTTGAGAACAGGAAAGGATAGAGGGCATTGAAAGGAGAAAAACTGGAAAGGGCTTAAGGGAGAAAAGGAAAGGGGAAGTAATGTGATTGTATTTTGATTAAAATATATATAATTTTTCCTAAAATAATACAAAATCAAATTAAATGAAAAAAAATAAGGACAATACTGGGCTATATATTGTAGTGATTAAAAGGCAGGCTTTTGAAAACACAGAAAAAGATTTTTTAAGTATATACTGGAAAAATATTTTTCAGCTACAAAATATGAACTGTAAAATGATAAATTAGCTTTATTGAAATTAAAAGATAATTTACATCCTAAAGATGAAAATAAGAAACAAGGTTTATAGCTTGCTTCTAGAATTTACATCCAGATTGTATTTTTAAAAATGCCTACAAACCAATTCTAAAAATATGAACAATTCGATAAAAGTAACGGAATTTAAAGGGGCTGGGGAAGTAGCTGTATGGGAGCACTACCTAAGCAAACATGATGGCCTGAGGTCAAATTTCCAGCACTCACATGAAAAGCTGAGTGTGCAAATGCCTGTTACTCAGCACCCTGGGAGTGTCACTAGAACTTTCTAGCTGCTAGCACATGTCTGGGTACAGTGAAAGACTGTTATCACAGGAATAATAAAGAGCAATTAAGCAGGGCACTTGACATCCTTCTTTGCCCTCCATATGTGGGTGTCTGGACCATGCTACTTCCCATATACAAACATGAAGATAACACATATACACAATCACATAATACATAATACAAAATATACTCATACACGTACAAAACTGAACAAATGCTTCATAAAGAAACATCGACGAACCACATACTTAAACCACAATGATACAGAACACAAATGCTGAAATAGCTAATTTTTGAAGAAAAATGTAAATATTAAGTGCTGACAAAACTGTCAAGTGTCCACAAATTTCCTTCGTCAGTAATAGGAACATAAAGTGATAGACTGGAAATATGCTCAGGAATTCCTTGGAATGTTCACCCATACTCTTCCCATGTCACCCAGGAAATCCACATCTGTAAGAAACGTGAAAATGTCAGTCTGAAAAAGACCTGAACACAAATGTATCTGGGGTAACATACACCTGGGAATGATGATCAAACTGTTTTGTATTCATGTGCTGCGAAGTGACTTAACGGAATAAAGGAATACATAAACACAAGGAGTGACTGATAGACCTAAAACTATTGTAAAGAATGAACATGCATGACAACTCACGTTTGGAGAAACTTACATAAAATTCTTTTTTTTTCCATCTTTATTAAAATGGGTATTTCTTATTTACATTTCAAATGTTATTCCTTTTCCCAGTTTCCAGACCAACATCTCCCTAGCCTCTCCCCCTCCCCATCCTCTCCCCATTGCTGCCCTCCTCCCAACAATCCCATTCACTGGGGGTATGGTCTTGGCAGGACCAAGGGCTTCCCCTTCCACTGGTGCTCTTACTAGGCTACTCATTGCTACCTATGCAGTTGGAGCCCATGATCAGTCCATGTATAGTCTTTGGGTAGTGGCTTAGACCCCAGAAGCTCTGGTTGGTTGGCATTGTTGTTCACATGGGGTCTCAAGCCCCTTCAGCTCTTTCAGTCCTTTCTCTGATTCCTTCAACAGGGGTCCCGTTCTCAGTTCAGTGGATTGCTGCTGGCATTCGCCTATGTATTTGCCATATTCTGGCTGTGTCTCTCAAGACAGATCTACATCCGGTTCCTGACGGCCTGCACTTCTTTGCTTCATCCATCTTATCTAGTTTGGTGGCTGTATATGTATGAGCCACATGTGGGGCAGGCTCTGAATGGGTGTTCCTTCTGCCTCTGGTCTAAACTTTGCCTTCCTATTCCCTGCCAAGGATATTCTTGTTGCCCTTTTAAAGTAGGAGTGAAGCATTCGCAATTCGATTATCCTTCTTGAGTTTCATGTGTTCTGTGCATCTAGAGTAATTCGAGCATTTGGACTAATTTCCACTTATCAATGAGTGCATACCATGTGTTTTTCTTTGATTAGGTTACCTCACTCAGGATGATTTTTACAGAGAACAATAACCTTTCATGAAAAAAGTAGAGATTGCTTTGGTTTCGAAGTGGGTTGTTTTAAGGCAGAAGGATTGGGAACAGTAGATTCATGGATCTCTGGTTTCCACACATGCTGGTTTCCATCAAAGCTGCCCATGGACAGGAATTATAATGCTGATTTTGTGACCACACCTTAGAGCTCTCCATTAGACTCTAAGAGTGGCACCATTGGGTCCTCCACTTTAAAAATAGCTCTCATGATGATTTCAATGTCCTCAAGTCTTAGACAAATGTAAAGAAAAATTGATGGAGTACAAGTCTACAATTCTTCTCTAAAGCATGAGGCCAAAGAGAGAGGAGGAAACTCAATAAGTTACACAGGTTAGTTCTGGGATAGACATTGCATTTACACTCATGCTCAGTCTCCATTTTTAGGGGTAAAGATGACTGGAAGTGAATACAAAACTTACAACACAAGGCTTGCAGCCTGTAGAAATGGCTCATTGGCTAAAATGCTAGCCAGACAAGCATAAGGATGTGAGTTTGGATCCCCAGGACTTACTCAAAAACTTCAGTGCAGTGAAACATGCTTGAAATCTGAATACTGGGAGGCAGCGACAGGAGGATTCTTGAAGCTTACTAGCTAATCTATCTAGTCACACTGATTAACAACAACTTTAGTGTGAGACACTGTATGTATACACGTGTTTTTTTTAAAGTGGCAGAGAACAATTTAACAAGATATCCAGTGTCAGGTTTGGTTTCCACATGCATGTGTGCCAGCACACACAATTGTATATGTACGCACACGTGAAAAAGAAAAAATACGAAATCAGATGTGAGAATCAAGGGGCAGATCTAAGATAGGCAAGGAGAACAAACACACTCTCTGAATCCTCAAAGTAGATACAGCACACAAGTCAGTTGCATTCCCAATTTCTATTGCTCAAATGATAGTGCTTCTATTTACCATATGTTTTTTAATACAATGCACCCAGATTTACTGGGAGGCAAGTGTGGAAGTCCAAGCTCTGTCAAGGAAAAGGGACATGACCTTGTATTAGTCAACTCTTTTTTTTATGTGACTTACCTTTCTCATATGAAATAATAAAGACACTGGACTATATCATGAGTTTATACACTGTTTTTCTCAGAACTTCCTCAGATACACTCTATAGTTGAGAGTAGTGGTGAGCACCACTTAATCTCTGCCTCTCTCCTACCTTCTTCAACCACCGAGTGTTCTGGTTGAAGTAATTTTCAGAGGCAATGACCTTGATAATCTAAAAGGCTGTCCCTAGATAGTACTGAAATTCAGCATTCTTCATGTACAAGCCTCCCTGCATTGGCTAAATTGAATTATATGTACATATGGAACAGGGCACTACTCTGGGAACAGGTCGTGTAGCTTTCATAAAATCCTCAAAGGAGTGCAGAATTCCTGCTATAAGAGATGCAGAATGGTAGATTTTATTAAGCCATTACACTTTTAATAAAGAGCAGATACAAATTAGGATATTAGTATATAGTTATAAAAAATGAAGAAATAACAAGAGAATGGAGAACAAGAGGCAGATCAATTCCCAGCTAATCTTCCTTGTCAGAATTGGAGAAATCACCAGGCACAAAGTCTCTTTAAACATGAGACAGAGGGTATTGTTCAAGCTAATTAGAAGGCATTGTCACGATGAAAAACAATTAATACATTCCTAACAGAGTATCAGATGTGGAACTGATTTCTATGGTATTCACAAAGGCTAAGCACAGCTGCTGTGTGCTATTTAGAAGGTGGAGGAAGAATGAACAAGCACCAGAATAGATTTACTTTGCTCCTTCAGATCAGATTTATGGTTAAGACAATGAGAGCAGATGGGAGTTAAAAGTTCAGCTGCCTGAAATAGAATCCCCGTTTGACTTTCTTGGCACATAGTAGGCACTCAATACATGTTTGCAGATGGTTTAAGAGATTGTCCCTAATCATTTGCTGCTAGGAAAATTGAACTCTTTTAAGTGATCTTTGGCCATTTGCATGAGTTATGAAATGCCTCTTATATTTCTAGACATAGCATAGAATCCTTCTCATTGAAAGATTTTTTGACCACTCTCATTGTTGGGCAGTACTACTGCAGTAGTACATGTATGGTAGCTTAGGAAACAAAATACCTGAAAACTATTCCTCCATAGCTGGCACAGAAATTGTTGGTTACCTCCCTTCCCACTAACTAGGTTAATGACAAAGTACATATTCCCTGGACCAACACAGTCTGGATGACTTCATTAACTTGGTTTAGCACATGTGTTCAATTGTCTCTCTTTCCTGACTTCATAGCAGCCTGTTCCCTCTTGCTATGCTAAGGTGAATTGGAAATACCTTTCCAGTTAACTGCTTTATCTTTAGTCGTTCAAAGAGGATACTCAGAAGTTGAAGAAACAGGGTAAGTGATAAGGAACTTTTCCAAGCAAAGAAATAAAGTGGTAACAATGATGGTTCTCTTTGTTAGTTTTCTTCTTATTCTCCGGGCATGCATAATGCACTGCGGTTGGAATCAACTAGCCACATTTTGAGTTGTAATTCTCAAAATGGTGCACTGAACAAGGAACTTAATTTGAATGGTTTCATTTGCTTGTTTTATCCTAAAAAATAAATGATAGATACAATTCTCCCCTTACTCCCTTTCCAGATTCCAATCATGAAGAACCTTCCAATGTGATTCTATCCATTATTAAAACTATTAAAGTGTCTGAAAACATTCTGGATTCCTTACTTTCAAGTTCTGCTATTAGAGTCGACAGAAATGAAGAGAATTCAATGAATAGATGTTCTATAAAGCCCACCAAGAAATCTAATGGATTTGGACATTTAAAAAAATCCTGGAGTTCTATTTCTGCCTTTTAGGTACTGGCTGTAAAGGGGCTGGGAACCAAACTAGAGGCCTCATACATGCTTTGACATTTAATATATGGAAGATTTTGATTTTATTTTGTTTTAAAATTTCATGTGTCAAATGCATCAATCATTTTCTTTGCTATTTCTGCCTTTACATTTATAAAATAAAAAGACCCAGACCTTAAGAATTATTTAACTCTCTTATAGCTTTTCTTTCCTTTGCCTTTACAGTTAGTATTTCAATATATCTGAAATTCACTTTGTCTATGTTGGGACATGGAGTAAGAATCTAATTTGATACTGTCCTTCAATAGTCCAAAAGTTACTCAATACTTTCCTGATATCTCTTGAACATTCCATATTTACAGTTGTTTATTCTTCCCATTTTTGTGGTTTTAAGTATTATTATACTATAAGGTCAATATATGTACATTTAGAGGACAATTTTAAATTCTGTATAAAGGAGCACCATTAAAGGAAGGTAATCTTTTGTGATAGCAGATGCAATGTCAGGCCTTCATCTTCACAGAATTCCTGTGAACTGAAGTAGAAATAGGTATGGGTCTCAGGACAAACAAAGGCAGAAGTTTATGGATGAGGGCAAGTCCTGAGGCTTGGTGGGCTATGACATCTAGGCAATCAACATCAAGGGCATCTCACTGGAAAGACTATGATGAGAATTATTCACAACAAAGGAAAAACACAAAGCTGTACAATTGGAGAAAATGAAATGAAAATTGAGGCTGTCTGTAACTAATCACCACTCAATTAGTGTGTTCTCAAAACTGGCAACGAGAAGTACTGAAAGGAACAATTGTCCCATCTCCTTCCTTTTCCAGCTGAGGAAACCAAAGCCCCCTGTTGTGAAAACGCTTTCCCTAATTCAGCTATTAAGGACCTGATCAAAATATGTACCTTGTATGCCCAATATTGTTATATTCTACCTTGATGCTATTTGGAACAATGATGTAAATAAAAACAACCCTAATTCTTACAAGCCTTGATAATTATTACATAGCAAGAAGATTTGAAGGCAAGATTAATTTATCTATGTGAGGGAGATTTCATTTAATTTCATATTTTAATAAGCTGTGGATACAATGATATACGAGCCAATTTTCAGGAAGAAATAGTCATTCCTTTCACATTTTTTAAATGTTTGGTTGTTAAATTTTCGGGCATTTTCTTGACTTGAGTCACTGCTGGTATGTAATAAAATCAAACAGTTATAACTCTTTCAAGCTTCTTCCTCTTGTGCACCTTCCCCCCTTTGCCATTTTCTTTCCATTTTTCCTTTCCCCTATTCTCCCTCCCTTTTCCATGTCCTCTCATTTTTTCATGGTCTCTATCACACTCTCTGCTCCCTGCCTATGTGCCAGCACAGAGATGTGTAATGAGGAGAGAGAACTGAAAAGGGTATTGTCCTGTTAAATGGAGGAAGTCATGAGGGCAATGTCTGACAAGCAACTAATGAGAAACAGCAACCTCAAACTACAGAAAGGTAGAAAGCAGGCAGAAATGCTCCTTCTCCTTAGACGGAATGTTCACAAAGGCAGGCTTGAAAGAGGAATAGGCAATTTCTAGAAAAATAGAGGGTAAGGAAATTACTGCAGGCAGAGGAAATGGCATAAGAAAAGACACAAAGGCGGTAATAATGGAAGAGTATATGTATTTCTTTTTTGTTTCTCCCACTAGGATGCAAATTTCATGATAGAAGGGTCTTTTGTCTCTATTTGTCACTAAGATATACCCAGTGTCTAGACAAGTACTTGGCATACAGATGTACACAGAATGAATAAATGCTGCATTGCCAAGGGTATGTATAGTTTGGATGGTTAGAAAATAAGTAGGAATAACAGTAGTTGAAACAAAATACAGAGCAGAACGGATCTGGCCAAACTCTGTACATCATTCTAAGGAATTAGCCAA
Source organism: Rattus rattus (assembly GCF_011064425.1). Lineage (NCBI taxonomy): Eukaryota > Metazoa > Chordata > Mammalia > Rodentia > Muridae > Rattus > Rattus rattus. The sequence continues at coordinate 120,217,904 of NC_046172.1, read as the reverse complement.
TTATTCTGTGCAGACAAAAGAAGTCACTAAAAAGGACTGTACAGGACAGTGACAAGGTCAACTGTGTAACAGAATTTCGATGTTGGAGTAAATTTACAAACTGGGGAACAAGGTTGATTGGAGGTAAGGAAGACTGCTTGGTTATTGTTAGAAATTGTGCCTGAGCAAGAATATGAATGAAAGTAATGACAGTGGGATGGGGCTATCTTTAAGCCAGGAACTCAAGAGAACTTCATCAGGAAACAGACTTGGGGAGATGGGTATCAGAATAAAAATATTCAGGTTGACTACGCATTTTTTAACTTTTCTGGTTGTATCATGTACAAAGATGTGAAACACACAGGGCAGAGTTATTTGTACAGAATGATCAAATGGAGCAGATATGCAAAAATGGCTCATAGAAGTTCTCAAAATAAATGCAACTTGTGGGATGTGATGTATATGAAATATGTGACATGGTGAGGTGTTATTACTAATTTGATTGTTTCATGAGAACATTTGTCTTGGATCCTAAAGCACAATGTTTAGGGGATCGATTTCATTGGAACATAATTGCAACAAATAAGAGAGTTCATGGCTTGTCACAGTCTTCCATAAAAAAACAAGAACAGGAAACTAAATGTGATAGTGTAAAGCCAATGTACTCCTCTGAAGACACTTGGCTCAAGGACTGTCCCATACGTTCACCCTGCTTCATTGGCAAGTAAGCCACTCAATACAAATAAATAAAGTTTATCACAAGGGCAAAGCCTGGAAATGTCTTCACATAGAATAAACCGAAGTCTGAGGGTATGTGTGTATATGGTCATAGATGTTACATACATACACATACACATATACATTCATACTCAGTGCTACATTGCATTTCACATACATGTCATGAATACCTAGCCTTATGGAGTCAAACTTGAGAGAAGAAAAAGAAATCCATGATTTGTGAGCAATAAGTCTATTTTGAACAGTACTTCTATTAAATTCTCACAGTGTGCTTATTTTAAATTTCATGGGGGCAGAAACATTGCTCATTGTGTTTGCCATTGTATGTACAGTGCCTAGCAGAGTGTCTGTCATAATGGAGCAGTCAATAAATATTTTTTAAACAACTCACTGGAGACTGGGTTGGCAGACAGTTGTCAAGCCTCATTTTATAGTGAGTCACACAGCGAGTAAAGGGCACAGTGGGGATTTATAGTCCCTTTGTTCCCATAGTCTTTGCTAGGTTTGCTATGCCATATTGTTCCCCACAACAATGTTGGAAGGGGAGAAGAAGAACAATATTTAGTGGTAGGTGGGCTACAGAAATAGTGCCAATTCTGATGCTCCTAAAAAGAGTCCTCTCATAAAGCCTTTGATCCAAAGCTTGCTGTGATGTTTCTAGCTCAAGAGTGCTTCCACTTATGTTCTGCCTAAGAACTGTTAGGAGAAATTCTGTTCCCACAAAGCATCAAGGGGGCACAGGAAATTGGCTGGTGACTAAAAGTACACTTGGGAGTTAATAGATCACTTCCAAACCGGCCTTTATCTACTGGACATTTCATCAAGATTTTCAGAGCCTCCTAAGTCCTCACCTATTAGCCATATTTTTGTGGTAATCAAGTTCTATTTTTACATATAATAGAGAATACTAGGCTTTCAAGTTCCATTATTGAGAAATTACAGACAAATATTACTTTTAGACACTTAGATAATTAAACTGAGAACACAATAGCCCTTTCATCTCACACCATAACTTACTGGTAATTTGAAGAGTCATTCAACTTAAAAAAACATATTTAGTTTAAGCAGTCAACAAAAATTAATAGAGCTGCAGAAACTGCTTTTTCATTAGAAGAAAGACTAGAAGCAAACTTTCGGCAGCAATTGCACAGACTATATTCTGGATATTCTGTATACAAACAAAAGCAGGCTATTACCAAGGACTAGTACAAAAAAGGGGTAATTTGAATTCCTGCTTCCATTTGGGAAGATTACATGTACTGTGAATATTCTATTCTGTCCAAATGGACAGTAGAAATATAGTCATTATTTCTCTTCCAGGTACTGCCTAAGCCTGTTATGGGTCACAAGAAGGGCATGGAATTCTAGAATGCATAGGGAGAGGACACAGAGGTAGGACAATTGAATGAGATTGACCCTGGGGAAAAATTAAAGGCTTAGCCTCAATGTTCTTTTTCAGTACCAAGCTCAGGTCAACATGTAAGTTCAAGAATGAGTAGAAAATGAGGTAAGAAATGGGGTAAACTAACAATTGAGGATGAGATAGCACAGAATTGGAAAGAAATTACGAGGCTAACAGGACTGGGGTATTGGTAACTCATGACTACTAGGTTTAGGCTCCACGGCACATTGATGAAAAGAATGATAGGGGATGGAGAACATGGCTTTCTATCTGGGAACATTGTATCCATCTTATTATACATCAGTTGGGATATTCTAGTCCTAGGAAGCAAAGCTCATGCAAGCCTGATAACCTGCCTAGTTCTTGCCACCCTGCAAACCTGTGACCTCAAGCCTACTTCTCAACATTTCCATTGAATAATTATCTCCTGTTTAAACTTATTTTTTTTACTCTTTAAGGATAATTAATCTAGGAAAATTTAACTGAAGGAAAAAACTATATAATATAAATTTAACAGTATTCATGAGGCTGTGTTTTAAAGACTAGCAACTATGGTTTCTCTTACATATATGATGTAATTAGTCTGTACATTTCTCACAGCGCTGAAAATAGAACACTTGGTGGGTCAGCATTGGGCTTTGGTAATCAGGTGCCATGTAATCAAGTGTGACACTTACTTATCAATACAAGCGTTGTGATACAATAGTTACAATAGTAGCCCAAGATGTTACTATTGTTACTGTCAGGTTTTTTTTGTTTTGTTTTGTTTTGTTTTTTGAGACAGGTTCTCATCTAGTCTTCACTGACCTCAAGTTTACTGTGCAAATAAAGCTGATACTGACATGTGAGTTCTCTTGTCTCTGTCAGCCAAATCCTGTAAGTGCAGTAATGTATTATCACTTTTCGTGAAGACTTCTTTTAACCCCTAAATCAAAGTTCACAATGGTATTAAAGATTTCTGTGCCATTTCTTGTGCCAAATATTGTTTCATTAGTCACATTTGGAGTTTAAATAGCAATCACTTCTGTGATATTTTGATCAATGTGGCCAAGAGTTACTTGACATATTTCTTTTGGCATCCTTGAGACTGATTAATTCAAAACTGCTTAGGCTTGTTTTACAATGGAGAAACATTAAGGAAAGGACTAAAACTCGCTGTGTGCACGGCGTTGTGCTGTACACGGAGAACTGTTACAAGCATTGGCTCTCAGAAAGCCTATGGCATATGCACAGATGAAGGCACTGACTTAAAAGGAAGATGCGAAGTCTTGTTCAGGATCACATAGCTGGGATTCAATCCCAAGGGTTCTATTTCCAAGCTCTTCTATGCTAAAGTGTTACATAACCACTTTGATGTGACTAGGATATCTGCAATAAGGGACAGGTTAGTCTATGCTAGATTGAGACCATATAAGGAGGAAGAAGAGGAAGAGGAAGAAGAGGTATCTGTTATACCAGGAGAGTGTGCTATAACGACAGAGAAGCACAGGGATGCCAATGAAGCTAACAGCAGTTTCTGATGCTACAGTAGAAGAGTAGGCATACAGGTTGGTTACCATATGAAAAACAAAAATCCCAAAGGCTTTAACATCTAGGCTAAAAAGACTGCATTTGCAAGGCAGTTAAGAGTCTATAGAATATTTAAGAATAGCAGAAGGTTACCCTGGCACATGCTTGAGTGAGATGACGCTTATAACCACTTAAACAATCCATGCAACAAGGCTTGATGGAGTTGTCTGGGATCTGCTCATCAGGTTTTGAATCACTGTTCACTCTATATTTGTTCCTCTCTCAGTAGAAAGTGTGTTTTGCAATACTGGGGATGGAAGCTGGGGGACCTACACAAAGTAAACAAATTTTCTGCCTTGAAACTGTATAACCAACCCTACAGAAACACGTTGAAAAGTTTAATATGGGATGGTACACAGACTCAGGTACAAACTACTGCTGTTTTTAGGGTGGTCTTCTGACAAATGTTATCTACATTACACACAGGGCAAAGAGAAGCTTCTTGCTTTTGGGGACAAACTCAAAGCAAGGACCATTTTCCTCTGGCTTTCCAAATCTGTTTTAATAAACCTATTATTTAAATATATGTAAGAATTTTCAACAATTCTATTTCATATTAAATAAAAAGTAGAAGTATATGTGAGATTTTTTCAGAAAAACTCAGTATACTGAAAATGAATTAAGGTGGGTTATTAGCTAACAGATGAAATGGCATTTTGTATAGAGAACACAGACACAATAACACATTTGCGATTTGATTGCTGAAATTATAGTTCTTCTATCCATGGCCAAATGGAATAAAAGGTCAGAGTCACCATTTTCTCTACAGAAGGTTGCTAAAGGTATCATTCTAATATGGATATATTCCACAAATAAAAAGATGCTTTACAGTGTCCTATAAAATAGCTTCTTTCTTAACACGAAATGTTCAAGTCATTTAAGGTACTAACTATGACTCAGTGTATGTTTAAAATGTCCAAACACTAACAATGGACTGTTTTAACCAAGTGAATTGTAGCTGAGAAAGGACTTGTATTAGGAAGCCCATATCTTTGTTCAGATTGAGTAGACTGGCCACAAAAGTAGTCTTAGCAACAGAATGAGTGACTGTCAGTTCATGTGGTCCAACCCCAATCTATTTTCCTTCCAAGTAGATAAAGCCAGTGCTTGCAACTTCCTCACTCCACCTTTCATTCCTAAGGAATTAGCCTGTTCATCAAATGCATCTTAATATTAGTATCAAAGATATCTTATTGTCTTTAATTGATATAAACATGCTTACAAGTCCATGTATCTGAAACCATATTTGGCTGAGGATTTTGACTGCTAGAAAGTGAATAGGAATGAAAGAGAGGAAAGACAAGAAAGGTGAGCAGAGCCAGAGAGAGAAGGGAGAAGGAGGGTGAGGGAGAGAGAGGGGGGAGAGGGAGGGAGAGAGAGAGAGAGAGAGAGAGAGAGAGAGAGAGAGACAGAGAGACAGAGAGACAGAGAGAGACAGAGAGAGACAGAGAGAGAGACAGGCAGACAGGCAGACAGACAGACACAGAAAGACAGAGACAGAGACAGACAGAAAAAATGAGATAGGAAGTAAAAATGGCAAAGCCAACGGGAACTGTGCAACTGATCACTTGAAACAGGCCTCCTGATTCCCTGGCACCAATATTATCACAGAGCATTCCCTGTTCTTGAGTGGATTTCCTGTAATGTAATTGTGTTCCATTTGGCTTATAACTGTTGCTATATAAATGCTTCTGTATGTTTGTTCAAATTAGATATAATAATAACTTCATTTTATCATTCTGGCAACAACATTACAAGTGTACAGAGGAACATGTGACCATAAGTTTCATTGGAGAAACCATAAACAAAAGACTTTCTGTCCTTGAAAGGTGTGAATATGGAGGGAGAGATATATAAGAAGGGATTAGAAGGAATAGAGGAAGGGGAAACTATATATATATTATGTGTGAAAAGAATCTATTTTCAATAAATTAAAAAAAAATAATTAAAAAGTTTCCATCCTCAGAAAATCCTAGTAGACAGAGTTTTATGCTAAGCCATTGTTTGTAATGAGGATTGGAAAAACTTTAACTTCTCTCTCTCTCTCTCTCTCTCTCTCTCTCTCTCTCTCTCTCTCTCATCTTAAAAGCTTGCCTCTATGTAAACTTATTGTCCTTTCTGACCTACTTAGTTTTCAAAATTTACAAATCTAGTCACTCCTATGAGCAGATGACTCAATCAGTGTTTCAATCAACATCAGAAATAATGCTTTGGATTTAAAAGGGACTTATGGATATGTCTAAGCACATGGGTCATACAATATTCACAACCAATTTTACATAGGGGAAAACTGAGGTGTTGTGAGGTTGATATGGTGTCCAAATTAAAAATGGCATTGGGGGGATGCAGACCAATATTTGTCTTGTGTTAGCTTATGTCTAGAGCCATTAGGGAACCATTTAAAGTTAAGCTATTTTGGTACTTTAGAAGATATACTGATAAAGAAACAACAGACACAGTACATGTATTTGGGGAACTTACAACTAAATCTGGGAAACTTAAACCACAAGATAGAAATTGATAATGGTTAAAATACTTTCATTCCCTAACAAAGCACCTTTTACAGTAATAGGGAATTAATATGAGACAAGCATTCTCAATTACAGGCTTATAGTTAAGGTTTATTAAGTAGTAAACAGGTATGAAATCTCAAGGTCAGACTTCATTATCAATGAATGTACCCACTCGACTGCATAGACTGCAGTCACACAAATATAAGACAAATTATTAATACTTAATAAGACAGAGATACACAAAGTGTGAAATCAAAACATCTGAATTCTAGCAAATCCCGTAAGTAGCAAGCATTATCCTGTTGAGTGAAGCCTGTGCTTCTCCTAGTGTTTTACCTGGCTATTTGTAACCAAGGAAGACATTTTGACATTTGAATGTGTGACTTCTCAGAGAGCGAGGAGCCCGGGATACCTGTCCATCTTTTAGAGACTCTTTTCCTTCTACCATTTTCACATGGCCCTTCTCTCAGTGAATGAGTGAGGTAAAAATTCTGACCAGTGTCAATTTTAGCATAGAACTTTATCTACATCATCCTAGGGGGATATCCTCTCTAGGATACCTGACAACAAAGGATAGACAGAATATAGGTTCTGAGGGACAGGTCCTAGAGAAAGGAGTCTTGTTTCATTCTGGTGACAAGCCATGACAATGCCTCTGGCTTTCTTCTTAAGAATTCATTGGTAGCATGCTAGTCATAGGGAAATATGCAAATGTACTTTTTCTATCAAAACGCCAGCCTGATACCCAAGCAGAGTAGTTTGGGAATAAAAAAATTGTTTCCACCATTGAGGTTACATTGTATGCACAAATCAGAAACTTATTGGGCTAACTGAGCAAATGTCAAGATTAAATAGAAAATATACATAAAGTATATGATATATTTATGGTGAAAACTATGCTGGATACAACCTTTTTTCTTTTAATATTTTTTTATTTATTTTATGTATGTGAGTACACTGTAGCTATCTTCAGACACACCAGAAGAGGGCATCAGATCTCATTACAGATGGTCGTGAGCCACCATGTGGTTGCTGGAATTGAACTCAGGACCTCTGGAAGAGCAGGCACTGCTCTTAACCTCTGAGCCATCTCTCCAGCCCTGGATACAACCTTTTTAACTCACATATACACAGATATATCTCAAAGACAAGAACAGTTACAGGGGTTCTTGAAACACCCATAGTGTTTTATTTAAAATGCAATCGAGGAAAAAGAGAAGAAAGGATGGGAATTATTTCCATCTTTTTCGATCTGGACTTCTCAAATGTTCTGAAGCACTCTTTATCCATTCCTTTTAATGCCTGAGCAAAACTTCATCTAATTTTATATCTTTAATACTAGCATCACTCTACTCTGGCAAATTCATTGAAGCATGTAACATCCTACGACCTAAACTCTTAACTAGAAATCAGAAAGATTCAAGCACCCCATGAGTGTATCGACTCATGACCACTGATGACTAACAGCTTCATGTTGCCTTTACCACGTGGGCTTCATTAGTGAGAGAATGATTTCTTTTAGAAAGCAAATTTTGCATCAGGTGGCACTTTGTTCCTGCAATTAACTACAAAATGGGAAACGACTCCTAAAGAGCATCTCATGAAACAGCTGACTGATAACCGCCAATAATCTCCAGAGACCTGCAATGAACATCAGTGCTATGGATGCTCCCACAAGTATTTCTTTTAACCACTAATATTAGAAAATCGTAGAAAAATACCATGATACACAAATCCAGATTGATTATTGGACAAGAATGAATAGTATTTACTGATCCTTTCACCCAAATTTGGCTGACTTAAGACCTATGTGTCTGAAGGGGGAAAATGTTAAACGTGGTCAACTAAAGTAGACAAGATAAATTGAAGGGGTTCCAGATGCTATAACCAGCAAATAAACATGGAGACCAGGCCTTTGGTTTAAACATGAAAAGTAGACAAAAATGAGTAAGATTCCCTTTCTGCTTTCTACAAGTTTGTGAGGTAAGAGGTATCAATGTACATATGTGAATTGTCAACAATAAATTTAATTGATAAAAATATATAATAACATTCTATGTAAAACCAATAAATTTGTTCAGGATTGTAAAAGATGGAGATCCTGTTCTGGACATCCATATGGCTACATTTTAAGGATATTATGCTAAATAAAATAAAGTAGTTATAGAAAGTGTGATAGTTTTAATAATTGTCAAGTTGATACAGCCTAGAACTATATACAAAGAAGTTCTGTGAGAGAGTGTCTACACTGGGTTAGCCTATGGATATGTCTATGGGAATGCTCTTAAGAGAGTTGATGTGGAAAGACCCAGTCTACTGCAGGTAGTAACACTCCATAGGCAGGAAATTCTGAACCAAGAGCGGAAAAATCAAGCTGAATATAAGGAAGAGAGAGAGAGAGAGAGAGAGAGAGAGAGAGAGAGAGAGAGAGAGAGAGAGAGAGAGGAGAGAGAGAGATAGCCAGACTCTTCAGTGTAATGCAACCATTTATTTGAATTTTCTGCCTTGTCTTCTCCACATTAATTGACTGTAACCTGAAAATATGAATCCTTCCTCCTCTAAGTTTTTTTTTTCTTTTCTTTTTTTCAGAGCTGGGGACCGAATCCAGGGCCTTAGCGCTCTACCACTGAGCCAAATCCACAACCCCCTCCTCTAAGTTTTTTAATGATGTTTTAAAACAGCAACAGAAAAGAAACCAAAAAGGTCTTATGCTACAGACGCCTACATGCACTTTTAAACACTACCAAGCTTATAGAAGAGGGTAATGGTTGGCATTAATTGAAAATTGAGAATTGTTTTTCAACTTGTGTGATGTTTCAGTAGTATGAAGAGGAATGTTCCTGTAGTTACAATTTTGTTAAGCAGTTAGATTTGATATTAGTTTCTCTAAACACAATAGATTATAAAAGGTAGCTTGATCACTGGATAACAAAGACCAGCCTTTGATTTGTGGCTTGTTTGTTCTCTAAGCAGAGGCAAAGTAAAAACGTGAAGTATTGAGCTTTTGTCAGATCACTAGGAAGGTTTATTTTAATTTTTGTAATGTTTCCTTTAAGATCAACAAAGAAGTAATGTTACTGGTTATAATTAAAATGAGAGCAGTTCTAGAGTTTTCTCCAGGTAAAATATAATTACCTATATCCTTAACAGAATAAAGGTACTTGGGGAAATAATGCCAGGACATCTAACATACCAGTACAAAAGTCATTTAGTTAAACAGTAGCCTTCTTGCAAAGAGCTCCAATGGGGGGAGGTCAACATGTACAACATTTCTCCTAAAAACTCCTGTACAGGAAGCAAAGATGCTATCAGTGTCCTTCATGGGGGCAGGTTTATGTACGAAAGGAAGTTTAGGTTGTTTCTAAATCATTACAAGTATTTTGTACTAAGGAACTCAGCGCTTCATAGATTCACAGGTAGAAACTAGTATCCCATAATTTTTACTAGTTTATTTGGTCTTCAGGCAGCCATATAGACTCCTCAGGATTTAAGGAGGTATCAAGGAAAGATGTGATAGAGTGTCATGAAGTAAAAGAAAGAGAATTAAGAATTGGTGTCTCGGTGAATGGCTGCTTCCCAAGACCGCCCAGCTAACAATCTGGTAAATAGTATGGACTGTCCTATGTCATCTGTCCAAGATCACTATCATGAGACAGCAGTATTAAAAGCAACCTGAGGTTGAAAGCATTTATTTGGCATATACATCATGAACATCATGAAGGAAAGCAAAAACAAGGACCTGGAAACAGAAACCAATTAGAGTCCACAGAGGGGTGCTGCTGACTGGATTACCTCTCTTGACTTTCCCTTATCCATATTCCCTATAAGACCTTTGCCAGCAAAACCCAGAGGCTGAGTAATATTATAGATATGCAGGACAGAAGAGGTAGAAAGGTTTGCCAATCATTGAGCAACTGAAATCCAAGTCCGTTTCTTTTCAGAAGAAAAAATCCAGAGAAGAACAAATCCAACCTCTGACCAGTGACAATTAATAAGGATCTTGGTTATCCCTAAACTTCAGAAAGATGGTTATTTATAAATGAGTGATTATTGAAGATGGTTCATAACTTACCTATATATAATCTTAAAGAATCTTTATTAATTACTATTGTTTGAATACAAGTGAATCTTAAAAGGATAATTTTGTTAGTGAAAGAAATATTTATTTTTTAGTTGCGTATGTTTGAGTGTTTTGTCTACATGCATGTATGTGTGCCATGTATATTCTTGGTGCCCAAGGAGTACAGAAGAGGCATTTAGTCCTTGAATTAAAGTTAGTTATGAGCTGCCATGTGCATGCTGGGAATAGAACCCCAGTCAACTGAAAGAGTGGTGGACATTCTCTGAATAAATTCACTATGGTAGTTTATCAATATGTGAAATAAAATACTTCTGGTCATAAAACTTCAAATATTATTTTCCAGTAAGATGATTTGAGAGATTTGAGAAACTACTAAAGTAGAACAGGGCTCACACTTAATGCAAGCACATAGGAAGCCGAGAAGAGAGCATCACAAGCTTGAGCTTAGTCATTGCTGTATAACAAGCCCTAGGTCCGCCAGACCCAGCAGTCTTGAGAGAAACAGGAAAGACAGATGGACACAAAGACGTGGACGATATGCAGGCAGACTACTGAAGAAGGAAGCAAGGAAGGAAGGAAGGAAGGAAGGGAGGGAGGAGGGTGGACGGAGGAGAGGAGGAAGCAGAAAGAGGGAAAAAGAGAGGAGAAAAGGAAGGGGAGAGGGAGAAGGAGAGGGAGGGAGGGAGAAGGAAAGGAGAGGGAGAGGGAGAGGGAGAGGGAGAGGGAACATAGAATACATTTATGTAGTTTGGCTACTTAAAAAACTGTACCTTTTTTATAATCAACTCTTGCATCTCAAGACTTTACACTACAACTCATTATTTTTATCATTGTGCCTGAACACAGGTTATTATGCGTATTTGACAAGTGGGAAAACTGAGGCCTAGGAATTGAAGAGCTCACCTAAATGCCACACTGCACGTGCATCCCAAATATACATTTTAAATACAAATCAGCTGGCTGCAGGCGCCCATAGCTGCTGCCCCTCTGCTTATGTACACAGGTGCTTTATTCTTTTGTCAGCGGCAGCAATGAACACTCATTCTATTACCAATATTGAGAATCAGGTAACGGAAGTAGTACTTTGTGGTCATGTATACAATTTCTCTCCTTTCAGTCTTGAAGAAGCTGATGCACAAGCCTGGCTCAAAATCAAACAATGAATGAATGAAAGTGAAACCATGGACTACTTTCCTGAGACAATATCAAGCATTTGGAGCAGAATTTGCTCTGTATCAAGAGAGCTAAGTACTATTAATCACTTCAACATCAGGAGCATGTAGAGCTTCACATGAGAAGGGAGATGAGGATATTATTATACACCCAATAGAAACACTATGTGAAGGTGGACATATCAACCAATTTACCTATACAGTTTAAGAAGCAGACTATTTCCAATTAAAATTATCTTAAAAACAGAAATATACTATATTCAATTTTCTAATCCCATGAGCTAATGAGCAATATATAGAAACAAAGAATCAAAGAAAGTAAGCATGGAAAATTAACATAAATAAAAACATTTGACATGTTATTCCTTATCTTTTAACACTTTAGGAAATCTTTTATACTGGTATAATATTGGTTGAGCAACAAATATTGGAAATGAAAAAAATCTCAAAAGACAAGAGAATAATAAAACATATCAGCAGTACGAAAATACATATTGAATTAAATGTCCCATTAATTTAAGACCCTAAGGGATATGAACCTGCTTAGCATGTAGCTAAGAAGTTGGTTTTATAGATAAGATGGAGAAAAGGCCTAGTTGGTTACTGCTTGTCTGAGATGCACCAGGAATGTGTGTCACATCTGCAGAAACAAAAGCATGTTTAAGGGAGGTGAGTCATCACCTTCTTTTGTAAGGACCTAATCATTTAAGTATTTACACTCTGCTGGATCGCCATCCTGTTTATCCCTCTACAGTTTAAGCTCCCAAACTCTGCTCCAAAGCCAGCAATAACCATTGGGTTTATTCTAAATACCCTGCCCAGATTATTGGAGCTTGAAATAAGTTTCAACAACAAAATGGAAGGTACAAGTCCAGCAAATAGCTCCAGATATGCGGCTCTAGAGAGGAAACTCAGGGCTTAAATTGAAAAACCCAAATTCCAAATTGGATAACTTTCAGCTAAAGTGAAGATTAACTGGTGTTCATTTCATTGAATAATTTTGTCACGGATCAAAGTGACTTCTTCTGGGCTTAAAGAGCAAATAAAGTTTTCTGGTCTAAATGGTGTCTAAAACCTTAATACTACTAAATTAACTGGTGGCTATTAGTGGCATGTATCAAAGAATATTAATGAATTCCTAAAATCTTATCAGAATGATCTTAGAGATGGCAGTGTCATTACATTTACTCAACTAGCTATTATTCAGCTTTAAGCTATAAAATATGTACTTAATAAACTGGTGATGAAGTAAGTATATCCTGTTTATTATTTAATTCAATACTAATGAGTGAACAAAAATTTAATCTGTATTATTTCTTTTGTTACCTATAATCTTTAGAAGAGATAAAATGTACTTTCATTATAATAATGTAAATACCTACTCATCAAAAAAATAATTCGATTGGTGAAGTACAATCATAGCTTTCTCTGGTTTCCCATTATTTCCTAGTGAGCAACAGCAAGTGTAATACCTTTTCACACCTAACTCTCAGTCCATCTTCTTGGAGTTTCTTTGGTGAGTTCTTTACTTAACTCTCATTAACTGAAATCTGGGCTTTCCAAAGATTGCATCATTAACCCTCTTCTCTTCTACATTTTTGCTCTCTCCTGCTGTGAATATCATCTACTGTCTGGCTCAACTCTCCATATGCTAATGAGCCTCAAATGGTCTTATTTTCTGTAGTACACTTTCTTGACAATTAAGTCAGCCAACCAGATTTTTAATCCTCACTACAGGCGAGAAAGCACATAGAACGTGCCTTCTAACTATTTTCAGAATGGATGGATAAGTAAATGGATCTATGCGGTATAAAGATAAGCTATTATTGCAGATGCCTTGGCTATGTGACACACAGCAGTAATGTGTATTTAAAAGTTCAGAAGCACACAGATATAAAAATAAGAAAATTACCCATGATTTTTTGGAAACGATCCAGGTTCTGAATGTGAATAATGTCATTCAAAATGATTCTATACCTTCACAAGCATACAGAAGAAATAGACTTGAGGATGTATGCAAACATTAGTTTATATGATTGAGACATGGGTGCGAACGGAGAGCCCAAATGCCCTCTATTTTGGCAACTCAAATACACCATTTACAACTGGGGAGAAAGAGAGTGTTAATCCACATTGCAGCATCTCTTAAAAACACATGATAGGAATATTATAAATACTTATATCACATTTAAACAAATTATGAAAGAGAAACATGTGATGCTGTGTTCTGAACACATTTGTGGGATCTTTCCTATTGTAGACTTGGAATGTCTATGTTTCCTCTTCAGTCCATTCAGCAATATGTAAAATTACTCCAGTGATCACTAAGAATAGAAGTTAATGATTGTAGTACATGTTTTAGAAGCTGAAGTCTGAGGTGTATGCATTTTCCCTTTAATTGACCTCCTTGGAAGTCTATTGACATGTATACATAAATCAAATCTGTGTTCACCTTGTAGAGAATGTTCGAGAACAGGTTTCTTACTTTGAGTATATCACATTTTTATTTTAAAAAGGAATGATGGTGTGTGTGTGTGTGTGTGTGTGTGTGTGTGTGTGTGTGTGTGTCTATATATACACTTGAGTGTGAGTGCAGAGACTCAGAAAGGGTTTCAGATGCCCTGGAGTTGTACTCATAGGGGTTTGAAGCCAATCAAGTCTGGTGCAAAAGCAACAAGTGGTTTAAGCTACTGTCCATCTCACCAGATCCAATAACATGTTTAAAAATTTTCCATCTAGGAAAATAAATAGTACTCGCATTCTTACAACAATGAATTTATTATCTACTAAATTAAGGTAAAAGTTGTTTATTATGGATCACTATGATCAATACAGAGTTTTCTTGAGCAACTGATTTGATGTTCCTAAACTTTATTTTATTACCAATGAACCCTGTCCACAAGACCAAGAGGCAACTCTGATCATGACCACTATTAACACAGTTGCCTTGTTGCACTTGATCACAGCCAAACTTGACAGCTCATGATAAGCACCCTAAAAATTTTCCAAACTCAAATACTATCATAGGAAACTCTACTCAAATTAAGATGCCAAACAGATAGAAACAATGGTTATTTATTTTCATATTTAGTCATTTATGTGCTGCAGCAACTTTCTGGTATTGTTACAAACATCGAGAGTAGGCAGATCCCATCTGAAAATAGTATTCATAATTAGAGGTCTAGCAGAGACAGAACTACAAGAAAAAATGGTCATAGTTATGGGAAATAGCACAGACATCTAACCATAATAGGAGACTGATTAAATCTGACGGTTGTGTCACACAATGAACTCTATGTAGGCATTAAAAATGATGTAAAAGTATGATGACATTGGAAAATATTCTTGATCTATGCTCAGTAGGGAAAAAAGTAAGTTATAAATCTGAGTAATGTTAAATGACTTGTTTAATATATAATTAATATGTGAAACATACACAAAAGAGTCAAGAATATCCAACCCCACACCATGTGCATAACCCTGTCACATTAATCCAACTCTTAAAGTTAGAGATGCCAAATAAGTCAAAACAACCACTAGCCTTAAATTACTAAAACATTTTTCATGGATTCCTATCAAAAGACATTTAAAAGCACATACAATTAATAAAGTGCTGAGAGTGTTTTTGAACATCTTTGAATAGTCTACCTGAAAAATATGTTTTCATGCCTGGAGACTGGCTAGTATTTGAAAAAATACAGATTTTCTCTTTTTTGTAGAAATACCTCCTCTATAACCTCTTAAGTGATCCCTATATATTCTTTGCTGACTTCACAAATGAATATAATGTGTTTAGTTTATATCCATCCTAAGCTTGTCTCAAGTATTACCAGACTGTTTCTCCATACCCCCCCCAATTCCATGTATTCTCCTTTTCATATAACCTGCAGCAGCAATGGTTGATAATATAAGACCTGTAAAGATCAAACCAGCCAATACTCCATCATAGAAATAGAGATGATTCACACCCCACACTTGCTGAAGAGCTAATGGCTGTTGGTGACCACTGGGAGAAAAAGACTCAGTATTCTTCAGTGGTGTGGCTCATGGAAGGAGGCCATGTTCCACTGGATGTCACAGTATGGCTATATACATACAGGCAGTACAATTTAAATATATGTGTTACAAAATGATTATATATATTAAATATATGTATCATAAATGATTAGTTACCTTGTTCAAAGTAATTAAGCAACTCAATCCAAAATTATGGTCTATAAAGGATCAGACTGTGATTAGATATTTTCTAAAGTGCCGTAGTTTATCAGTAAAAATTTTAAAAAATACAAGTTTTGTTGTTTAGTAAAGATGGATAACAAAAGCTTTAGTTTAAAAAGACTTGGATTTGCTCTCAGGAGAACCTCTAGTAACATATAAAAATCTTCTATGTCAGGAGAAAGGATGTTACCTCAAAGTAAACAAAATTTTGTATGTATAAATAAACTGAAACTTTGGAAAACGTTATCCTTCTGTAGACCCTAACATCTCATCATCTAGATGTCTTTGGGAATTTAAAAACATCAAACTTCCTTTGAAATTAAAATACCAGGTTTATAGCAGCTGATAGTTATATAAGGCTAAAACATCAGGAACAAAGAATTTTAGGGATGCCTCAGAGTTTTCTAGTTAAACCATACTAACATGATAAGGCTGAAGAAGCTGATCTAAGGATCTTAGAAGAAATATTTCTGAGGGTCATAAAAATAGAGTGTATCAAACATACTGGCCTTGAAGAGGTTCATACGGATGGGAGGTGCCGGAAAGCCCTTTTTCTCCCCTGCAGGATTATTGGCCACAGATTCTGAAAAGAAATTTGTTGTCTTTTCAGTATGTATCAGCTGAGCACACCATGCTCCAGTGGATATGTCCAAATATGTCATCACATAGCCAGTGGGTCAGAAAACATATCTAAGAAACGTAAATTTGGAAAGGTATTTGGGGGAAAGGCTGTATTGGTGTCCGTGGTGGTATGACACGTGGTGGTAAGACAAGGTGGTATGAGAGTACTCAGAATGGATTATACAAAAGCATGATACTTACCAAATAACTTTAATTAATACAAAACAGAGTTCATGGTTCATGTCAAGATCAGTACTTAGAAGAGGAATTAAATTCAATAAATCAAATGGCTCAGTAGATAAGAGCATATGTTGGTTTAACAGGGAAGCCAGCACCCTCATTATGAAGTTCATAACTGCCTATAATCTTAACTCCAAGGGGATCTAATACCTCTAGACGCCACTGACACCTACACTCAGGGGCAAATACCAACACACAGTAATACAGAGACACATAACTAAAAATAATAAGAATAAATCTAAAATGGAAAGTCTTTCAATCTTTGAATGAAGTTAGTTACTATTCCTTTCACAGACACATTGCATTTTTGCTGAATCTGGTACATTCACCTTTCAAGAGACTTAGAAAATTTGTCTTCCATCTGGCATCTTTAAAACCTTTCACAGATGGGTTGTGTCACTGCCAAAGGCCCGGCTCTGACCTTTAGTGTACATGTAGCTCCACTTCCTTTTCCAGAGAAAGGAGATGGAAATGGGTGGAGCCAAGGTTGGCAAACACCAGAAACAGGAAATGGATGACATTTGAAACTTTACACTTCTATTGTATTCTTTAAAAGTTAAAGAAAAGAAGGGAGAGGAGGAAGGAGGAGGAAAGAAGGGGAAAGAAAAAAAGAAAGGAAAGAATGAAGGAAGGAAGGAAGGAAGGAAGGAAGGAAGGAAGAAGGATAGATAGATAGATAGATAGATAGATAGATAGATAGATAGATAGATAGATAGATAGATAGATAGATTAGGGGACATATTTTTGGGGACTTTTTTAAAGTACCTATGAAAGTTATATACCTTGTGTTCCCAATGACCTATAGGAATAGCATAGAGTAACCTTTTCCCAACTGTCACCAGAAATCAAAATCATTTAAATTTCAATGACTGTATAACCTCTGTATACAGAAGTCCCAGATATGTGAAAGCTGAGACAGGAGAATCAGATTTTTAACACCAATCTGGGCAACATGGGCAACACAGCGACTTTATCTCAAAAATGTGTTCATTTTTCATCCATCAACAATGGTGAGAATACTGTTTGCACATATATTATTATCAGACTTTAAATCCTTACCTGTTTGATAGCAATTCACTAACATCTCATTGTATTACATTATACTCTTCAAATCATGATTGAGTTTAAAATTTTCATGAGTTATTTCCTCCAGCTTTTCTCTCAGGCTTTCACTCATTAAATCCTTAATTCAACAGTGAATTGTGTAGCAGGGATATTACCCTTTTGTGTTATATTACAAGTATTTTCCAGTATGTCAGTTGCTTTTTTAAAGATTTGTTAAAACACAGTAGTCTTTGATTTCATGTAGTCAAATTTATTAATCTTTTATATATTTAAATTTTTGTCATCTAGAGTTTAAATATGCTGAAAACCTTCCCTTGCAATAAATTTTCTTGTAAACATTTTTTTGTCTTGTTTTTGCATTTGTTTAAATATGCCCATCATACATTTCACTTGGAAATGTAAATGATCCTGTTTTGGTTAGGATGTCTCTTACTATAGTAAAGTACTTCAAGTAACAACATAAAAATGAAGCATAGAGTCTGGAAAGGTTTCTCAATGGTTAAGAACATTTGCTATTCTTGAAGAAGACCCAAATTCAGCTTGCAGCATGTACATTGTGATTCACAACCATCAATGACTCCTGTTCTAGAGGATCTGATGACCCTCTTCTGCCTTTAGCAGACACCACAGCATACATGTGCTACATGGCTATCCATCCAGGTAAAAGACTGACACATCAATCAGAAAGCAAGAATACGTGTAAAACTTGTTAGTAACATAAAATCCATGTATTTCTTACCTTGCTTACCCTTAACATCAACAGGCTAGCCTAGAGCCATCTGAGAAGAGAAGCCTCAACCAAGGAATTGCCTCTATCCAGTGAGTCCTGTGGGCATGTCTGTGAGGGATTGTCTTCAAATATTAATTAATTCAAAAAGGCCCATTCACTGTGTACAGTGGCAGTTCCTGGAAAGGTAATCTTAACATGTTCAGTGAGCTATGGAATGAACCATAGACCAAGCTAGTCCAAAAGCTACAGTCCTCTGTAATTCTTGCCTTCAGGTTTCTGACAATGACTCCTTCAATTACTGATCATGAGTTGGAAGTATAAGCCAAATAAACCCTTTCCAGCACAAGTTGATTTTGATGAGAATGTTTATTATACTAATAAATGAAATTAGAAAGGGTACTAATAAATAAATTAAGAAAACCATCAATTCTTAATATAGCAAAGTGATACTCTATCAAGTCATCAGAGCTAATATCAACACTCATGAAACATGGCAAAATCAAGTGTATAAGTTACCTGGAAGGACATAATACTTCTCTGCCATTTTAACTTAGCCATTATAAAATTTCATATAGGTCTGAAAGTCTGGCTAATGATACATACTTGCCTACTTGCATAGTGTGTACTAACAGGGAAGAAAGGAGGGAAGGAGAGACAGAGAGAGAGAGAGAGAGAGAGAGGGAGAGACAGAGACAGAGACAGAGACAGACAGAGACAGACAGAGACAGAGAGACAGAAACAGAGACAGAGAAGAGTAGATGGGGAGGTGAAGGAGGGAGAGAGGAGAGAGTATCCACATAAAGGGACATTCTGAAACATTCTTAAGAAGTCATAATTGAAGATTAAATATAAACAAGAGAAGATTAAGATTTGTGTCAAAAAGACACTGAAATGGATGGATGGATAGATAGATAGATAGATAGATAGATAGATAGATAGATAGATAGATAGATAGATAGATGATAGATAGATGGATGATATAGAGAGATAGCCAGATGTTGCCAGACAGCCAGACAGATAAAGGATCCTGCATGGATCCTGATGCAGGAACTTTTCTAGAATAACTGGCAACATCTCAAAAAGTTGCAGTTCACTTAACAGAGAGACATAGAATGCCATGTTA
The DNA here is from genome assembly GCF_011064425.1 of Rattus rattus. Taxonomy (NCBI): domain Eukaryota; kingdom Metazoa; phylum Chordata; class Mammalia; order Rodentia; family Muridae; genus Rattus; species Rattus rattus. Next base: position 120,198,453 of record NC_046172.1, on the reverse strand, counting down.
ATGTGTTTCCTGTAAAGTATAAGATTATTTCCACAGTCATACACAAAAAGGCCCTCCTTGCTGATTGGTCAATCATATCCAGTGTGACTACCCAGAAGAATAAAGTAGATTTATGTTTTTGCACACATGTCGTCATGACAACTCAGAACTAGCTTTACAGGCGAATGCAAACATTTCCTCATTAAACCGTGTAAGAGTGGTTCTAAGTGAAAAACAAAAGCGTGAAAACTAAACAAAGCAAATTCCTACTCTGGGGCATAGTATAGTTTTATGATAGTAGATGCCTTATTTAATCAGAGCCATGGTTTTTATATCTGGTAGGCTGGACCATTCCAGAAAGTATAATAAAGGTAGAATGAAACCAAGCATTGTGAAACATACTTGTGTCCCCAGCTACTCCGGAGGCTGAGGCAGGAGGAGTGTGAATCATCTCAGGTAACTTGGAAAGACTGTCTCAAAGAAAATTTGTAAAGGATTAGGAATGTACTGCAATTGAAATTGAATCACATTTACCCAGCATGCTGGTGGGCCTGGGGTTAATATCCAGTAAGTACCACAATAGGCAAAAGCAAAAATGAAATGATACTAAATGCTAGCCTAAAGATCACATGAGTTAAGACAGAAAAGTATCTTTCACAGAACCAGAACCAGAATCGACCAAATAAGTCACAAATCATGACAAGTAACCCCACCTTTACACTTGGGACCCACAGATTAAATGTAACATTTATTGAAACTACTTCTGCTTGTTGGATATGGCATGACTTGGCTCCTCTACTGACTGTAACCCCACAGTGGAAAGCAGTCTGTCCACTGTTGTTGTCATTTATTTTTGTGTGTCTGCCATCAGGATGCTAAGAATATGCTGCCTTAAACAACCTCAGTGCTGATGGCAGCCTTCTGATTGAGTATTACATGGTAGAAAAAAATGAAGCTTTACTGTGTCCCTCTCTTCTTGTAGTGGCATAATTTAATTTGGCCCCATTATCTGACCCCATCTGAACTTGGTCACCTCCAATAGCCAACTGTCTAAGGAATTTGATACTAAGAGATATACAAGAGATATACGGCTCAAATATATGAATTTATGGGGAAAACAAATACAAAATGTATAAATTGTTATTATATTATTTTAAAAGTCAGGACTTTCAAAAGTTTGACTTATTGGGCAAAATATATAATGTGTTTTTCCCTTAGTATCTGCATCAACATTCTTATAGACTTAATTACTAGAGATTTATGTTTTTAACCCTGCCTCATATTCCATTAGACAATGCACTATAGTACTAATTCTCTTTTGTCCAATTCGTTCAGTATTATTCATATAAATAATGATACATACAGTATGTTAAAAAGCAACATCTCCACCACTGAGAGCATTTCCCTACATTGGTGAATATTCTCTAAACATGCATTTTAACTTCCTATTGATTGAGCGGAATTTCCTAATACTTTACTAGGAGAAATGAACCCACAATGAATGTCTCTGGTTTTTTAGGAAAATGGCGTGATGCACATTTTGGTTCTCTATCGCAAATGAATTCATCCTAGTGAAATTGCTAGATCAAAGGCTTCACAATATTCAAGATTTTTATAACTACTGCCAAGCTGACCTCAGAAAAAGCTGTGCTTCATGGTTAATTGTAAGTATCCATGGTACTGTACTTTTACCAATACATGCCATCCTTCTTTTAATCTTTGATATTATAGGGTTGGGGATTTAGCTCAGTGGTAGAGCGCTTGCCTAGCAACCGCAAGGCCCTGGGTTCGGTCCTCAGCTCCGAAAAAAAAAAAAAAAGAAAGGTACGATATTATAATGCAGAAAATTTTCTCTTGTATCATTTTTTCCTTCATTTGACATAAACATTCTAATCCTACTTACATGTGGATGATTTCAATGGGTGAAGTCTGGCACATTATCTTCTTGGTTTTTATATATTTGGATAACAATATATGTGTAGAAACGAAAAATATATCAGTCATATTCATTTTTGTAAATAAAGAAATGCTACTTTGAATGTTGAAGCAATTTTCCCAAGGTCAGTGATAAATTAAAGATTTTACACTCTTCTTGGTTATCATCACAACCTGAAGTTGCTAATTCGATGCTGAGGAAGAAGGCAATCTATGCTCTTCCCAGTGTAAATGAGTAGGTAACATATATAATTCAGTGATAGAATTGCCTCATATTTCTACTCTTTTCTAGCCCTTCCATTTTAGCTTTACCTTGGCAGAAAGCAATGGGAGCAGGGAGTAAGGCAGCTGGGTCTGGGAGGTCTCCCAAGCATAACTAGAACATATTTTATTTGCTTCAGCATTTGGCTCTACAGCAGTACTTGAGATGACAGTCTGTGAGGTGCCTCAGGGCCAATCACATGGCCTCCCTGCTGATGTCCTATCTAGGTTGTACTTCCACCCAACCCCCAATCCCATTCCCAGCATGTCTCCAGTGAGCTTAATGCATGAAACTCCAAAAAGAAATGGGCCATTCTAGGTACAGCTGCTTTCTACCATACAAGGATGATCTTAATTTGAGTTTCTCCGCTTTGAAAGATACAAATGCAGGAATTCCTTTCAGAGTTCATTTGTTTTTAAATCTTTTGAAAATACTCATGCCCTTCAAACCAGGAATAGTCCTTTGTGGTAAACAGTTTCAACATTCTTTCAAATGATTTAATATTAAATAACTATCAACATTAGAAAAATTACATACCCAGTGTGATGATTTTTGTATGCTTGGTCCATGGAGTGGCATTATTAGGATATATGGCCTTTTTGGAGTGGGTATGGCCTTCTTGGAGTATGTGTGACTGTGGCTGTGGGCTTTTAAGATCCTCATCCCAGCTGCCTAGAAGCTAGTCTCCTCCTGTTTGCCTTTAGAACAAGATGTAGAACTTTCAGCTCTACACTATTGCTGCCTGGATGCTGCCATGTTCCTGCCTTGATGATAATGGACTGAACCTTTGAACCTGTAAGTCAACTCCAATTATATGTTGTCCTTATAAGAGTTGCCTTGGTCATGGTATGTGTTTGCAACAGTAAAACTGTAAGGTACCCAGAGTCACATATATCACACATATGCATTTGTGTTTATATACACACATGATAGTTTTCAACAGATTGCATGAATAAAGACATTAGATATGAGCACAGAGTTTGGAAGAAATGAAGTAGAATTAATTTAAAAAACCTATGAGGAACTATGAGGAACTACTATATCCCATTTAACCCACAAACTATAAAATAGTTCCAAAATATATTATATATAAAATAGCCTCCAAAATATATTACATTAATTCTTATTTCAAGGTCCCTGAGCTACAGAATATCTCAAGTAAAACTCAATCAGGTGACTGAGTGGCATTACTTCAGGATGGTTCTTATAAGAGACAAATAGATAATGGTTTCTTTAAAAAACGAACTCTATGGTAGGTTACCATGGTTTCTATGTTCCATTTGGTATCGAACACTGGAAGTAAAATTGATCATGAGAGAGATAGACTATTAATTTTTTTCCAGATTGCACCAAAACTCTTGTGTAAATTTGTACAACTCGAAGTAAATATAAGATAATTCTGGTAGAATGGATAGGTCAAAATCTTAAAAATACAGCATATCTATTCAGTATCATAGATGATGTGTAATGGCTCAATGGAGTGTAACAGGCCAAAATTCTTAGTTTTGAAGATAGATAAAATGGGATGACCTTCTGCAAAAATAGAGGCCCAAGTCATGTCTCTAGCCCATAGATTTTTAGATTTTATGGAATGTGTCTAATAGAGAATTCCTACTGAAATCCTATGTTTAAGTTTATGAACTCCTTTGTAATATCTAAGAATGTCTCTACCCTCCATGTATGGATGCTAAACAGTCACCTTCTTCTCCTGCTATAGAACCCTAGATAGTGAATTAGTCTTGCATTGTACTTCCTTTTGGCATTTATCAAAAGACCCTCCCCAAATCCTTAATGGGATAAAATCCTTAATGGGATAGATATTGTTCGGGGTCAAAATACCTTTGAGTGGGTGTGTGGATGGGAGGGGGAATGGGGATGATCTGGTAGGAAATAGGGGAGGGTAAACCATTATCAGAATATATTGTATGAAAAAATTACTTTCAATTTAACAAAAATGCATTTAAAATATGTCCTATGTATTTCAATGGCCAATTGATCATAGGCTAACCTTTAACAGCTAGAAAAGGCTTGATTAGTAATAAAACTCCATTGTTGGTTATTTCAGGCATTTCATATGCTTGTATTTTTCATAAATATTAAACAACTTTGAAATAAAGTTAGAATACTTTACAATTTACAAAATTCAAGAATTGTTACCTCAAATGTTCAATCAACACCACAATGAGCTATAGAATGTTTCCATCATTGCAAAGGAAAGCACAATGCTCTTTAATACTGCTGAAGCCAAGAAGCACTTGCTGACAGGAGCCCGATATGTTTCCTGAGAGGTTCTACTAGCACCTGACCATTACAGATGCAGATACAATGTATCTGCATTACAGTGTAATTACTATTACAATGATTAAAGTCAATCATTGGAAGGAGCCCAGGGACCTCAATTGAAGAGCTAGGGGAAAGACTGAAGGAGCAAAAGGTGATTGCAACGCCATAAAAACAACAATATCAACTAATTGGACCACCCGGAGTTCCCAGGGACTAAACCCCTAAGCAAAGAGAATACATGGAGAGAGCCAGGACTCCAGATACATAAGTAGCAGAGGATGCCTTTATCGGACATCAGTAGAAGGGAGGAAGGCTTGATGCCCCAGTATAGGGGGATGCTAGAGGGTGAGGCAAGAGAACGGGAGATAGAAGCACCTTCATAGAGGCAAAGGGAAGGTGGTGAAAGGGTATGGAATGGGAAGTTTGTAGAGGGGGCAACTGGGAAGGGGGGATAGTATTTGAAATGTAAACAAATAAAATGATTTAAAAATGAAATTGTTACTTTCCTGTCAAACCATCCCATGCCTAGCAAGTAGACAGATGTTTTGTGTCACTATAGATTTTCATAATATGTACATTTTAGGTAAATAAAATTAAAATTATTTTAACTGGTGAAATGTAACTATTTTCACTTTTTATGAAAGGGAAATGTGTATCCAGAGAAGATTTTTTTAAAAAAAATATTCTTTTTCAAGAGTACACAGGTAGAAAGGGGACAGTTATAGAATAAACCAGAGTTTGCTTGGATCTAAAGCCCATATTACATTTATTTTTCCATCCTGTACCTCCTGAACACTGCTTTCATCACTCTTTTGGTACAGGAAGTAGAGTAATTTAACATGTTCTTTAGTCACATGATGAAATATACTGAAGACTTGTCTGCATGTAATCAGACAGAGAGGCACTTGCTTGAACTATTACATTATAAAGGTCCAATTCTTCACTGAGATAGTAGAGAAATGAGAGTGTTTTTCAGCAGCGACTCATTAAATAAAGCACTAAAACAAAGGCCAAAGAAAATACTGTTTCACATTCTAAAGATCGTAAGAGGTCAAAAGTTAAGAACGAGAAGTTGAACTAAAAATAATTAGAAGGAAAGAAATGACTTAGGAATCCTATGCCTTGGGCAGGGGAGACTTATTATAAGATAATGATTAAAAACAAACCCAAAATCTATCTTCCTTCAGCTGAAGAAAGTTTGGTCCTATATTGACAAAAGGGATCCCCCAAAACTAAAATATAAGTGAAGGGATTAATATCTAGGCAAATATGGTAAGTATATATTTACATGATGCAAAAGAAAGGGGTTTTCAGTAATTGTTGCTTTCATTCAAAAATGTCACAGTGACCCTGGAGATGAAGCTCAGAGGAAAATAAAACAGACAACCTAAGCTCCTAAAATTTGGCTAATAGTATGGGCATATGAAAGTCCACTACCTCTTACATATTTTGTTCCTTCTGTTTCATATTGCGTCAATCACATTTTCTCATATATTAATAAAATGTATAAAGTATGGTTTAAAAGCCACATGTTATGACATATGTTTGTATCTCAGTGGGAAAGATAGAGCCAGTTAGATCCTTGGAGTCTGCCTCACAGCAAGCCTAGCCTACCTGACAAGCTCCAGGCCAGGGAGAAGCTCTGTCAAAGGTGGGTGATAGAATTGTAACTAAAAATATGTATATCCTACAGAAATGTGATTGTGTAGTGCTTACCTTACGGAAGTGCCAAGGGTGGAGAAGGAGAAAGGATAATTTTGAGAAATTGGTAAATGAGTATAAAGTTATAGTTAGCCAAAATATATTCTTGTACTCCATTGCATGGTAACCAAAGTTAACAAAAAAGTATTTCATTATACCTAGGGTAGGATTGTTAATGCTATTGCACAATAAATAATAAATGCCTGAGATGATAGATATGCTAGCTACTCAGATTAATCATTATATAATGTGTGTGTGAGTGAGTTAGAGAGACAGAGAGACAGAGACAGAGACAGAGACAAACAGACAGACAGACAAAGACCAACAGAGACAGAAAGAAAGCATCCTGGGTGTATTTCATGAATATCTGCACATTAAATGTAAATTACTGTGGTATTTTAAATTGAATATACCAATTGTTCTCAACTTCTGAGTCACAAGCCCTTGGGGTTCAACAAACCTTTCACAGGGGTTGCATATCAGATATCCTGCATATCAAATATTTGCATTATGATTCATAACAGAAACAAAATTATAATTATGAAGTAGCAGTAGAAGAATTTTATGATTGGGGATCACCATAACCAGAGGGACTCTATTAAAGTTTTGTAGCATTGGGAAGGTTGAGGACCAGTGGTGTAGAAGAAGAAAATCAATAGTAATTCAATTTCCCAAAATGATATTGTAGTAATATTTTCACAAGTGAAATATTAAAACTTATGTTTCATAAGTAAAATATCACTTTTTTATCACTTAAGTGTTATTTTCAATTTTTTTAAAGTTTTATTTTATGATTTTATTAGTGATAAAAGTATTAACTAAATATTAATTAGTAACAACATGATTTTTACTAAATACTAAAAGTATTTATTACTAAATACCAGTACTAATAAAAGATAATTAAATATAACATATAAGCAAAGTATATGTAGCCCCAAAATAAATAACAAAGATATTACACATATAAGGTAAAAAACATAAGTCTACAATTATAATAGGAGTTTTAGCATACATCTCTCAGAAGATGACAACTCAACCAGGCAAAAAATGAAGAGTCATAGGCAATTTGAACTACATAATTAACAAGCTTGATGGCATTGAACCATATAGAACTCTGCACTCAATAATTAAAGAGTACACATTCCGTCTAAGCACACACAGAACATTAGAAAATCTAGTCACATTCAAAGCATGAGGAAACCTCTGTATATACAAAATAAATGCTATAGTAAACTATATAAGCTCTTTCCAACATTCCAGCATCTAAGAACAAAGACTAACAATGGAGAGGAAGGAAAAAAGGTGGAAAGAGATCTATCCATCTGTATACTTAGAAAAGGTAGTATAACTCATAGTTCAAAGAAAATATTTCAAATAGAGTAAACGCAGTAATTACTACAACAATGAATACTTCAGTCATCATGTCAACTTTGTATACTTTCACTATGGATGTAGAGAAATCAAAGAAATCACTGGCTTTGCTAGTCTTGGTCAGAAAGGCATAGGAGTCTTTTACTCCTTTATGTCTAGTGCCTCTTCTCTTCCTATACTGTTTATCAAGCCCAGTTCTCATTATTTTTTAATGAAAAGCCTTACCTGTACGTTTGTAAGCTGACTAATGCCAACAGTGACTCTGTAATATGAACAACAGATCACTAGAAGATGTCTCCACTAAAGCCAGAAAATGAAAGGAGAAAATTTCTACTTTTATAAAGTTTTCCCTACGAAACATGCTAATTTTTCGTATTCGAAATGAATAAATATATCCATTCAATGAGATACTAAGAAAAGTCTTCTACAATGCTATTATCAGTTCCTAACCAACAAAATTCCAAGTACCTCAAGTCTCTCAGAGCTTACATATACCATTTTCCTTATTAGTAGTCCATTTGACAGACAAAAAAAAAAATCGCACTGCTTTTCAGATCTACAATATTAAAGTAGACCAGATATACTAGTTATTTTTGAATCAAGTAAAATGACTAACATCTTCTATAATAACTCCCTGAACCCCATAGGGTACAAATAAGAACTCATCTATATATTCTTACAAGAAAAGGCTAAAGCGAACTAAGGTTTGCAGACCATGTAGACTCTAAAGAACTATTCTACTTGGCCCCAATAGTGGCAATCAGTTGCAGACATTATATAAAACATGAGGTTGTGGCTGCATGATAAGCACTATTAATGAATCTCAAAAATTAAATTTCATAACATCTTCGTATATCACAGGATACCATTATATTAAAAAACAAAAAATACTCTTCTAAAATTTAATAGTACAAAATGCTTTCTTAACTAGTTGGCAACACAAAACCAGAAGGTAGGCTGGATTTGGATTGTGGATTTTGTCTTATATCAGGAACATCCACAACATAGTAATTGCAAATCTAAACATATTTTCAAATGTCTTTTATCAAAACAACAACAAACAGAATGACATGGTAGAAAGACAAAAAGAGGAAGAACAAGAGAAAGGAAGTATAGAAGGAACACAGCAATATTGTGAACTGTTCATTACATATCTAAGAATAGTACTTGGTACACAAAATATTAATTTCTCTCTTAATGTCTTCATATTATCCAGAATCATACCTCAAAAGAGAGAAAAAATAATACAGGTAAATAGCATGAAGATTGGTTCAATGAGCATGGCTGGTCACTGGAAGACCACACTGAATATTATATGATCATATTCATGATACAATCAAGGAAAATTAATAATATGAGGCTATAGTATTATAATGGCTATTCCTGGTTGTCAACTTGACTATATCTGAATGAACTATAATCCAGAATTGAAGGCTCACCTTTGATCCTGTTCTTGAGGCAAAGTAGCTATGAATCCCAGGAGCTTAAGGCAAGGAGATCTCTAAGTTCAAGATCACCTTAGACAAAGCAAGTCCTAGACCCAGGCATGGTGGTACCCACCTTTAATCTGGAACACACCTTCTGCTGGAGACCTACAAAGGACATTGAAAGAAGGAAGATTCTCTCTTTTTTGCCTGCTGCCTGCCTTGTGGGACTGAGCCACTGCTAGGTCCTTGACTTCCATTCACAACTGCTGCTGACCATTGTTGGAGAGTTGACTACAGTCTGTGAGATTTCAATTGAAAAGTGAAGGTAAAACGTTATGTGTCTGGAAAGAGACCAGATTATGCCCATATGGAGTCCTCAGATGAAGAGGATGAATTTCAGTTCATTAAGAAAGCTAAAGAACAAGAAGCAAAGCCTGAGGAACAGGAGGAGGATTCATCCAGTGACCGCTTACTTCGGCAGTTTTCAGAACCGCATTAGTGAAGAAGATGTGGAAGAGAGGTTGGTTCGACACAGAAAAAACAGTGGAACCTGAAGTAGTAGGAAAAAGAGACTCAGAAGTGGAAGGAGATGCTTGGCGCATGGAATGGGAAGAGAGCAGTGATGAAGAGGAGGAAGAAATTGATGATGAAGAAATAAAGCGGCGCCCTGGCATGATGCGGCAGCGAGCACAGGAGAGGAAAAATTGAAGAGATGGAAGTCATGGAGGTGGAAGACGAAGGACGCCGTATGGAGGAGTCAGTCAGAGTCAGAGTCTGAGGAGTACACAGACAGTGAAGATGAAATGGAGCCTCGGCTTAAGCCTGTCTTCATTCGAATGGAGGATCGGGTGGCAGTTCAAGAATGAGAAGCTGAGGCATTGAGACAGAAGGAACTGGAACAGGAAGCAAAATGCATGGCTGAGGAGTGGCGAAAATACACCCTCAAGATTGTAGAAGAAGAGACCAAGAAAGAGCTACAGCAGAGCAAGTGGTCCCTTGCTGCCCTGGATGCACTCAATACTGATGAGGAAAATACTGAGGAGGACTATGAAGCATGGAAAGTCCAAGAGTTCAAAAGAATTGAGCGGGACAGAGAAGACTGAGAAGCACTTGAAAGGGAGAAAGCAGAAATTGAACGCATGAGAGACCTAAGATGGGTATCATTTTTGCTAAAACAGACATGTACATATATAATTATTAGTGCGAAGATCAAATGAGACACTATCTATGTCCAAGTGAGGAAATATCTACAGTGTGCATGTCCTAAGTGTCATTTTTATTCCCTATGCTTTCTTCTGCTTCAAGATCTCCATGCTGCTTTTGTCCATAAAGATTTTCTATAGTGTGTTTGAAACAGTTAATAAATGCTTGTGCTTTCTGAATCTTGAATGTTCCATTGTCTTTGTACCTTTACCACAGACTGGCTCTCCTCTAATGACACTTATCTTCTAGATAAATTCTCAATTGAAAGGAGTTATTTTTTCATTCATTCCTCATATTGCAGTACTAGAATACTAGTTATTTGGCTGTTGTTGACTGAAATTCATCATCATAATTATAGGAGCTTTATGTAAAACTCCCTGGTTTCGTAAATAGTGTTCCTGATGTATATTTCTACAGGCTTCCTAATAACTTCAATACTCAGGTCCTCCTCAGAATTACTTTGGAACTTTATTTACTATCTCATCCAGTCACCTTAACAGTCTCCTCAGAGAATGCTGCTATCCACCACTGACATCTTCATTTCCTCTAAGACTATCATACCTTTCCTGTCTTGACTTTCTTCCCTGCCTGAATGAATACAGTGGTTACAAAATAAAAATGACTTAATTTCACCCTGCTCCCTCAGCTTCTTTCCAATGTATGATTTCCTGAAATCATAAATCCGGATTCAGTCCTACAGGATCCTTTCTGATGCACAGAGCCAAGAAAGGCATGACTGTTTTGAAGTCTAGCATCATTAAATACCCTTTGACTTAATACTAAACACCTAGGTCTCTGGGTCTTATAATCTTTCTGTCCCCCTTTCTGGAGCTTAAGGTGGGAAAGTTGTTTTGTAGATGTCTCTACTCACTGGGACGAAGTTCCATAACTCATCTTGATTGGCTGTGGTTTCTTTAATGGTCTCTATCTGATGCAAAGAGAATTTTCCTTGATGAGGTTTAAGACTACACTTATCTATGGGTAAAAGAGCATGTATTTAGAATGTAGTTAGGAATTATTTGGGCTTAGTAAAGTGGTGGATATAGATTCTCTTCCAACATCCATGATCTCAGTAGCCCAGGGCACACTAATTCATTAGCCAATGTCAAATGGTCAGCCCTGAAAACACACATATAAGTAACATTACATAGACTGAGCTAGTTATGTTTAGAAATATATATCTACATAAACATACATATAACAACAATTAATGACAAAAGCAATTAATTTTAAAGAACACTAAGAGGGGGATATGCTAAGGTTTTGGAGGAGGAAAAAGAAGAAATAAATGATATAAGTATATTATAGTCTCAAAAATGAAAGAAATACCTAAAACATCCACAATCTGCATACTTTTCTGAAGTATCTGCAGCTTCTTCTTTATCCATTTCATCAGGCCACTCTGTATTATTAATAAAGTTGTCAACAAAAGTTCGTGCATGGCCTAGAGCTCCAGCTCAACAGCTGTTGATTGCAGATGTAATATGTGGCCAGCATTCCTGGTTTATCAACATAACTGAGGCTCAATTTTTATCCTTTTAACATTATCTTATTATAAAAGTATTTGTAAATAATTATTCCTGTTGTCTGTGGCTTCTGGGACATTAGTTCCGAAATGCCATCCCACAGCTCAAGAAATGCCCCACTGTCCTTTCAAATGATAAATTTCCTTAATTGTTCTGAATGTGTAAAAACTATCCATTCCTCCAGGATGTCTTCTCTCTATAAACCGAACTCTTCCTTCTGCCTACTCAATCCTTTGAAAAATACAAACTCTATGTAATAGTTGTCTCTCCTCCTCCACATCCTACTCATATTAAATCTAATAGGCTGAATTCCAGTCTTTTTAATGTCACATTTATGGATAACAACATGTTCAGCCTTGACCTCACAACTACAAAATACTAAGGCTAATTCTAGGCTTCCCTACTCTGGTGCTCTCTTACACAGGTGACAGTGTCAGCTACCTTCACATCTTGAAATGTTCTATTTCTCCTTGTCACATGTAACAATGTATGCACTATGTTCTAGTTACAACTCTGTAATTCAGGGCACTCTTTACAATATTCTAAACTGATATTGGTATGTATATGTATAATTCTACTATTATATTTAAATTCTCATTGTTCCAAATTTCTTGTTCTTTTACCACTTCATCAGTGAAATAGTCTTTTTATAATTTTCAATTACATTTTCAGATTGACCAGAGAACTGCCCGACATAAAGCAAGTCGCATAGTAAAATTTTATTGAGCTGAAATCTAAAGTTACCAAATATCCTTCTTAACTAAACAATTGGCCAACTGAAAAAAACACAAAGTAGACAGAAGTAAAACACTGAACTTCTAGTCACTGTCTATTGTACTTAGAGGTAGGTCAGAGATTAGCAACTCTAGTGAATTTACCCAGGCATGTAAATGACCACCCACATGTTTTTTGCCTTTGGTGGTAGGCCCAATGGCTGTCTCTGTGTGTCTCCTTAGCATTCTTGCCAGCAGCTTGGTGAGAGTCAGGAGTTGGAAAGAGGTGGGAGAGCTGGAACTTGCACTCAAGCAGCTGATAGGAACAGCAGGCATGGGGACCATTGGCTGATGCTCTAACCAGCATACAGTCAGCATTCTCCCTGAACCATAACCTAGTATACCTTAGCACAGCCCATTCCAAAGTACCAAACACCAGCATAATGAAAACCAGTGGCAGATGGACTAGGTCTTGATTTCTGCAAGCAGTCATTTTGGCATTATGCACCCAGTCTCTGAGTGTTTCTCCTCCCAAGATTAATGAGGTCACCATGGGAGTTTGTGAATAGACACAGGAGGTGAAACTGCCACATTTCTTTAGCTCCTCTTTTTTGGCTGTCAAGTGAAATTACCCAGTGTGGCTTTAGTAGTGCCCAAGGCAATCACCAATTTAGCACACATTACACATATCCATTGCACCTCCTCCACTGTGCCCCTTATTCAAAGTGGCATTTGATTGTTTGGGAAAATATTTGTTCTTATGTAAGCTTCTTTAGACCTTATAAAACATACTGTCACTTGCAATCTAAGTGGTACAGAGCAGTTTACATAATACAACACTGATCATTTTGAATTTCAGGGTGGCATCACTGTACAAGACTTTTCAGTAATGGGATAAAGCTCTTTTTCATCTATATTTCCTAAAAATACAAATGTTTAGAAACTTGATTATATGGTTAATAAACTCTATAACATACTTTTTGTGCAAGGAAATATATGTTGTACACTATCTTTCCTGAGTCGAATGACTCAGTTCTAGCTTTTAAATGCTCAAACTATTGTGTCCCTAAATATAATCTCATCCATAGGTTGCACTTACTTCATGGATTTAGTTGTAACTTGATATTCATGCTGACAGTGGCATTTGCAAATGCAACATAAATTAACACCAGTACTTGCTTATTGAAAACACAGACAGGTTTGCTCGAAGTCAACTTTTCATTCAATATTGATAAATAGATATGCATCTTTAAACATGCTAAATAAAAGGCTAGGAGCTATTTTTACCCTTTTCTTTAATGTCACTATAAATAAAGAGGCATAAAAACAGGTAGATAAAGTATTGAAATACCAGCTAAGACTCAGGAAAGGAATTCAGGGACCAATATACACATGCTCTCCTACCCAGCCATTTGTTGTTTTCCAAAATATGTGAAATACCATGAAGAGTCACGATATAGTTCATACAGACACTTATAAATGTTTGTCATAAACTAGTTGCTTTACACACATGGCAAATGATATTGAAAAATCTAAGTCTAGTATCAAACTCTTTATTCAATGATAAATGTCAATATTTAAGTTCAGATTGCTCTAATTTTATTTGCCTACAGAGGAAAAGAACTAACACATACATTTCATACCACTGAATCATGTATACAAGTCCAGATCACAATGACTACATGTTTTATTTAATCAGCATCACATAATTGTATTGTTAATATACTCACATTAAATTGTAACTTAGTATTATATATATAATTTATTTTTATTTTTATATTCATTTATGCTATTTTATTTGTGTTAGGTTTTTTTTGAGTATATGTATGTACACCATAGGTGTGCCTGCAGAGTGAAGAAAAGGGTTTGGATCCTTGGGATCCAAAGGTGCAGATGGTTGTGAGCCACCATGTGAGTACAGAGAACTGATCCACAGTCCTTTATAAAAGCAACAAGGGTTCTTAACACATGAGCAATTTTTCTAAGTCTAAACTCACTTTTTAAAATAAAATTGCTTTATCACAGATAAAAAACATAAAAATCACAAATAGAAACATCGCATAACCAGGCTAAGGTAGCCAATGGTATAGTTCTCCTTGGGTCTGAAAAAGAAAATTGGAATTTGGGAGTAATGAAAGCATTCAGACTTTACATTAATAGATATAGTAATCTTTGATCTCCTTTTCATTGACAAAGAAAGAAATAAGGCATCTGTGTTATCAGAGAACAAATATGACAGTGATTGCAATTATACATTATTAAATTATATCCATCCCATGTTTAGTTCAAGGCTGTCAAGAGGAGAAAGAGAAAAAGAAAGGGAAATATGCATAGATAAATAGATAGATAGATACAGATATAGATATATAGATATACAGATACAAAACACACAAATAATAAAAATATGTTTGAGAAATACACTGATGTAAGAAAAAGAAACAAGAATTTGGAAACTATGGTTTGGATTTCCATCCTAGCCTAGTCATGCCAGAAGCCTCAAGGACATCATTTTCTCCCTAAAAGTCTCACATTTCCTTCTATAAAGTGGGAACAAAAATACCTCGAAGGATTATTGAATATGCAATTGGATAATGTTAAAGAAACACATATCTTGCTTGGTAGCTGTTTCATAATAGGAACTTAAATGAGCTAAATGAGACTGGGTTTGTCTATTTGGTAATTGCCAGGAAACAAGAAATTAGGACATTATCAAGAAGTTCTCATATTCAGTCTATGTATAGCATCATATATAATTTAAAATACTACCAATGGATTAGGTAAATAACTGGGTCAGAGTTAGGCAAACATTTTCAATGAATGTCAGGAAAAAAAGTTTTTTTTTACTTTGGATATCATATGATCTCTGTCACAATCATGCATCTCTATTATTTTTTTTTTCCGGAGCTGGGGACCGAACCCAGGGCCTTGCGCTTGCTAGGCAAGCGCTCTACCACTGAGCTAAATCCCCAACCCCACACCTCTAAAAACAAAACCAGTAAGAGACCATGCATTAGTTACATTTTGCTGATGTGAATAAAACAGTGTGACCAAAAGCAACTTAGGGAAGAAATAATTTCTTTTTGTTTATGACTTCAGAGGCAGAGTCATTCTGGTGGAGAGACATGGGAAAGAGACGCTGAGAGATCACATCTCAACTCCATAGAGCAGGCAGAGGAACTGTGAGCTATTGGAGCCTACTACCAATAACATACTTCCTCCAACAAGGCTGTAAACCCTTTCAAATAGTTCTGGGCACTGAGGACTAAGTATTCAAATACCTGAGCCTATGGGCAAGTTTCTCATTCAAACTACATGGACCTCCATAAAAACAAACGAGCTTATTTTAAGAAAACGTTACTTATAAAAGCAAGTGAGCAGCAGTGGCTGTAATTTTAATCTTTGCTTTCCCCATTAATTGTTTTGGCTGTAGAATACTTTTCTCTAAATAAAATATCCTGTTGATGACAAATTTGAAAGGCAGACTAAACTGGATCTCCAAACAATTAATCCTCTAACTTCATACTTATGAAGCCCTTAAGGTCTTCCAGATTATACCTCTAGGGCTCCTTGAGGCACCGTCTGAAAAGCAGTGTTGGAACTGGAAGGAAGTCTCTCAGAACATGTGTATGGTTCGTAAGCACCAAGGTAGTAGTTTCATTCTGGTAGAAAATGAGGATGAGACATTACAAAAAATAGGGCAGAATCCTCAGTCCTCTGGACCAAAAACAACTTTGATTAGACACTGGGATGCAACAGTTGTGAGGCAGGAATCAGCCAAGTCCCTGAATAGCCTATGGTGCTCTGTTATGCCAGTAGAGGCAAGAGGGAGCTCATATACATACATTGTACCTACTGTTTCCTGCTCTGCCGGGATCGCAATGACAGAGCATCCACAATAACTGGTATGGATGGATGCTTCTTTATTCAGTTTTATACCACCTTCTTGTGGCAAGTTAATAATTTAGTCTGAGGTAGCAGATCACAAAAAACTTTAAAGGCAGGAAGAAGTACTTCAATAGGCTTTCTGTTCTTTGAATTTTGTGGTAACAGGAAGACCTGGGCTTATCTGAGGGCTCTACTTTTCTGGTGTGGTAAAATAATTAGAGGACCAGAGTATAATGGTACTCAAAAAAGATATGAGCACGCTCAGTGGCTAATTTATGTTTGTAGGCCTTCATTTTCTTCTCAACTACATTGGAGAAACTTCCCATTTGCATTTGGATTATATCAAAACAAAATTAAGGTTTCTGTTAGCTCTTGCTTTATTAAATACATAAATTGTATTTGGAAATGTAAATTACATTTGATAGTTTTCTTTCTACATCTTATTTATATAAGGACACTACATAACTAAGTAATGTTAATAAATGAAATGAAAATGGTTACATCTGGTCAGAAACTTTGAGAAAAAGGAGCTAGAAATTCACCCTGACTCATGAAGTCAAAGACCGTGCCCTCTTTGACATTTGGATTGAACAAACTTGGATCAGTCCTGTATTTAGGTAAGAAAAATGTTACCAGGTGGCATGAAGCTAACTATTATAAAGATAAGAAAGATCAAAGTGATCTGCTAGCTTGCCCAAGGTAACACTGTTAGGAAATAGATGAGGAAATTTTGATTCTGAGTTCAAAACTATTTCTGATATATTGTATGTTGTTCTGAAAGGAAAAAGTCAAAATCTCCTTGTGAAAAATATGCAATGTGAATGCATATGCACTTTTATGATATCTACCTCTGTTCTCTTGCATCTGTCAGACTTAAGTAATCTCCTCTGCCTTAACAAAGGGCTCCTGCACAGGTCAAAGCGCTAGAAACTTTAAAATTGTTGTAGTGAATAATGGTTTTAGAAACATTCAAGGGTATCAACTAATAATATATATTTTCCAGTATACAGCATGTCAAAACTGCAAATTAATTTGAGATGAACTGATTTTTCTCTATTAGTGAATGTCTTGTTTTAATCTTTAATATATAGGCACAGAAAGTTAGAAGCAGAGAAATTTGGTCTCCATGTGCAAAGTATGTGCCTAAACTCTCCTCTGACTAAACAATCAGGTCTGTCCTTCTCCAAAAATAGCATCTTTTGTTCTAGTTGACGTTCAAATAATGAAAGAACACACATCGTAATCACTACCGCAAAATCCACTTACAGAAACTGAGTCTATGCCATGCTGTACTAGTTGTACAGTCTAGCAACTGTACTAGTTGCTAGAAATATTATATAACCAATCCCATGCCCTACAATTAATAGTTTAGCAAGGAGATGCTCCCGAAGTAATTGCCAGCCAGTAAGACAAGTTGCTCACTAAGAAACATACCTGAAAACAGGGGGAAAACATTCTGAAAAGATTGAGAAGTATATAGTATCTAGACCAACACGTGGAACAAATAGGAGTGGCTAAGTCTGGAGAGAGGAAGGGAAGCCTGTAATCCTACTGGAAGAATTGTGCATGAAGACACACAGATAGAGAGATTGGAGTCTAGCAAGTAGGAGAAGTGGGCTGTAATTAGAATTGTCCTTGGAGATTAGGGGGATTGAAGGAGTAAATGGCTTAAAGCCTAAAATCATACACAGGAACACAGTCTTGAAGGAGTGCGGAGCCTGTGGATGAAGTATCCTTAGTGGTCCAACGGACCAGTAAGTAAGCTTACAAAGTCATTTTTATGTCAAATAAATGGTTAAGGATCACAAAGAGTGTCACTCATGATTTATGAAATTATAGCACACTTGGAATTGGGGATGATTTGAGAATTCTACTGATTTTTGACCTTTGCCATTGAAACAGAAACATTGTGTCATTACAAATGTGTTAGGGCCTCATGGGTGATAAAGCTTCAATTTTTCCAAATCACTTTAGAAACCAAGTAACAGTCAGATGCTGTCATACCCATGGCGGTTTGTTGCCTCTCGATTCTCTGCTTGAAAGCTTAAACGGGGCCCACTGGGAGTCTCCAAAATGTCAGTTCTGTCCATTTCTCCTTTTACTAACATTCATGAGCTTGGGTTAACTATCATTGCTGGGGTAGTACTTTGTGGAAGAGGTTTGCTATTTGTTTAAATATCCTTTATAGTTTCATAATCCTTTAAGGCTTTTTATAAATAAAATATCACCTATAAGTCTACTGTTCAATATATGTTATATGATCATGTTATACATATGTATGTATATATGTATGCATGTATATATATTACATATCATATATACATAAAATATTATATATCATATATATGTATTATCTATTCATGTTTATACAACAAAAGCACTAAGTCTTTGGTGATATCCAGAACACTGCCTGGCAGTAAGCAAGTTTTAGGTGAGAATTTCTGTCCTAAAAGTGAGGGTAGGCTCAAACGTAACAGTACGATGTGTTATGCTCTAAAGAAAAAATGTTACCACCATATTTGTGTATTTCTGCCACATTCATCATTATGCTCCAGAACAGCTTGATATTTTGGTATAAAGCAAAGTGTTAATAGAAAGAATACTGCACGTAGAGTCAAAAACCTGGGTACTACTTTTGGGTTTTCCAACTACAACCATATCTTTAAAATACATGACCCTCCCTAATCCATACACTAAGTACATATTTTTTGACTCATAGGTTGGTTATGAACATGAAATAGACAATGTTCAGAAGCCTGTTTTTAGAATTGAAAAACAGTATAAAATAGAAATGTATCTCATTCTTTTTCCTTTTGTTGCTATAGAAAAATCACAAAATTTGTGTTTAAAAAAAAGCATATATTTATTCTCATGTGGTTCTGGCAGTTAAAAGTCAAAATTACTTTTACTGAGTAGAATCAAAGTATTGCTATGGATGCACTGCTCCTTGATCTTGAGAAGAAGCCCTTTATCTTTCTTTGCCGGGGTCTAGAGACATGTTAGCATATCCTGGTTCAAGGAATCCCTTTGCTCTGACTCTTCTCATACAATCACACCAACTTCTTTACTACTTCCTCTCCCAATCAGCACAGATTCTTGTAATTGTAGCGTATCTATCCATGTAATCGAAACTGATCTGCTTATCACATCTTCCTTATTCACAACTCTAAAATTCTATTTCACACCATGAGAAAACATACATTCTTCCAGGATTAGAGCATATTGAGCTTTGGGGAGGCATGAGTCTAGTGCAGTTATATAGTAGCACTGTACTGGATAGCCTTGATTCATCCCTCTCGATTACAGTCTAGTTGCTTCCCATGTGCTGCTCCTCAGAAGATTAATGTCTGCAAGTCATATCACTACACGTCCCTTATATTTTGGCTTCAAGTTAAGTTTGGCCAACAGGTAGAATGTTGCCAAGAGGGGGAAGGAAGGAAGGAAGGATGGAAGGAGGGAGGGAGGGAAGAGAAGGAAGGAGGGAGGAAGGGAGCAAGGTAGGGAGGGCAAATGTCCTGACTGCCAGCTTCCTAGGGCCTGAACTAAGTTGCATTCCTGTTATAGACCACTGCTGTGAGCAGGCTTGATCCATGCAGTTGCTCTCCATTCTGTAAGTGCCTCTTGCTCCACTTTCATCAGGACAAAGGTTGGGAAGAACGCCCTGTTGCTTGTGTTAGGATGTGTTCAAGCTTGCTGTCTATTGTTATAATAAAGATCATAACCAAAACCAACTTGTGGGAAGAATGATTTTATTTCGCCTCAGAGGTTATAGTCCTTCACTGAAGATAAGTCAGGGCAGGCACCCAGGGCAGGGACTTACCCAGAGACACAGAGAAATTCAGCATACTGGCATTATCTTCATGGATTATTCACCCTGATTAATTATATGGGATCATATGCTCAAGGGTAGCAATACTCTTTGTGGGATGCACCCTCCCATATCAATCCTCAAGAAAGTGCCCCTACAGATGTGCCTCAGGGCAATTTTATGGAGATGTTTTCTCAATGAAAATTCATCCTTCCCACATATGTCTAAGTTTGTCTCAGATGCTCAGTCCTTCTTAGAAAGGGGGGAAAATACACACAGGAGGAAATACGGAGACAAAGTGTGGAGCAGAGACTGAAGGAAAAACCATTCAGAGACTGTCCCACCTGGGGATCCATCCCATACACAGTCACCAAATACAAAGAAGATTGCAGATGTCAAGACATGCATGCTGACAGGAGCCTGATATAGTTGTCTCCTGAGAGGCTCTGCCATGGTCTGACAAATACATAGGTGGACGCTTGCAGCTAACCATTGGACTGAGAACAAGGTCCTCACTAGAGGAGTTAGAGAAAGACTGAAGAAGATGAAGGAAAGGGTTTGCAACCACATAGGAAGAAACAACAATATCAAACAACCAGACCCCCCCAGAGCTCCCAGGGACTAAACCACCAAACAAAGAATACACATGGAGAGACCCATGGCTCCAGTTGTATATGTAGCAGAGGATGGTCTTGTTGGTCCTTGGTCCTGTGAAGGCTAGATGACCCAGTATAGTGGAATGCCAAAGTGGGGAGGTGGGCAGAAGTGGCTGGGTAGGTGGGTAGGGGAGAACCCTCATAGAAGCAGGGGGTGCTGGGATGGGACAGGGAGTTTCCAAGGGAATTGGGAAAGGGGATAACATTTGAAATGTAAATAAAAAAATATCCAAGAAAAAAAAAAAGAAATGAAAAAGGGAAAAGAGTAGCCAAGACATGCTATTCCTACCTTGTTGTGGTTTCTTCATGCCTATCTCTAAACTCTTGCTGAGATTTTTTAGTAGACCCATTTTTATGTTATCCTCTAATCATTCATTTTCTTGTACTACCAATTTCCTGTTGAGACTCTCTACAACTGAGGAGACTATTTAGAATAATTTTGGAAAGTATACCATGAAACTTATCTGGTCTCTCTCCATTGATCTGTCTGGTTGAGAGTGTCAACGCTATTTTCTATTTCATGTAAAATAATTCGAACATTGGGTTATTTCCACTTCAAGACTTTTCTAAGCCAGCCCTGTGGGGCATGGTGGTTATAATCCCAGCTCATTGTGGGGGTGGAGGCAAGAGGATTTCAAGTTTGTGATCAGACTGGGGGTGGTCATTTGAATGAGAAATATTACACTAGCTTTAGGGATCTGAACACTTGGTTTCCAATTGGTGGAGCTTTGGAATGTGTGTTTACAGCCTTGATAGAGGAAGTCTATCAGTTCCTCTGGCAGGATTTAGAGAGAGGCCGGATTTTAGAGTACACAAGCATATGTACCTCCATCTTCCTGTCTCTGATGTATGATCTTGTTTGGCATTCAAGATGTGATCTCTCAGCTTCTAGCTCCTTCTACCATATCTGCTACTTGCTGTAATGCCTCTGCCTCACCATAATGAAGCCTGGAACTTTCTAGAACCATAGACCGTCTCTTCCTTAAGATGCTTTTGTCTGTGGTGCTAATAGATTAGAATACAGAGTAAGTTCAAGGTGAGTCTGTGAAATGTAGAAATACCTTGTCTCCAAAATAAATAAGGATCTGGAGAGATGGCTCCTCCAAAGGACCTGTGTTCGGTTCCCAGCATCCACATAATCTTATGTCCATTTATATCTCCAGCTCCAGGAGATCTGACACTTCTAGCCTCCTAAGGCACCTACACTCATGTGAACATACCCACATGTAGACAAAACACTTATGCACAATTAAAAACAATAAAAATTACTATTAAAATATGTAAGTTAAAGAACACCAGGTACTGAGCACATAGTAGAGTGCTTCCCTAGCAGGTTCAACCTTTAGCACTGCAAAAGAAGACAGACAGGAAGAAAGAAGAAATACCTTTCTGTTTGTTGTTTCCTTGATCTAGATTGTTCTTTCCACTGCTCCTTATCTTAACAATAATTGCACTGGACATCTCTAAACAGAAGTATTTGAGTGACTCTCTGATTTAAATTAGAATAGAATTCTCTATAATAGTACTGCTTCTTTCCCTCATATCATTTTTCTTCATTTGCAACCTTATTTGCTTTTCTGCCTCCACAAGGGCAAGGGATCAATGTATCTTATTCTTCACTGTGATCCCCTATGCTGAAGCTGTGTACAAGGCCTTAAATGTGTTTAGTCATGAACAGCAAACCTAACAGTGGAAGAAAGTGTTCTGCAGTATCATTAAATATTTAATCTTATTTAATCCTTATGAAAATCAAGTGGATGAATAGATATTAAATTTTCCCTTACAAAACAGGAAGCCAATACTCAGTGAAGGTAAGTAACTCACTGAAAGTTAATCAGTTAGAAGCATGGAAGAGATATTTGAATCCAGGCATTCGTTGCATCCATTGCTCTGTGACTCACACCAATAATGGCTAATGTTTATAGAGCACTCATTTGTGCTGGGCTTGAGCAAAATACTTTATCAGTCTTTGTTGACTGAATGCCCATGATAACTCTCGGGTTTGGTATTCACAGTCTTTACTTCATAGTGAAGCATAAGGATGATGAGGTGATACAGCTTTACAGGAAACACACATACAAAGTTGTGACATGTCAACTAAGGGTCAGTTGCTTTTATTCTAAATCTCCTTCCTTTGCTTCAAGAAGTGCTAAAGTCACAATATGAGAGACAACAAAACTAGAATCAGATGAGACTTTAAGAAAAGAATTTGGTCTAGATCTTCTCAAAAAGATGAAACATTAAGTAATGCATTTACTAATGGGAAAACAGCACACTAGAATCAGTTGGAAAGGAATAGCAAAAGTCTAAGTCCTCTTTTGCTTCTGTGTGTTCCAACAAAGGAAAGAAATTAACTTAGAAAGGCAGAACTGAAGCTTGACAGGGTAGCGAATGCCTGCAATCTAAGCCCAGACTCTGAGACTCTTGAAGCAGACGAATCTTGAGTTTGAAGACAGGTAGCCCAAACTGGATGGTCAGGACCAAGATAATTTGTACAAGAATTACAGAATGGTAGAGCACTAACAAAGAAAGCTAAGAAACTTTCTTAATACTCTGGGAAGTATATGCCTTTAATTTTCTTTCATCATCACATAGCTTTGTAAGATAGGGGTTGCCACGTGTTTCCTTTTTGCAGACGAGGAACTTGGGGTGTGGAGAAGTTTAGTGGTTTGGCTTCTTCTAACTCGAAAGTGTGGTCACATTCTAGCCCAGATGCATGAGTGTAGTTACAGTATGGGAAAGAAGCTGAAGATCATCTATACTTTTACAAGTCAGTGAAGAAAAACGCAATTTGAGGAATTTGACTGTACTGTAGCATAAAGAAGAATTGTGAGAGACAGGGCAGGGAATATGCATGGTAATAGAAAAACCTTTTATATGAGATTGAAAACATTAAAGGACACTTAAGAATCAACATATACGGATTGGCAGGGCAGGGATAGGACAGAGATTAAGAGTTGCTTAAGAAAACAGAACTGTAGACAACCTTGTATGTTAACATAGTAAAGGATTTTTTTTAATTTCCTATTATGTATAATTGAAATGTCAAATCCATTTTCTATGACAACACATTTAAATAAATAGGATAGTACTCTTGAGAGGATTAGGTAGATTATAACATGCATAAAGAGGCACTGGTACTTATAGAGTCATGACACCCTATTTCTAGGTAATTTCATCATTGTGCAAACAGCACAGAGAAAGTACTTAAACCATGAGGGCTCAGATGAAGCTGGAGGATATGGTCTTATATGAGCACTATCACAAAGGCAGTTGTCCAAAATCATGATTATTCAATGCATCCTTGTGTGGCTAGTGGTTGTATAATTAAAATTTCTCTCAAAGTTCTCTCCCATAGGATAGGTTATTCCTATTGGCACCTAAAATAGATTTTAGAATTTCTTTTACCTTCCTATAGATAATCATACACTTAACTGGTATTTATTGAGCAGTTACTATATATTGAGCACACTATACCTGATAATCCCTTAGCTTGGCACTTCCAGAAACATCTACATAGTTCCAAAAAGCTCATCTAACTACTGAGGTAAAGCAGACTCTGTCTAACCGAAACTATAATTCTAACTATCTTCAAGTAACCATAATGACTATTTTTAATTACATTGATCATGGGGCTGGGGATTTAGCTCAGTGGTGCACTTACCTAGGAAGCCCATAAATTCCTGGGTTCGGTCCCCAGCTCCGGAAAAAAAAAATTACATTGATCATGCCAAAATGAAGCATGTAATAAAAAAAAGCTGGCACAAGCATCAATAAATATAGAATGAAAACAAATACTTATTTTGTTTTTTTTTTTTCAGAAAGGGATGGTGGGCACCAGAGAGCAATTTCTGTTCTCATAGAGGACATAGGTCCAAATTCTAGCAACCACATGGCAGCTCACAGCTCTCTGCAGCTGATGCTCCAGAGGATCAGATGTCCTCTTCTGATCCTTGTGGGTGCATGCATGCACATCATGTAATTTTGCATATGCAGACAAAACTCATAAGTACAAAAATTAACAGTGTCTTCTAAAATATCAGAAGTTGGGGATAGGAAGATAGTACTGTAATCCCAGTACTGAGAAAATAGACACAGGCAAATAGATGCCTGATGCTTGCTCACCAGCCAGTCTAGCCTGCTTAGTTCAATGCCAGAGAGAGAACTTGTCTTAAAAACAAACGAAAAGACAAATACACAAACAAGCAAACTATATAAAGTCTGTAGTACAGCATCCAAAGTTTTCCCCTCGCATCCACACTCACACACACATACATAAGTATGAACACTGCGCGCGCACCCACACACACACACACACACACATACACACACACACACACACATACACACACACACACACACACACACACACACACACACACACCATTCTATTCGTGGTGCTTAGCTGTCTATACAGGCAGGAACTTGTCTCACTATTCAAGCACACAAGTGAAGTTGCTGAGCTGTCTATCGGAATATAACAATTTTGTATTGACAATACTGGGCATTTGGCTGTTAAATAAAAGAAGGTTTTATCTAACTTGCCTAATGCCTTAGGGTTTTACTACTGTGAACGGACACCATGACCAAGGCAAGTCTTATAAATGACAACTTTTGGTTGTGGCTGGTTTACAGGTTCAGAAGTTCCGTCCATTATCATCAAGTGGAGAACATGGCAGCATCCAGGCAGACATGGTGCAAGCAGAGCTGAGAGCTCTACATCTTCATCTGAAGGCTGCTAGTGAAAGACTGAATTCCAGGCAGCTACTACAAGGATCCTAAAACCCAAGCACATAGTGACACACCTACTCTAACAAGGCCACACCTCCTAATAGTACCACTCCCTGGCCCAAGCATATACAAACCATCACATTCCACTCCCAGGCCCCTAAAGGCTTGTTCAAACACATGAGACTATGGTGGCCATACCTAAACATAGCATAATAAAAAGGTGCATTTAGTTCAACTTCCAAAGTTCCCATAGCCTGTAGCAATCTCAACAAAGTTAAAAGTCCAAAGTTCAAAGTCTCTTCTGACATTCATCCAATCACTTAAATGTAATCCCCAAAGCAAGTCAGGAAACCAGCTGGGGAAACTCCAAACTCTGCATCTCTATGTCTGATGTCACTTTGGTCTTAAGATCTCTAACTCCTTTTTCATCTTTGTTGACTTCAACAAAGTTCTTTCTCCTGGGCTAGTTCCATTCTCTGTTAGCGGCTTTCCTCAACAGGTATCCCATGTCTCTGGCATCTTGATGATTTTGGGGTCTCCAAGGCAGCTTAAATGGTATACCTTCTTGTTCCAATGTCTGGGATCCACACATGATCTTCTAGGGTCTACCAAAGGGCTTGTGTCACTTCTCCAGCTTTGCCCTCTGTAGCTCAGGTTGATCTACTCCATTGCTGCTGCCATTCTTGGTCATCATCCCATGGTACTTGCATCTCTAATACGCTGAGGTCTTCTCTACAAGTAGGCTTCATCAATAGCTTCCCATAAGCTTTCTTCATGGTACCAAGCCTCAACTCCTTTGCATGACCCCTTTAGTCCTGGGCTGTCAACTGCAATTGAGGCTGCACCTTCACCAATGCCTTTCCCTGGCCTCTCACAGGGCCAAGCCTCAATTGCTCTCCATGATCCCTTCATGCCTTCAAATCCAGTACCACCTGGGTGATTCTTACACATCACCAAGCACAACTGCAGTACGAGTGCTCTCAGAAAACACTTCCCAGAAGATTTCACCTCAGTGATGCTGTTCTCTTTTTAATCACAGCTAATTTCTTTACTCCAGCTAACCAGTATCAGTTGTCCCAGTAGTCCCTTCTATTATTGACTATAAACCCAGAGCCAAATGTCTGAAACTGGTGAGTTCTGCTACTTGCTGGGTCTGGAACATGGCTACCCGCCTTATTCAAGTTTATCAATGCTGAGATTAAAGATGTGTACCACTACACCTGGGCTTAAGCTTTTCTTCACCCAGAACTTGCTCTGTCCCAGGCTGACCTTGAATCAAAGATCTGTTTGGCTTTATCTCCATGGATTAAAGATATGTACCACTATGCCTGGTTCTCAATTTAGCTGGGTAGGATATTGCCCCATAGTCCTAGTCCCTTAATCTACTCTCTCCTAGAAAATAGGATTCAGCTCCATTCCACTGCCTGTTTCTTCTTTTATATTTAAACCAAATGTTTTATATTTTTTTTTCCTTTCTAAGCTTGCTATGCTTGTTCAAAACACTCTTCATGAGACTTAACCAGATAACAAAGTCTCTTTTGGGCTTGTTTGAGACTTCCTTTGTCAACGAAATTAACCTTAGCCTTAGGCAGACTCCTCAGACAAGTGCAAAAGGCAACCCATTCTTTACAAAAATACTACAAAAGCAATCTCTAAGCCACATACTAAAATTCTTCTCTACTGAAACGTCTTAGGCCAGGTCTGCAGTTTAAATCATTTATAGCAACATAGCCTTCTATATTCCTATTAGGATAGATCATTAAGCCCCACTTAAAACATTCCATGGCTTTCCAAATCCAAAGTCCCTAAATCTGCATTCTTCCAAACAAAAGCATGGTCAGGCCTATCACAGCAATACCCCAGTCCCTGGTACCGGCTTCTGTCTTAGTTAGGGTTTTATTGCTGTGAACAGACACCATGATCAAGGCAAGTCTTATAAACAACAACATTTAGTTGGGGCTGGCTTATAGGTTCAGAGGTTCTGTCCATTAGGACCAAGGTGGGAGAGCATGACAGCATCCAGTCAGGCATGGTGCAGGAGGAGCTGAAAGTTCTACCTCTTTAAAGACTGCTAGCAGAATACTAACTTCCAGGCAGCTAGAAGAAGGATCTCACCCTAACAGTGATATGCTTACTCCAATAAGGTCACACCTCCTAATAGTGCCATTCCCTGGGCCAAGTATATACAAACCATCACATCTAATTTATATAAAACTCACAGAGCAATAAATGAGCCATCATTCCTTGTATCTTATTTCTCACTTAAAATCCTAAATTATGCTGTATATAAAATAGTGTTTTATTCTTATCAAAATATGGCTGTTCTTTTAGGTTCAGACTAACATGCTAACCTGGGTTTAGCAAGGCAATGGCAAGTACATGAGAAGTGAATGATTTCAACTAGGCATTACACCAAAAATAGTACACTGACCTTGTTAGGTTTAGACTATCTTTAAGTGAAGTAGATAGAAACAGAATCAGGTCATTGGTCGTGGCCATACTCAGGAGCATAATACATAATCTCATTAGGCATGATGATAGTACATTTTCATGGTTGTAAATTGAAATTGATGAATACTACATGATCACCACAGTATACATTGCTTATCTATTAACATCAATTTATGGAATATTTGATTTAATACTAGAGTACAGGTAATAATTCTGTTTCATTTATTAACTTAAGTATTATCTTAAAAGATGAACGAAACATTGTAATTTGTAATTTAACCACTTCTGTGAAATGTTCATCTCAGCTGATTTCTAGATGATCTTTGGGGTAAGACCTTTTAAATATTTTAGGAACTGATAAAATATGAAAGTGAGGTTATTCATTTAAGACATATCAGTATAATATTATATTTCTATTTCACAGAGTTGGGTTTTTAATGAATTGATTAGTGAATTATAATATCATTAAATTATTCTATGCTCTAGTTTTAGAATCTAAGGAAGGAGCATTCTGCATTTTTCTATAGTTGCATTATCTGTCCCACTTAGGTACATTATAGATTCTCAATTTTAAGTATTTATGAATTAATGAATATCTGTTATGAATAGTCTATGGAATAGGTGCTACTGCATTTCCCTTTCCTGTGTATATATGTCTACAATCATTAGCTGGAGTGATAGACCCAGAAAATGATGAAGAAATTATCTACTTAATTTCAGATGTAGACACTGAATTATTCTTCCCAATTTGAGAAAGCTAATGAATATTAAAGGACCACAAGTATTTAACCTTGGTGATTTCTTAACAGGTTAAACAGAGAATTAATGTCTGATTTAGGGATTTACCCCCTAGGCAAAAAAGTTTGAAATAAATACTCAAAAAATACTTAAATATAAACTTCCACAGGAGCACTGTGAATGATAATCAATAAGTATAAAATGACAGTCCAAATGTCCATCAACATGTGTGAACAAAAAGCATTATGTCTATTAATAAAAATATTATTCAACAACACTTAGGAGAGTGGACGCTTCACCTCCCGTGGGTGGGCAGCACAGTAGAGCTGGCCCTGATGATGTGAGTGGAATGTTATGGAGCCAGGGCTGCTGAAGGCAGAAAAGCTAGCTCCGCCCCTTGCTGGCAGCAGCATAGCTAGCTAGAGGCAGTGCTGCAGAACTTGCCCCAGTGGTTTGGGTACAGGAGAGGTGACAACCTGACTAGCTCAGATGACCAGTTCAGATACTTCCCAAGCCCAGATTCAGGACATTGGGTTTGCCCACACCCCAATATCTATTCCATCGATCAATTAATGAGCAAATGAAGCAGCTGTTCCTACAGGCCTAAAGCTTCAGGATCTCCAGGACAGAGGGCAACAATGGGATATCTGAGAAGAGTCTCAGTAAGGTTCCAGTATAGAGCGTGTCGCAGAAGCCAGAGGCCTTGAACTGGACCAATGACTCATTGAAATGAACCCCTGCAAGCAAAGACACAAAAGGGTATATTGTGGGACATATGGTGACACACCATAACTTCCATGAGATTGTATTTTTTTGTACAGGAGGTGGGAAGGGCAGAGGGCAGATATGAGGGGAGGATAGGGAGATGAGTGGGATTTGCTTGAATGGTGTGAAATTCACAGAAAACAAATAAGACTTTTTAAAGAAATATTATTCAGTATTAAAATCTTAACACACATACTATAATATGCATGAACTACTAAAAATGTTATACTGAATGAAAGGAGGCACACGCACCTGCTGACCACCACATGTTATGGAGTCCCTTCCTATGAAACGTTCATGATAAGCAAACACATGAAGAGAATATAGAAATTAGTGCTGGCCAAGGGCTTAAGGGAGAGGCAATTGGAAGGGTAGATGAATATAGATTTTCTTCGGGAGTGATGAAGATGTTTGACAATTAAACATGGTGTATAAATTAGTGATTTTTGCCATGCAGGGGTGTGGGCCACTGTGCTGATATGTCAATTTACAGTTACTTTAAGGAGAGTCCAATTCAGAAAATTCACATCTTTTTCTTTTCTCTATGGATGGGTATTCAAGTTACTTCTAGTTTTTAGGCAGAACAAATTGGACTTGAGGATTTATTAAAAATACAAAGAAGGCATGAAGTTGAAATGTGGATATCTCAGAGGAATACAAAGGGAATTGGAAGTGAAGTAATTTTCAAAGAATAAAAGAAGATAAATTGAAAAGAATAAACAAATAATTGTTTCTTTATGTCCTATGTTCATTCCTAGGAAATTCTTCTTATGAATTTGTGGTAATATTTTCTCTAATAGCTCCATCAGCCTTTTGAAACTGTGAAATATATGCAAAGGTATTCCCCCATTGGTTTCATGAATTTACCGAGGATTTTTCCTTAAAGCATATGAATCCACACCATCCTTAAGGAATGATAACCAAATAGTCATACAAAAATCTTTTTGTGCTGTTGTCTCATACTCGGATAGTTCTTTTTACATTGTGCCTTTAGTGCATACAGAATTTACCTTCATTTGTGTTGTGAAGAAGCAGTTCTATTTTTATTGCCATTTAACACCATATCCTGAAAAAAGCCGCTCTTTACCTACTGACTTCAGCAACACCTTTTTCATACAGCAGGTGCCCATATATACTTAGATCTGTATTTTCCATTTGCTACCATTGATTTCTTGCCCACATTTATACTGATACACTCATCTCCTTATATTTAATTCTATATCCAACAGGGAAATAGTTTTATCATTCCTTTTTACATGAACTACATAAGTATTATTTTGAGTTTTAAAAGCTAAACACGGTATATAAATTAGTCATTTTGGCCATGCAGTGATGTGGAATATCACTTATTTTATATAGATCTTGTTTTCTGCTATGTGATAAACTGTAACTTTTCACAGATACTGTGTATTTCAATTAATTCTGGTTTGTCAGTTTTTCTTAAACTTTCACCATATTTATTAATGAAGTTTCATTGTTTTTCTAAAAAAATAATGGGAAAACAAAATAATTTGATTTTCTGAATATTTACCTTGCATTAAGCTATTTTATTGCATTATTCTTTTTAAGATGCTTTTAGTTTTATAAATATGCAATATACTGATACATTTTGTCATATTTCCTATTTATAAAACTTATTTACTCACTCTGAATGGTATTTTTCTTGTTCCATCCATTCGCCTGCAACATTCATGGTGTCTTAGTTTTTAATAGCTGAATAGTATTTTATTGTGTAGATGACCACATTTTCATGATCCATTCTTCAGTTGGGGAACATCTAGGTTGTTTCCAGTTTCCGGCTATTACAAAAACATCTGCTATGAATGTAGTGGAACATGTATCCTCATGGTATGGTGAAGTATACCTGAGTTTTGAGGTAAAAAACTATTCATAGTTTTCTGAGAAACCAGCAAATTGACTTCTAAAGTAGTTTTACAAGTTTGCATCGCAACAAAAATGGAGGAGTGTTCCCCTTGCTCCATGTCCATGCTTCTGTTGCTTGATTTTATTTTTCTTAGTCATTTTGATGGGTATAAGATGGGATCTCGGGGTTGCTTTGATTTGCCTTTTCCTGACGACTAAAGACATTAAACATTTAAGTGCTTTTGGGCCATTAGAGATTCCTCTGTTGCGAGTTCTCTGTTTAACTCTGTACCCATATTTTTGATTGGGTTATTTGGTTTGTTGCTGTCTGACTTCTTGAGTTCTTCATATATTTTGGATATTGGCCCTCTGTAAGATGTAGAATTGGTAAAGATCTTTTCCCAATCTGTAGGCTACAGTTTTGTCCTATTGATGGTGTCCTTTGCCTTACAAAAGCTTTTCAGTTTCGTGAAGTCGCATTCGTCAATTGGTGATTTTAGAGCCTGATCCTTTGGGGTTCTGTCCAGGAAGTTGTCTCCTCTACCAATACGTTCAAGGGTATTCCCCACTTTCTCTTCAATTAGATTTAATGTATCTGGTTTTATGTTGAGGTCTTTGATCCACTTGAACTTGAGTTTTGTACAGGGTGATAAATATGGATCTATTTACATTCTGACATGTTGTATGAACATACTTCTAATTCTACATTAGCTATAAAATGGAGAAAAAGCTTGTTACAATCCATAGCCCCCACACACACACACACAAAAAAAAACTGGGTAATGAAGGGGTCCCAAGGGAGGCCTCAGGAATCTCACTCAGAAGGGGAAACTAAATAGTCATTGGAGTTGGATGACGAGAGGATACTGGGTAAGAGAGGGGGTTAGAAGGGAAACTGGGATAGTGAACAGGTGTGAGGAGAGGGCATCTGGAGACAGTGAAGAGTGAGCATGAAAATCAATGTAGGACATCATAGGACTATCAGGAGGCTTGGGATGACCCTAAGTGAGTTTCCTACCAGAGGTAGATATAGACACTGAAGTGGCCACCTCCTGTAGCAAGGCAAGACTTCAAGAAGAGGGAGGAGGACATCAATCCATCCACAAAACCTCCAACCTAAAATGTGCCTTGTGTACAAGACATGCAGGGATAAAGATGGGACGGAGACTAAGGGAACAGCCAACCAATGGCTAAAACAACTTGTCCCCCATCCCATGGGAGACGGTAAACCGTGACATTATTAATCATACTCTGCTATGCTTGCAGACACAAAGTAAGTGTCTCCTGAGAGGATTCATCCAGCAGGAGATGGAGGCAGATGCAGAAACCAAATCCAAACATCAGGTGGAGTCTAAGAAGTGTCTTGTGGAAGAGTGTCAGGTAGGGTTGAGCAAGCTGGAGGGGTCAAGGACACCAGAAGAAGACCTACAGAATCAACTAACCTTGGCCCCTGGGGCTCACAGAGACTGGGCCACCAACCAAGGAGTGTGCGGGGCTGGAGCTAGGCACCCTACATATTTGTAGCAAATGTGCAAGTTGGTCTTCATGTAGAACCCTAACAAGTGGAGGAGGAAATATCGGGTCTCTGTTCCCTACCATTGGATCCCCTTTCCCGTACCTGGACTGCCTGGTTGGGCCTCAGTAGAAAAGGATTGGTCTAATTCTACTAGGGCTCGATGTAGCAGGGTGGGCTGGTACTCAAGGGGGAGGTTCCTCTTCTCTGAGGGAAGGGAGGAGTCAATTGAAGGAGGGATTTGAAAGGGTAGGACTAAAAGGAGAAGGAGGGAAGCTGCAGTCTAGATGGAAATTGGATATAAAATAAATTATTAGAAAACCTCATTTTGTGTCCTAGACATATAGCATTAATTACAGTCTACAAAACAATGTTGATTCTTGGTCATAATGTGGGAAAACCTTGTCCTATTTCTGATGTATGAGAAATGTAATTCTTATTTCCCAATTTACTTTGGTGTTTGCTTTTGATTTATATTAAATATGCTTCACCATGTCAAAATGAATTTCTATTTCCATTGAGCATTCTTTCAAAGTGTTTAAACTCTATTTTTCTTTTTGTTGTATCATTACTAATATGGTTTTTAATTTAAATTCTAATGTATCTAGGGTTTTTTGTACTTATAAATTACTGATTATTGAATCAGACTTTCCATTGCTAGAATAAACCTAATTTTGAAGTTACATTGTTCCTGCTGCTCTCCTCCAGGATCCCTTATCTCTATAAATATATAGAGGGTTTTACTGACAATCTGGATATCCAGATTCTATTTACATTAATGAGCTAATGGAAACCTATCATTTGTTTGGTAATGTTAAGAATCTTGGTTTCTGTGCTATCCTGCCATTTCTGGTCTATCCTGAATATAATGCTTCTGTCCAGCAATTCACAGTCTTTTTCATCTAGGAGTCAGGATGGCAGCTGGACTATAGGAGAAAACCAGTCTGAGTCTGCTAAGTTGTCTGCCTATGCAGATGGTATTTCTATCTTGCTGACCTCAGCCATACCTGGCACAGATGGCAATGCATGTTAGAATCTCTTGCCATTTCTTCTGATTTCTGAGTCCTGTCCATTTGTATAATCAGTAGAACAATCTGGGTTGCCTTTTGGGTAAAATTGATTGCATTTGGGAAGAATGGAAATCTTGTCTTGCTATAGCTCATAGCCAGATCATTTGAAACTCTCTTCTATGTGCCAACAAAAGTCTAGAACTCTTACCATTTTTCCCTCTTCTGAATCTGTTCCTCCCAAACTATAGCTCAGTTCATTTCACTTATTCAGTGAAAACATACCTGACTCCATCCATAGGCAATGTGCTTGATACTTAGCAAGCCACCTGAACTAACAAGATGGTGTAAATGAACTACATCTAACATAACCAACCACCGAACCATATCTCCAGGCAATTTGTTTTGTCTTTTGAGCAGGGAATTGGGTAGAGGTGAGGTCAAAGCCTCCACTCTCCCACCCCCAGCCCAGTGGTTTTGAGGGCTGCATGAGATCATGAGGGTCCAGAGACATTGTTCATATCTCTAGAAACATGGTGGACAATGTCAGCTTCCAGAGTGAGAGCAGATAAAACAGAAAACTGCACCCAATGCTTGTCTGGCTTGAGTTCTCAGTGGGCAATTTCTAATAAGCAGCCACTAACTATAGGCTAGTGGGCTCCTTCTCTGGTAATAGGAGATGTGTTAACAAGACAATGTGGCACAGTGAAGTATAGTGGAATAAAAGAAATAGGGATACAATTCACACTCTGTAAGTCTTTCCATTTAGCAACCATTGCCAATAAAGCAATTGATTTTCTTTCTTGGTTGTTAACTAAGAGTTTCCCTGAAGCAGTAATCTTTTAAGACACTGCATTCCAAATGCAACAGTGTACTAAGAAGGGCAGCTCATTATCTATCTCAATTACCAGCACCACTTCACAGAGCCTTGTTATGAATCAGCATGGGCTCAAAAGCATAAGAGACTACAGAAATAAAGAGGAGGGCAGAAATGGATGAATAAATATGTAACTAGAGAACAAATCTGAAAACAGAGAAAGTAACAAAGCAGTCTGAGTGCTGACGACAGTGAGATTAGTGGGGATGTCTCTCAGAAGATATTTTCAAGTGTCAAAGTATAAAAGCATCATATGTGAAAGTGGAATGTGTGCTACAGCTGTACAGAAATGTATATTTTCTGGTAGGAGTTGGATGTGCCCTAACTAAATTCTAGCGCCATTAAATATAACCCATATAAGTGGACAGATGTAGAATGGTGGCAAATTTAAACTTTCGCCAATAATTCAAAAATTACTGAAACCAGTTAGACACTTATATGATGTACCTAAGTAGCATGTAACTTATCACTGGAAACCTCTGGTGACTATCATAAGCTCAGTCCTAAAACTGGCTCCCATAATACTAGCACACACTGTACTAAATGTGTCAGATACTTGTGATTCAAATAATAGAATCAATAAGACCTAAGGAACTCCAAGGATCAATTTGCTTTGTGAATTTTCAACTTACTTATGCTTTAGAACTCTTTATTTATTTTTAGTAACATTTTTATTTGCTTACATTATTATTTTATTGGTTATTTTATTTATTTACATTTTGAAAGTTATCCCCTTTCCCAGTTTCCCTTCTGCAAACCCCCTTCCAATTCCCACTCCCCCTGCTTGTATGAGGGTGCTCTTCCACCCACACACACCCACTTCCTCCTGCCTCCCTGCTCTGGTATTCCCCTATACTGGGGAAATGAGCCTTCATAGGACCAAGGGCTTCTCTTCCTATTAATGTCAGAAAAAAAAACAGCCTTTGCTACATATGCAGCTGGAGCCATGGGTCATTCCATGTGTACTCTTTAGTTGGTGGTTTAGTCCCTGGGAGCTCTGAGGTGTCTGGTAGGTTGATATTGTTATTCTTCCTATGGGGTTGCAAACCACTTCAGCTGGTTTAGTCCTTCTCCTAACTCCACCACTGGGGACCCCATGCTCAGTCCGATGGTTGGCTGCAAGCATCCCTATCTGTATTGGTCAGGCTCTGGCAGACCCTCTCAAGAGATAT
The DNA here is from genome assembly GCF_011064425.1 of Rattus rattus. Classification (NCBI taxonomy): domain Eukaryota; kingdom Metazoa; phylum Chordata; class Mammalia; order Rodentia; family Muridae; genus Rattus; species Rattus rattus. The sequence goes on along the minus strand of NC_046172.1, from coordinate 120,162,587 downwards.
CTATATCATGCTCCTGTCAGCAAGCACTTCTTGGCATCAGTAGTAGTGACTGGGTTTGGTATCTGTATATGGGATGGATCCCCAGGTGGGGCAGTCTCTGGATGGCCTTTCCTCCAGTCTCTGCTCCATTCTTTGTTCATGCAGTTCCTTTAGACAGGAACAATTCTGTTTTAATATTTTTGAGATGGGTGGCTGGACCCATCCTTCAAACAGGGGCATTGCCTAGTATCTGGATATGGTCTCTTCAGGTTCTCTCTCCTCTTTGTTGAGTATTTCAGCTAGTGTCATCCCTGTTGGGTCCTGGGAGCCTCTTGCTTTCCTGGCCTCTGGGACTTTCTGGTGGCTACCCCATCTCCCATTGCTACACACCTCTGTTCAATTTCCTGATTCTTTGTACATCTCCACCATCTCCTCCCATACCTAATCCTGCCCCCACCTTGTCCTCCTCTCCCTCCTTTCTTCCTCCCAAGGCCCTCCCACCCTCTACCTCCAATGATTATTTTGTTTAATCTTCTAAGTAGGACTGAAGCATACACACTTTGGTCTACCTTCTTCTTGAGCATCATGTGGTCTGTGAGTTGGATCATGGGTATTCCGAGCTTTTTGCCTAATATCTACTTATCAGTAAGTACATACCATGTGTGTTCTTTTGTGATTGGGTTACCTCCCTCAGGATGATATTTTCTAGTCCCATCCATTTGCCTGTGAATTTCATGAAGTCATTGTTTTTGACAGCTGAGTAGTACTCCATTGTGTAGTTGTACCACATTTTCTGTATCCATTCCTTAATTCACTCTCCAACAAAGGTGTGTGTGTGTGGGGGGGGAATTACAAAATGTATATCAGTAGATGATAGAAATATTTGGATTAGAGTTGGGGAATCATGTCTCATATCTCTGAGTTCCTCTCGGACTTATAAGAGATGCATGTGAAAAGCTGTGGATGCTGAACACAGCTTCTAATTCAGTGGTCTGACTAAACTAGTCATTTTCTCAATTGGGAAGGAAAGCCAGAATATCAAAGCAACTTACTCGGGGTTTTATTATAAGTCAATATCTGGTCTAAAGTTTGAAGTTAAGCATCTCTACCCCCAGTCAAAGGACATTTTTCTTGTCTAGAATTCCACCTGTGCATTTTCCTTGCCTTACGTTTGTCCTAGAAAGTGAGACATAGCACTAACTTCTCAGAAGTCCATCCATGTTAAGCATATGACTGATTTTAGTTCTGTCTTGAAAGCTGTTTTGGCAAAACTAGATCTTTCTCTTCTTTTATGGCATGAATCCCGGAGTACACTATTGAAGATCTAGGATGCAGCATAAATCTCCAAATATCTGGTTTCACCCCTTCCTTTTCCACAAAGACTCTAAGAAGGCAAAGGAATCCTGAGCAAAGTGAAAAACACTGGAGATCTTCTGCTGACTTTAAAATAAAAATGCTTTTCACACATGTATTAAAATGTCAAAAAAGTAATTATTAAAAATGTGTGCAGATATATTACACAGCTAAAGTAACAAAATCAATACAGTTATAGCATTAAAATGACACATAGCCCAACAGAACAAGGTCCAAGAATATAGAAATTGATCCATATATAGAAAGCTACTGACTTTTGGTTAAAAAGCACTAAGAACATATACCAGAAAAAAAAAACATAGAGTTTAATAAATTATGCTGTCAAAGTTGCTATGCAGGTGCAAAGAAACCCTAGATTACTTCCTTTCACTGTACACAAAATCAATTGGAAATAAATCAAACACCTAAATCTTAAGCCAGAAACTCTGAAATCCTACAAAAATAACATAGAAGTGCTTCGCAACATCGATGTAGGCACCCATTTTTAAAATAGGCTCCAAAAGAACAAACACTGAAAGCAAACATATATATATGACAGGGAAGAAATTAATTATTTGCAAAACTATCCTGAAAACTGATGTAGAGTTTTATTTCTAGGAAAAGAAACCATGACCAAGGTAATTCTGATAAAGGGCAACATTTAATTGGAGCTGGCTTACAGTTCAGAGATTCAGTCCATTATCAGCATGACAGGAAGCATGGCAGTGTGCAGGCAGGCATGGTGCTGGAGGAGCTGAGAGTTCTACATCTTAGTCCTAAGGCAGCCAGGAGGAGTTTCTCTCACCCCGACAGTAACTCACTTCCTCCTACAAGGCCACACCTAGTCTATCAAGGCCACAACTCCTAATAGTTCCATTCCCTGGGCCATGATTATTTAAACCATAAAGATTATTTTTAAATAGGAGGGCTTGGCTTGAAATGCATTCATCTGTTCATCATTATATGATATGTAATATATTGTTTATTGCAATTAAACATTGGTTCCAATGCTGTTAGTGTTGTATTGGTATATAAGAGACTAGCATTGGCTATAATGTATATTTACAAGAAAATTTTAAGTTAAAAGTAATAAATTCGATATATGATATGCTTAAATCTTACTAACACACAGATACACAGACACAGACACAGATACACACACACGCAGAGAAAGAGAGAGAGAGAGAGAGAGAGAGAGAGAGAGAGAGAGAGAGAGAGAAAGAGGAGACATCTCATAAATACAAGATTAAAATAAATTAATTTATATCACTTTTCATTAAATGCAGAATATAGGATTTGAAAACCTAGTAAGGCACACTAATTTTATCTGTAGTCCACAATCTTATCAAGAAGAGAGTCTCAGAATTAGAACCAAATAAGGATGACCTACCACAATTTGCTTTCCACAAATGAGTTTTCTAAAAAGGGTAGGTGATCACATTCCACAGGCTAGACACTGAGGAACTAAGGTGAAATACAATCATAGGAAATCAGAAAGCGAAATTTTGATGCCAGCATAGCCACTAGAGTGTTAGCAACTCCATGTGAGAAGCAAGGACAAGACTGAGAGAAGGCAGCTGTCACGTGATGAGGATTAGAAGGTTCATGTTTACAGTATTTCTCTTAATTGTCTTTGAAAAAAGCACAAATTCCATGAAATTACAGAGCATTGTTGTTATTATAAGGGATTTTGAAAACTGCTGAATGTACTTTCAACACGATAGATTGTGCTGGGAATCATTTTAATTCAGATTCTCATTTGGTATGAAAGCAATAAACATCTTTTTAAAAGATTTTTTTCTCTGCTCTAAGTGGTTCTGAGTAATAATGTAGGTGTAAATCTTCTTAATTCTTCCTAAGCTATTTGAAATTCTTAATCATGATCAAAGTGTAAGACAGAACAAGGTATTATATGTATGTCATTAAAAACGATCTGCTGAAAGTCATTTTATGTTTTCTTTCTCTGCTTTAAATGATCATAGCTCTAAGTGAAGAAGCAAAATTTCAATGTCAGGCAACTGGCTTCTCTGTCTTTCAGTTGAAGCCCTGGAAACAGGTTTTCCTCCTTCTAACGATCTATTTTAATCTCTGCACATTGACAGGGCAAGGAAGAAAAGTTGAGAGAGGGAAATGCCTAGAAAGGAGCATGAAACTGGAGAACTTCAAGACTTACCTTCCCACCAAGTCCAGCTTGGCTGGCCTTCTCCATTTCCTTCTCTGAGGCTCAACTTTCTTATACATAAAAGGATGAATCCCTGGACATTTTAGAAAATATAGGAAAATATCTCACCCAATTAAGGTTGTACATTTTAAATTATCTAAGATTAACTAATTGATGGAAGTCAGTCTTTAAACTGTCTTCTGAGTATATGTTCAGGATGTTTCAAAATAATAATTATATATATATTATTAATATATTAATATATGGTATGTATATCCACAAAAGTAGATAATATTAAAGAGAGTGGCCATATCAAACATTGAAAAGTTTACAAAACAAATGAAATGCTTATACCCTACAAGTATGAGTATGTCATATTACAGCCAAACTGAAAAAACAGTTTTGTGTATACCACAATAATTATACTAAGAAGTTTGTGGTTAACCAAGTACATTAAAAACATAAGACATACAACATTATGCAGAAAAATCATTCATAAAAGCCATGACATAGAAACAAATCAGTAATTATAAACTGATGACTATTGAATATTAGTGTGCTACTGAGCAAATATTAGCGTGCCCATATAATGTAGTATTATTTGGTGAGGATAATTAAGGAGATCTATGATCACTACAACATGCATAGCTTTAGAACTACAGAATTACATATTACATTGTCTCATGTTTATGATCATCATGAGTAAATAAATTCTCCAGGGTTCCAGGTTATACTTTTTATCCTCTGATGAGAAATCACATCTGAGGAGGGAAAAGAAGAGAGAGAGTCTCTGGGAGGTGGGAGCTCTGGATTTGACATCTGCTCAGTCTGCAGCACGTACTGACGTCCATAGCTATGCTTGCTTTGCTTTCTTAGATGAGTGGCATACTGCTCCAAATGATAACAAAAAATGCCTGAAGAGTTTATTTAAAATTCAAATATCTCTGTGTTCTGGGTGAGTATTAATGCTATACAACCAAAACTACATGCATCTTAGAATAAAACCCTAAAAAAGGAGTGGCATAGCTTTGATGTCATTTTCTCCCTTTACTCCCTAGGACGATTTCAAACTTCTTTCATATCTGGATAGCTGATATGAGGTAATTTTTTAAAAAATGAATGAAAACCCTCAGGCTGATTGTTCCCTTTCATTCATCTTTCTTTCTTTCTTCTCCTCTATCACTCAATGATCCATATATCTAACAAATTCTGAATTTAAGCCTACACAGGCACTGTTACAGGAGAAAAATGTTCCATTTTTAGAGATTTGGCCATTAATCTCCTATCCAGATGTTTAATTAGGTAATGATATTAACAGTTTCTTTACACATATGTGAGAAGTATAGAAATATAAGATAGGGGGAAAATCAATAATATCAAAAGTTATATCTCTTCTGGTTTACTTTAAAAAAAATCTCAAAAAGACAAGTGTACTAAAGGCTTGGTTTCCAGCAGATGGACTTTTGAGAGAAGATTATATCATGAAAGCTCTAACAACATCTGTAAATCAAGCTACTTGAGAATTTGTAGATAAATGAACTATTGGGGGGAAGAGCAGGCAGAGGGCTGAGGATGGGGCTAAAGAGATGGCGTGGTGGCTAACAGAACTTACTGCTCTGAGGACATGAGTTCAGATGCCAGCACCCATATCAGTCAGCTCACAAACACTTATAACTCTGCTCTGAAGGATGCAAAGCCCAGTTATGGATTCTGTGAGCCCTTGCACACACGTGCGCGCGCGCACACACACACACACACAGACACACACACACACACACACACACACACACACACAAATAGAAATATAGGTAGGTAGGTAGGTAGGTAAGCAGGCAGGGAGGTAGATAATAGATAGATTGATGGGTCAATAGATTTATACATAGATAAAATTCTTATTAAAGGAAGTGTCCCCGGAAGAGGAAGTAAATAACTGCATCCTATCTCTGAAGAAGAGTAATTCCATGGCTTCTTTGTGTTACACACACTCAGTGCTTCCTAATTGCCATTCTTAGGTCAGTTGTTTCTCTCCACTACAGTGGTTTTGCAACTGTGCCAGTCTTAAATACAATTGAGGCAGTGCATTCTGAATTAGAATCTATAAGATCAGGAGACACAAGAAATCTCCCCCTTTAAAAGTTGATCTTTCTTATATATTTGTGGCAATAATGAAAAGAAATACTAGAACTGTTTGAGTGCAAAGCCACATCAACTAATATATTGAACAATTACAAATGAGAATGAACGTAAGTCCCGTATGAATACATAATTTATCCATGCACTTTCATGTATGCAGACAGAATTTCAGATCAAACACGAGAATCCACAGACACTATCATCTAAACTATGGTGATAGGAGCCTGGGTAGCTACATGAGATCAGGTGCTCATTTGATCTCTGCTAGCCTTCTCTTTTCTTCTCTCTAGAAAGTTCTATGAGTTCAAGGGGATTCATCAACCGGAAGTTACTCTTCAGAACCAACTTCATCTTTCATGTTTTAAAGTAAGGGACTGGGGTAGAGAGAGAAAAGGCATTTGAGTGTCACTTTTATTATTAGTGTGGTCAAAAGCCTAAAATTTATGCTGAACTTTGAGAAACCTTTTTCCAATATTTAACAAAAGCCAACTCAAAGTTAAATGATTAAAAAATGACCACCGGGCCTTTTTCTTTCAAAAACTTTTCTGTAATGAATAAAGTTAAAAAGTTATTTTAAACACACACACACACACACACACACACACACACACACACACACACACACAATTTAAGCTATTTCGATTCGGCTTGCAATTTGAGGCTTTGAATCTAGAATCCTGAGTCATCTGACCCCTTACTCTCCTCAGCAGAAAACTGTCATAGCGTGTGCCTGTGTCAACACCTCAGTCACAGAGAGTGCTTTAACCAGTCTTACTTTTTTCAAGGATAGGAGGAGAGTATTCCCAGAGTTTTAGAGAGTCTGGAAAGGTGCAGAAAGGACTCTCTACTTTATTGCTTCCAATTTTTCAGTCACAGGACTGAACTTTGCCAAGAGATTCCTCAGGTGGCCCAATACATATTTCCTAGAGATCCTGGAGGCATGGGTAAAGTTTCCTTGCACAAATGGACTGTACATAGTCTTTTCCAGATTTTTTTAATTTTGCCCACTTATTTTCAACTTCAATTTCTATGAATATATACCTTAATCATTTAAATGTCCACATAGTCTTCCATTCTTTATCCATGCCCATACCATTAGATGTGCAGTTTATATGCAATAACATATTTATTGTGTATCCCTAGTCAAATACAAGGATGTCTTTATGGTAAATAGCTAAAATAGAGGTCCTAGGTATTTACCATAGGGTATAGCATTTTTTTCTATATTCAAATGCTCTCTAAAAGAGATATACAAATGCATTGTCTCTCTTTTCTATTTTTTATTGGATAGTTTTTATTTACATTTCAACTGTTATTTACTTTCCATGTTTCCTGTCCATAAGCCCCCTAGTTCACCATCTCTTTTGAGGGCAGGCATGCTTAGTAATATCAAATTTGGTAATGCTTGATCATTTGATAGTTGTAATTTTTTTAATTTATATTTCCCTCACTGTTACAGAAGATAGGCACCTTTTGTCATATATTGATAAATTAATCAGATTTTACTTTCTGTCAATTCTCTGGCCAGATCTTAGCACATGTTTCAATTAACTGCCTTTTCCATAATGGTTTTTCAAGTACTTTATAGTTTGTGCATATTAATTTTTCATTATTTATAGAAGCTAAAAATATAGAAGCTAAAAATATCTTCTATCATCCACAGGATCATTATTTGCAACTTCTTTTGTGAGGTATTTTAACAAATAACAGGTTTTACATTTAATGAATTGAAATTTATCAAGTTTTTTCACAGTCTACATGTGGAATTAAAAAGGTCTTCACCCTTAGATCATTAAAATATCCCTTAAAGCACTGGGAAACGAACAATTTTTTTTTCATTTCTAGTTTGTTAATTCATCTTGGACTAAGTTGGAATATTTGGTTTTGTTCTATATGAACAGCCAATTGTCTCAGGGCATCTTCTTCATTTATTTGTGGTGCTCTCAGTGTTATCTATGAAGAGATTGTATTTGCTCAGACTGGGTAACTCTGTAGCTGAGCCTTACCTGGAATTCAGTCTGTAGGCTCAGTTAATACTACATTTACAAACTCACGGTTATTCTCCTCCCACAGCCACTTGAATCCTAGTTCACAGGTTTGTGTCACAACAGCTAGCTCACCACGTCCTGTGGCTCCTGGAAGCCTGTTTTTAACATTCCCTTTTGTACACTGAGGTTCCGTTTACATTGGTACATTTGTTTCTTCCAATACTGAAATCATGCATTCTGATAATATGGATAAATTTGGACAAAACGTTTATTTTCATCTCACTTGGTTTTTCCAAAAGAACTGTCTTTGAATTGTTCTACAAATAATTTAACATATTTATAATATTTAGTCTTCCAAACAATTAAAATGTTTTAGCACTTCTTTGTTAATGCCCATGTTCCTCAATGGCATTTTTGATTTTCTTCAAAATAGAAAAAATTGTTGTTATACATTTGATTAATTTCCTTAAATGAAATTGTGTGTGTGTGTGTGTGTGTGTGTGTGTGTGTGTGTGTGTGTGTGTGTGTGTGTGTGTGTGTGTGTAGACTTACTTCCCATTTTACTGAGTGTGTGAATGGGATTTTAGCATTTCTAAATAAGTAATTATCTTCCAAAATTCTAATTGTATGGTAATCCTGCAAATGAAATAAATACTGGAAGAAATAGAGTTATGTTCATGAAAACTGATTACATCCTGAGCTCAACAAATTTCTGTCAATTTTGCTCTATCATTAAACAAACTAGGACAATTACTGTTATTTCAAACATTGCCTTTTAGTTTGTACAAAATTGTCTTATCAAATGTACTTCAGAAACATTTTAACATTTTTTCCTTCAAACACTTAAATTTGCCACTTCTGGTTGTTCTACATGTAAAGCATTTTTTCCTTTTAATTTTCATTTAAAGTATATTTGTTTTTGAAAAATCATCTTTTTCTCTTTAGAGTGCTCTACCTTTACAAATAAGTCAATTATCTGGATTTTGCTGGGTTTTTTTTCTGTTAAAGTGGTTTTTAATAGTTCTTTAGTTAGCTTATTCTCATTTTGCTCATTAAATGTTCCATCTTTGAATAATTATTCTTATACATGCAGCACCGTCTTTGTCATTTTCCTTCTTTTAGATGTAGGTTTCAATTAGTAATTCAGTTCTTGGAAAATCTACAAACTTGCTAGTGATATTCACCTTCATATTTGAAATTTGTGTCCTGTGCAATGATTTTCATAATTTAAGAAATAGTTTCATGGCCACTTCCATACCTATGTCTACAATCATACAAGTTCTTCCAAACATTCTATAACATTCATAGTAGTAATTCCTTGAGTTGATAGATACCTTGCTGTTTCAAAACAGATATTTAAATCTCTTGAATAACTTGATCAAAGGTTTTTTTTGTTGTTGTTTTTGTTTGTTGATTTTTGTTGTTGATTTTTTAACAATGGTGAAATGGTAGAGTCTATGAATTGTAGAAATCTAGGAAGTTTATTTTTAAATTAGGACCTTGTCCCATTTCTCAGTCTAGTCTAGAACTCCTGTGCTCAAACCGTTTTCTTGCCTCAGCATTCTGAGTAGCTGAAACTAATTTTAAGAATTTCAGAAATATTATGGCAATTTTGAGGATAATGTGTTCCAGATGAGCCTGTGCTACAGAGAATGAAACTGTCCCTAAAAGGGGGTTAGAGAGAGAGCATAGCAGTAAAGAGCACTAGCTGCTCGTCTAACAGACCTGGCTTCAATTCCCAGCACCCACTTGTCAACTTACAGCCTTCTGTGACTCCAGGGGAACTTATGTCTTCGTTGGACCTTTAAAATTTCCAGGCACGTACATGGTGCACAGACATGTCTATGTGCACCCAAACATACACATAAAATTAATAATTACATAAATAAAGAAAAGAAAATCTTGCCCAGTGTCAATATGTATGAATGTGTATGTACTTCAAATATGTCATATATCATGTCATGGAACAATTAAAGATCAGTCTTACTAACATTTTAAAGTTAGGTTGAAATTTTTTCATACACGTAGACTTTTCATGTTCTTTCTTTCAGTTTGTTGTTTCCTTTGCTTTATTTGTTTGATTTAATCATATTTACCTAGTTTTCCTGTTAACACTAGTTCTTTGGGAATTATAGCAAAAAATAAAATAAAATCAATGGCCAGGTTAAAGTCACAGAGGTTTCCTCTGTGTATTTCTCCATAGTATTTTCATGACTTTGATTCATATATAAAGACTTTGAAACCACTTTGAGTTGATTTTTATTGCTTTAATTTCATTCTTCTACCTTTTATCACTATCACTATCTTCCTGCTACATAATGAAATGGTATAGAAGATTTTAAATCTCATTCCTTCTCTCGATTTTCCATGCCTTTTCTCCTAGAATTTCAGTGCCATCTTAATTTAACTCTCTGAAAGCAATATTATTGTTTAATATAGCCAATGTTTATTTCTACTTATAATTGATTGTTAATAATGCTAACCATATTGTTTGCTGTAATGCATGAATTCTTCATTTTAATCAACATATCCATCTTATAAACAAAATATATCCCGGGTTTTCATATTACCAAGCCTTACTTTTCCACTTTCAACAGTATTCTTGTATCAACTCAATATCAGTATGTTGAAAACGTTTTTTCATTGTGTATTCCAGTTTGTGGATTGTTTAGCCTCGTTTGTTTGTCTTGGCTCTTCTCCCTTCATTTCCTCTGGAGGTAATCTGAGTTCTTTCTCTGTTCTTCTCAAAAGAAATCTCAGTAATACATTGTTGATGCTAACCAGCCCAAGGCAAGGGCTACATGTTTTAGAAGTGAAAAGATCACAGCACAATCTTGGACAAGTTACTCAAGTTTTCTTTGGCTTTTTTTGGACTTGTGTAATAATTGTAAGACAAACAATAACATCACAATCCCTGTTATGAAGTCCAAACAAGAATATTAAGTTAAGGTAGCTAATATACAGGAAAGTTAAAAACTCTTTTTATGCAGTGTGTGAGTGTGAGGAGTGAGTGAAATTAGTGTGTGTGTGTGTGTGTGTGTGTGCCTGTGTGTGTGTGTGTGTGTACAAGTTTGTGAATGTGTATGATTACCAGGGCCAAAGCAAACATGGGGAGCTCAGAAGACAACTTACTTCCAAGAGTCATTTTTTTCTACAATGGAGGTACTGAAAATTAAATTCAGGTCATCAGGTATGGCGGCAAACATCTTTACTCACTGAGCCATCTTGCAGACATGAAGATTATAATAAATAATAAATGTATAGGCACCTATATGCTGCTCACTCTATTCCCATTTCTTATACTCAGAAATTAGTTATTCTTTCTTGTATTACAAAATCTGTGTACTAATTTCAGGCTTTCTATTAGGAAAACAAAAGCAAAACAACAAACAAAATAAGTGGATACATTTTCCAGGAGAAAGAATCATTCTTCCTTGTGGGTTGGATAACTGGTAAGTTTCCCAGTGGATGGCCTCACACCCCTGAACATCTAGACAGCACTAATTAAACTTAGTAAGTCATTCAAAATAATAAGAAAGACATGAAAATGGTGGTAAAACATGATGAAATGGATATGAAGTTAGTTGTGAGGTAGGTTGGGTATATATAATCATTACTCTGTGTGTATGAAATTCTTAAAGAAATAAAAATAAATAAAATGAATTTGCCCATCTAAAAAAAAATAACAATAAGGAGGAAAAGTGTAAGGGCCAGTAACGTGGTTCAGCAGGTAAATCCACTCGCCAAACCAAGCCTGAGGACCTGAGATTGATCCCCAGGACCCACATGGTAGAATGAGAGAACTGATTACAAGTTGTCTTCTGACCTCCCAAACTCAGGCTGTGGCATTTATAAGTAAAAATCATTTTTTAAAAAAAGTTTATTTATGTATATGAGCACACCGTAGCTTCAGACCCACCAGAAGAGGGCATTGGAACCCATTACTGATGGTTGTGAGCCACCATGTGTTTGCTGGGATTTGAACTCAGGACCTCTGGAAGAGCAGTCAGTGCTCCTAACTACTGAACCATCTGTCCAACCTCCAAGTAAATGCTTTCTTAAGAAGGGAAAAGAAGTGGTTAGCCTTTCCCCATTTTCCATGAAGATGTCAGACCCAAGATCTTGCCTTATTCTTCAATGAACAAAATAAAAAAAAATAAATAAATAAATAAATAAATAAATAAACCAATTTTTTTAAAAAAAATATGTAGTGGTAGCATTGTTCCACTGTGAATGCTGATCGGACACATAGGATAGAAATCTTCATTCACACAGCTATTTGTTTTGTACTCCACTTGGACATTGTTTGAAATTATTACAGGTTTTAGTGTGATGAATAGACAAGAAATTCTTGCCAAATTTCAATGGTTTAGAGGGAGCTGATAAAACTCTGAAAGGTCTTCTTTTTAATTATGCTTGGAAGTGTCTAACTCAGAACAAAATGTAGTCCTTGGACTGTCATTTCTGGTAGCTGGCACTAAATTGCTTGTTACTGCTCTCAGTTTCCTAAATATATGTATTTGTGCTTAATTACTGCTGACTGCTGGGAAGTCTTTTGTTGGGCCCTTTGTTTAGTAATCTAGGAGGAGATGACTGTAGTGTCATGTCAATATTCTTCCACTGGCTTCAAAGCCAGTTTTTAATTACAAATGTACAACTCACCTAGACTATCAAGTATAAAGGGTTGAACCTAATACATATTTTAAGAACTTGAGTGAGTCCAAGATAGCTCTACCTTCCTTGTATCAAGGAACAAAACACATTTGTTGAAAAGCTGTAACCTAAAGTGAGGTTATACTTAGAAACAAATCTGAGCACAAATACTCTTGCCTCATGAAATTCACACAACTGAATGTGAAGAGTAATAAACCTTATTAGGTTCAAGGATACGAAGAACCTTGCCCCATGCCAAAAAGTCTGTCTTTTGACCCTATTACTTCTATTTCATCCTAGATAAAGGCACTACCATGTCTTTCCTAGCTTACTGCCAATAGTCACACAGTCCGCATGCTTCCAGAGTAGCTGTTGCTTTAATCTGTTCCCCACCTTAACCTTAGTGTCACCTGTTGAAAATACTTTCCTAAAACTTAGCAATGACTTCCCATTGTCCTTACACTATGATCATGTGCTTCAGCAAGGAAAAATGGGTTTGGAAGGCTCTACTAATTGCTTCCTGCCTCAGTCTTTTGATGTGTTGTCTCTCATGTTGGATTTCCAATAATCCACTTAAAAATGGATTGTACTCTCCTCTTATGCTTTATGATTTTTGAGCTAGTTCTTTCATGAATCAACTTCACACCATTACCTCAATAACTCTTTTGTCATATTTTTTCTTCATATATCAACCCAAGTTTCTTCCTACAGACATGAAATTTTATCAATAGTGCCCCAGATTGAGCCTAGGTCTCTCCTAACATGTAGTTTTTCTGTACAGATCTACGACGTTTTGCAATAGTGAAATATAGTAGTGTTCTGGAAAATGCATGACTTTATTCATTCCTAGTTCTTCTTCACAACATTAAACTATGAAAAGATCATGATTAAGTAACTGATCCATTGAGGATTTGAATCTAAGAATTCAACATCTCCTTAGTCCATCTTCTTTTAGCCTAGCTCTATTTTTCTGCCCTTTTCCCTCCTTCGATTCCACTGGTGTGTGATTTTCTTTCTCCTAGTAATGAGAGAGAATAATGGAGAATACCAATGGCTTCATAAGAATTATTTCCACTTCTGTCTAAACACACATTGGCTACTGCTTTCTGCCCTGGAAGAAACTTCCTTATAGTTAGAAAACATAACATAACCCCTTAGAATACTATGATTAGGGCATAGCTACTTCAGTGAAGATGACTGTTCCATAATGTCTTCCTTCAAACTAAAAGCCTGTTGTGACAAAGCAATATATGCCAAGGCTGGACCCCAGTGAATGGGATTCTTAGGGGGAGGGAGGCAATGGGAGGAGGATGGGGATGGAACACCCATATAGAAGGGGAGGGGGAGGGTTTAGGGCGATGTTGGCATGGAAACCAGGAAAGGGAATAACATTTGAAATGTAAATAAGAAATACCCAGTTTAATAAAGATGGAAAAAGAAGAGAAAGCAATATCTGCTTTATGTATAACTCAATGTTTTAAAAATCACTTTTCCCACCTAATTCATGTGGTATGAGCATTTCAAATACTAAGAGAAGAAGTTGATGAAATATAAAGAAATAGAAGAAAAATAAGAGTCTCAATTTCTTCAGACTACACTTGCCTCCCTTCCTGCCTATTTTTCTATTTGCTATGAGTTTTGAGCCAGTCCTTTGTTTTTAAACCCAAATGTACTTGTGTATGGAATTACCCATATCACATCAGTGACAAATTGTTTATATGTATGTGTACTTATCCAAATATTGTCCTTTATGTGGCTTGAGCCTAACAAGCAACCCACATTACTGATTATTTTCCCGGTGCCCTTTGCTCACCATTTAAAGCTCCATCCATGCAGATGGGCTTCCCTATATTTAAGTTCGCCATTAGCAAAAACATCACATAAATGGTTTCTCTGGTCACCTTTTCCTGAAGCACCCCATGGGCCACTATTAAATTCTGGATTAGAAAACCCCAAAAGTACAAAATGAGAATTTCTGACCTGAAATTTGGTCTAATTATCACATGGCCAAATACAATCAGTGCAGTCACTAGAATAAATATGCAGGGATGGAAATGCAAAATGCATTCATTTGGATACTTATTTGCTTTCCCAGTATCTAGCTTTCATGTTCACCAGATCTGAAAACACAAATGCAAAAGAGGGGAAGGCCTACACATCATCTTCAGTGTGTACAAAGATTAATATTTATTTGCTTTAATGTAATCAACATTAGTGGATTCCTTTTCATTTTAAAGACCTAATGTTTTCCCCTCTGTCATCTGATCAGCTTGTGAAATATAGTATTGAATGAATTTATGAACAAGATGCAATGCTTCAGCTATCAGAATGTTTTTACTAAGTTATGATAATGTGCAGAACTGAACACTGGAAATCACTTAGATGAGGCAACAATCTGACTGTCACCTGGAAACTGAGGTGGGTGGAAAAGGGCGGTGGGCAGTTTCATTTTTTTCTCTCCATAATCCTCTGATCTTTTAGAAATTTTAATCAAGAACTCACTGTATTGAAGATGATGAGTCTGCTAGCATATTTTACAAATTTTTCTCTGAGGTTTGCCCATCAGTATCACTTGTACTTTAGCCAGCCTCCCACGAGGAAGTACAGATGTTAAAGGCAAGCAGAAAGACTGTCCTGAGGGGTTCAGGTTTGAGGAGGTAAGTATAGTTGGATTCCAGGTCAGTTTTCTCATACACCTGCATCTACACTGCATTTGAAATCAGTTCATTATGGCGCAAAGGGTCAGATAAATGGAATTCAGTGCATAGCTTTTATTCAAATGTATTGATTCTATATTAATGTCACTGCTTCCTTCTTGACTTCACATACCTACTTATCAGACCCATTGGTAATAGTGATTAAACTTTGGATGAGATTCAACGAAACTGTTTTCTATTTGAATAGCCTCTGGAATATCACTAGTGAAAATCAATGGGAGTGTTTGTTACTGATTCGTTTATAGAAAAATCTGTCGGAAAGGTTCTTGCATATTAAAAGAAAATTCACTTTTTAATCTCATATCAAATTTGGATCATACAATATTTGGAAAGTCTGTTAAGTCATTTCAGGGCAGAATCCAATATGGGGTAGCTCCATATAACTCTTGTAAACAGTGCCTTGTCATCTCTTTGTCACCAGCCCATAGCCCAGTGGCAGTACTGAATAAACACCCGATCCATATATACATACCAAAACACACTCGCTTGGTTTTATGAAGCAGAATAATAGCCAAACAAATCAGCCACAGTCACTGAGCAGAGACTTGAGAGTAGCATAGTAGACAGGCATCTTTTAACAGACAACAAACAACACATGTTCTTTCACATATGGAAATAAAAAAGAGGGTGGCCTAAATGTAAATTAATGGATTACTAGAGGGTGGGAGAGGAGGATGAAGGAACTTTGGATAACAGATCAAAATCAGAGGAGAGGAATATGTTTTAGTGTTTCACAACAGAGTGGGCTGACTAGAGCTCAGAATTACCTTTTATATATTTTATTGAGACCTGGAAAAGAGGAGTTCAAAAGCTCTCACTAAAGAAATGATGCAGATAGGAAGATATGAATATCCTGTTATGATGAGTGCCCACTATGTGCATGTGCAGAAATATTGCGGTTGACCTATTAACACATATCCCTAAAAGTAAAGGAAAATAGTAAAGGAGAAGAACCATTGGAGAGTAGTTTAGGATGCACCTATAAATAGTACATAAATATCTTATAAAGCAAAAACATGACTGACAGTTAAGAATTAGTCACAGAAGCACTCACATACAAAAAAAGTATTTGTTACCTATGTACTGGTCAGTGTGCACTGTCTCACTGAGCCTGCTCCATGATCCTATGAAAAAAGGGATTTCCTATTTGAAATGAAGAATTTAAGGGGGGCTTGGAAAAAGTGACTCCAATGACACATGATTAACAATTGACGGGATCTAAATTCATACCAAAGTCCATCTCATTTCCTCTTTGCCATGGTTTCCATGACCAGGCTCCTGATTGGCTTAACCAGTTTATTCAGCACATATTAGCCATAACAACTTATGTCTGCAGGGTTTTGTTGAATAGTTTGTTGTTTATTTATTTAGTTTCTATAGTGATGGAGAGAGAGAGAGAGAGAGAGAGAGAGAGAGAGAGAGAGGAGAAATGGGTGAGTTCTTTGCAAATAAACTTAAAATAACCATCTCCATGCTAGACCTTCACAGAGCTATAGGATTTTCTAACATTTGTTCTGCCTTTGGTTTACTCTAATCATAATCATCACATAGTGAGGATAGGCTAGCCATTTTCTGCCGCACTCATTAGGCCCAATAAAAGAGTGTGGAGACGATAATACTATCTATATAATGTAAGTTAACACCAAAGAATGGCTATAATCTGTACTTACTTAACATGTTCAATTCTTTTCCCCCAATGATTGTATAAAGACTTTGAAAGATATCTAAAACTCAATGTTATTGCGGGATCACGAAGCAGCTACTGTCCCAGTTCCATAATGAATGCAGATCAAATACATTGGAATTGGAAAGGTAAATTTAATTTACTAGTTTCTGTCTACATGTTCTGCTTCTATTTTCTTTGATAAGATTAGTGAACAAAGTTCAGAGGACTTTTTTAGTACAAATGGTTTCCCATAATGGCAAATCAATCTGCCCAGGCAATCAGAACACTAAAATGCTAACAAGAAGAAGCTATCCTTGAAAGATGATCCGATTTCCACATAAATATACTGGCTAATGTTTAAGTGAAACTTCATAGAGGAATAAAGTCAGCTAAAGGACCATTTTCAGCCTTTTAAAGCAGTAACTAACTACAAGAAAAACTGCAGAAGTATGCACAAATTGTGCCCACTCTAATCAATCTTGTGTATTTCTTTCACACTGTTACAAAATATATTTCATAGAAGAGTGGACCACGCTCACAGCAAGCAAAGTGTAGAAGCTGAATTCAAGCATAGCTAATTTGTTTCTTAAGGTGGATACAATCTACAGGATTCATCAATCCCTCCTGATCAACTCTGTTAGGGAGAAACTATTTCCAGAATGTATTGCTTTTATTGGTTTAATGTCACTGAAATAAGACTCTTGAAGTACAGGGTGGTGTTTATGGGGAGAAAATAAACACTGTTTAACATGACAGTTTTAAGTATGCTAAAAAAGGTGATGTGTCTTGCCTAGACTGATGAAGTAGAAGCCAGGAATAGATTTCAGAGTAAGTAGAAAGGAACAGGGACAGGTTAGGGTGAAGAAGATGGCTCTGTAGTACACATGGAACCAGGAAAATAAGGAGATGTAGTCAGACATGGAAATAAAGGAGGCAGAAACAAATTTTAATGAGTTCACTCATCAAAAATAGACACCACATGCTCAGAAGAATAGTTGCTGCTCGAACAAAGAGCTGTTTCCCTATAGCCACTTTTAGATTTTACTCCTTTTTTATGTGTGAAGGGTTGCAAATATGAGGGAAAAGAGACGTATGATTTGTAGGTCAAATAGCAACTGCAACCTCAGGTGCCATTCCTTAAATGTCATGCATTTTTTCATGGAAACTTTCCAAGTAAGCTAGATTGTCTGGCTAGCAAGAACCATAAATCCATCTGTCTATGCTCACCTACTAGTAAGAGTATAAACATGTGCCATCGCATCTGAATCCTTAAAACAGATTCTAGGGATCCAACTAAGGCTTCCATGTTTACAGAGAAAACACTTTCCTGTCTGTGCTTTCTCCCCTCTGCTCTCCATTTCTTTTAGATTTTCTATGCACAGGAGGGATAAAGGATTTAGAACAGGACTGTATTCGTACTTTCACCTCATCCAAAAGTTAACATACTGACTGAGCACAAAGAAGATAGTATGGAAGTTGCAAGAAGCAAAGAGAGATCTATGAGCACACCAATTTTGAGGTCTAAAGTTTTAGGAACTGAGAGACTAGGCAGAAGTGGTTAAAAGTATTGAGTGGGATGGTGCAGAGATTGCCCAGTGGTTAAGAATACATACTGTTCTCCTAGTTTGAGCTTCGGAATCTACATCAGGTGGTTGGTTCAGAACAACTCATCTCTAGGGCTTCAACACTTCTGACCTCTACAGACACTTACAGCCATGTGTATGTTCACACACACACACACACACACACACAGACAGAGAGAGAGAATAAAATTTT
The DNA here is from genome assembly GCF_011064425.1 of Rattus rattus. NCBI lineage: Eukaryota > Metazoa > Chordata > Mammalia > Rodentia > Muridae > Rattus > Rattus rattus. Next base: position 120,144,161 of record NC_046172.1, on the reverse strand, counting down.
AAATTTTAAAATGTTGATATGGGACATGCGTTCTTAAAAGCAGCTATAAAACTGGTTACCTTAGTTATAAAATTTTCAGTAATCTTCGTGAATTTCCATGAAAGTCATGGGTATTGAGTCCATACCCATGGTAATGATGGTGATGATGGAAGAGGAAAAGGATGAAGGAGGAGGAGGAGGAGAAGGAGGAGGAGGAAGAGGAGGAGGAGGAGAAAGCTTCACCTAGTGCTCAGAGAGTCTGTACTCTTCATTACCATCATTAAATGACCAGACACATTTTTCATTGAGTAAATTAGTGGCAATACAAGGTAATGAAAAATTTAAAGACAGACTCACATTCTGCGCAAACACATGCCATGAATTTTCCTAATATTAAACATTCCATGAACTCAGTGCCAATCTCTCTTACTAATATACACAAAGTTTGTCTGCTATTCCATCACCCACTGTCTGTTTGTAGCTAGGAAAGCTATCTTCAAGATTCCTGTATAGATTTATTACATGACCAGCTTTAAAGTGCAGAGAGCACCACCCATTAGGACAAGACATTAAGGAGACTAAGAGGGAACCTAGGGGAAGACTGCGTCTAACCCTTATTTCCCGTGTTCTACTCTTCCTCTACAGGAAATGTTAAATCCAACCCTAATGATTTCTTGCCTGACTCCAAGCAGCTTAGTGCTGCTGGGAGAACACAATTGTGCTGCCTTTTCTTCTCTCAACTGACGACTCAAGCCTGCAATGGAACCTTTAATGATGTCTACTATCTTCATAGAACTATTCATAATTTCTTTTTGATGCTTATACCACTAATCCCTTCTTTTACCTTGTCGCCAAAGAATGTCCAAACTTTTTACTTCACAGATAGAAACCCCTACATTTTTCCACCACAGTATTTACATGCCCATCAGTATCTGTGAAGTATATTGGATCCCATACGTTTTTGGCCAATCAAGGTAGAAGCTACTCTTGGCTCCTCCGGCAAAGTCTATGTCACTGTGTCAACCTCACTGTAATAGTAACTCCCTTCTTTAAAATACTAAAGCTAGTTTGGGCCATGCATTTCCATTCCTTTAGCTACCTATCATCTGATCTTTCCCTTCCATGTTACAGAATACCTCAGGAAAAAGCTATCAATTCATACATCCCCCTCCATTTATCTCCTCTAATTCCCCTTTGAAATGCTCTTCACATTCCATCAAAGGGGCTTCTGTTCCCACTATGTCACAGAAATACTCTGATAATCCACAACTTCCATTTAGTCATATCTACGACAATTTTACTCTTGGAGTAGGCATATGGCTCAGGGCTACAGCACTTATTATGCAGAAGGGCCTGGGATCAATCCCTAGAAATTTTAGAATACTCTAGAGCCAAAGTTCAGTCTTTGTCACTTCTCCCAGTTATTAAAACAGCCAGACCTATCTTATTATTGATGACAGTTAAATACATGTTTTTCAGCCTAATATTCCCTTCGAACTCCAATTTTATATATTCAACTACTTTTGTCATATACTTATATCTTATATGTTTGCTGTCCTTTAAGAGTTAAGAACAAGGTTCACATTGGTGTTGTTTATACTACAGTAGAGCCATTCCTGATCCCCCTTTCTTGCTTGCATAAATTCCTCACTGATTCTGAGATTGTTGTTTGTGTGTTGATACTTCAATTCTTTTGGGAAAAGTCTAGCATGTAGAACACTGAGATGATAAAAGATTATAATATTTAAGGACGCACTTCCTGGGCATCTGTGTGAGTAACTATGTCTGCACAGAACTTGACTAAGTCAGTAAATGAGACCTTAATCAAAAGAGCAGGGATGACCAGCAGATACACAAAGTATGCTTGGCAAGCAAATATCTATTTTTGATCTGTATCCAATGTCAGGAAAGCTTTCACTTCCTTCCTTTGTTGTCACTGAGCCCAAACCTGTGTCAGAGAAATCCCTACCCTTCAAACACACTCCAGAATAATCTCAGGAAAGATACTGAAGGCTTGGATATACCTGCATAGCGCTTCAATGATGAAGGGCTGTTGGATCAAATGACACATGCAAGAAAATTATTGAGTCTGGCTGAGATGAATGAAGGGGGTATAGCATCTCACTAATTTAAACTTATGAATTTGCAAGACATATGAATCACAACAAAGAAATTATGGTAAATATAAGAGTAAATAAAAAGGAAAGACAAGAAAGGAAAAGCAATGAAAGGAAGAAGGAACAAGGAAAGTATAAAATGAAAGAGGGTGAAAATGAGAAGAAATAATTTAATACTCTATATAGAAAAGGTTTACCTTGAACTCATTGAGATCTGCCTATGTCTGCATCCTGAATTATGAGATTAAAGGCATACACCACAAGCCCTAAATTGTACTCATTTCTTTGAAGCAATGAACTTGTATTTGTTCAACGTAATGACAGAACCTAGGACTGAGTAGCTCAAAGGAGCCAAAAATAATTTTGGGGAGGCTGATGTACTTGCTTTAGGGGCCACTGAACATCCCAGAAAGCACAAACAAGCACATCTCTATTGTTGTCAAATTCATTCTGTCAAACAGAAAATTGAAACAATATATAATCAACGTTCTGTTAAGGACAGGGAAGAGTCAGGATTAACTGTGCAAATGAGTATGGTGTTTCTTTTCCTGTTGAAAATATATACAACAAACCAGGTAAGAATTGCTAGGTAGATAGTGTTGTGCATGGGTTATATGCAATTGATATTTAAGTAGGATATATTACATGAATTTCACTGCAAGTGAAAAGCAAATTTAAACCATGAGCATTGCACAACAGTAATTTCTTTAAACGTATTTAAAAAACCCGTTTTGTTTTGTCTATCTAATATGGAGACACCACACATATAGACAAACATTTTAAAGGAAACCTTGTCCTTTTGTTTTAGGGAAATAAATGTATCATTTATAAACATGGTTTTCATCATGCTTTAATCACAAGATGTTAGGATTAAAAGTTCAAATACTTCCTGTTATAGAATAGAGAACACAGGGTATGAACAGATTTAGAAGTCAAGTGTCTTAGTCTAATATTCTTTCTGAAATTATTTGCTGCTGCTCTAGTGCTCATTTAACTTTCTGGACTACTTTAAAGAAAACTATTTTTAAATAAATTTTTAGCCTTCATGCCATTTTCTTAAATTGGCTCTGTGAACACAAATTTTGATATGCTATACACTAACTGCATGCTTTGACACTTGTGTAGGACAATCTCCTCCTTCCTTATTTGATAGAGTTATTTCAGTTGAGAAAACAGGCAGTGGGTTATAGATTAACTCAGTAATGCTTGACTCAAACACTTTATCCCAGGGAAGTTCAAAGTTTCATTCAGGCATCCAAAACACTGTTATTACCACAGCAGTGTCTCTGCTTGCACTGTTCAAACTGTCCAGATGCCATAAATCAGCTACATTGTATATGTGAGGAACAAAAATGTATTTCCATCCATAGCCAAGGAAATAATACCTTGCTTGTTTTTTTTTTGGTAAGGACTAATTTAAGAAAGATGATCAAATGAGTCTTAAATGTGTTTCTCCCTGAGTTGGAAAGTATAGTTGTCTGTGATCTGCCCTTTAAAATCAAAGGATCCTTGCCATGAGGCAGCAGAAAGAAGTCTTTGAAATATTTTAAGTCACATGCCACAAATTTGCAGTTCTGCCACATTTCCACATAATCATTTTGACTGTAAACTGAAGTGCACTTTTTCTGCAAAGTGGCAGCTTTTCAGAAACAACCTGCTAGGCTTTGGCTGTCTAAAAGTTTGGATACCTTTGGAGAGATTATTTTGAATTGAATCTTGGAAGCAGCCTCCAACAGTTTATTCCATGGTATCTAGTACCTAAGACGTTCTACATACTGATTTGATATCAGTCCTAGAATGAACATGGTAAATAATCTCATCTTGTAGAATGCATACCAAAGATCCAGTGTGAGTGATGGCATTCTAAGTGGGAAGTTGAGTAGATAGGAGCAGAAAAAATAATTTCTGGCAATGTAACTTTTATCAGTGAACATAATTTAGAATGAAGGTCAATTTTATAGTGAAGGCTTTTAATACAAAAAAAAAGAGTCTATATAATACTAAACAGATTCGCCATGGTCTGCTACAGTTAGCTTCATTCAGAAACCTTACTCCCCCCCCCCAAAAAAAACACTCATTTTTTTCTAAAACTACATACATATATAGATGTATCCCAAATACCAAAATTCCTAATAACCTGACCATTTTAGAGTTTCCAGTCCAGGCACGAAATTAAGAGGCTATACAACTGATGTGATTTTCACAATTACAGTTTTCTACAGCAAACCATATTTGTAGAGTGTAGTTCTAAAGGGTTAACAGATTCAAATGTTTCTGTTCCCTCAAAATTCACATATTGAAATCTTAATTCCCAAAGTGATTGATAGCAGAGCATTTGGAAAGTTAATGATTTAAAATGACCTTTGACTAACAGAAATAACATCCCTATAAAATAGCCCACAGAGTACTCTTTCACACTTTCTATCATGTGGCAGTCAATGAGAAGGCACAATTCATGTCAGGAAATAGACATGATCATCCCGTAGACATAAAGCATCCTGATCTTGACTGTCTTAGCTGAAACGTATAAGCAACCAATGCAAATATTATAGCTGCCCTAAAAACCGATATGATAAAAGCCCACAGTAAGTCCCTTTGTGTGTGTGTGTGTGTGTGTGTGTGCGCGCGCGCACATATGTGTGTTTAAGAGAGGGGAAATAAGAGGAAGCAACTGAAGGCAATAGCAGAAGCACTCAGAAGATTCCTGGCATATAGCACAGTAGATGGGTCATGAACTCTGGCAGCACAATCTAATTTCTTTCAAAAGGAAAATCAAAGTTGAAAATCTCTGTACAATACAAATAGTAAAAATCTTGAGCTCTTAATAATAACTCAACTGAATCAAATACAGCATAACCATTAGAAGACTTTTAAAGATCCAGATACCTTTGTGCACATTTCCATGTTACACATAGTAAAATTCTTAAGAAGGAGTAAAAATAAGGCTTTAAATGTCCCCTTTGTGTTCTTATAGATCTTCACATTTTTAAGCACCTGTTTTTGTTGAGAGCTGACAGAACTGACCTTTGATTAACAGAAGTTTTAGAACAAACTATCTGGCCTAAAATTTTGCCTCTAACATTTCACTTCTTCATTCAGACCAGTATCCTCAGACATCATCCCATATTTTCCTCATCTCTTATGTATTCTTTCCTCCATTATAAGCTTAAAAGTTTAAGCATGTGTATATCCTAGACATGATTAAGGAGTTAATGAAGTGAAAATTGTGAAAAGTTCTTCAAGTTTCCTATAGCAGAAAGTCCCCAATAAGTGTCAATGGCATATATCCAAATATTTTTCTTTGTTATCATTTTTATTAAAACTCTTTTAAATCTCAGGTATAATAGGCACATAAAACTGACCATTGGATAAGTTTATTCACCCACATCACAATAACAAGTTTTTTAATACTGTTCTTGCTAACGATTGAAAGAAGCGATAAATTACATAACAATGTGTGAAGCACCCTGATCATGGTGAGTTATCTTAACATGAAGTAATTTATGTAAATGACTAATGCAGTTGTAGGTTACATGCCTAGTAAAGACTATTATAGATGAACAAATTGACATCATTAAGACTAGTAATGACACAACTAGAATTTGAGCTCATCTGTTGTATTTGAAAGTTACTATCAATAATGATATCAAAAAGTAGAAAAGCTAAGGCTGGGGATATAGCTCAAAAGAAGAATACTTACCTAGCTGATATCAGAGCCTGGGAGCCTTCTCCAGCAGCACAGGTATAAAAAATTAAGACCCAGATTCATTGAGTTCTTACTATAGCCTTGGTGTGTTAACTAAGGTAAAGTATGTGCCCCAACTATGTTAGACAGATTCTTCATGATCATAAAATGCTGCCTTTCGGTCCAATGACTACAATCAGATATATGCTGAAAAAAATAAGCCCATGATGCAAAAGAAAGAATTTGAGCTTGAAGGAGAAATTACAGATATATAAACCCTTCTTTGCAACTTGGGTCAGAATCTTGGAGCTAGCTACAAAATTGAACAGCAAGCATTGCTAATAACCTCTTTTGCGAGAGCAGAAACCTGAAGTCAAAAGAGGAATAATGCATTTCCATCACCTCTCACAAATCTCAGCATTTGAGCAAACTTTGACCTTCTAGTCATGTGGGAGTCACCCTATCATCGACCAATGGTTCTAGCAGGGCGCTGAGGCAAATGATAAATTTGGCGCTAAATGTTGACCTTCAAGAAGCCCACTGTCTATGGGGAAAGAAAAAGAAGTCATGCACTATTGAGCTAAAGGTCACAAAGGCATCTCATCACCACACTATGTGCATTCAGAGGAAAACACCCTACCTGACTGGAACAAGGACATCAAGAAAAGTTGAGTAAAGGAGATGATATCAATGAGTGACAGAAAAAGAATCACAACATAGGGGAAGAGGTGAGGATTTAATACCAAAAAAAAAAAAAAAAAAAACACCTCAGTGTATTTTCAGCTACCTTGGCTAGTAATGAACCCAAGTAATGGGAGATGGGGTCATGATCAACTACTGAGCCAGGGGGCAGCTTCCCCTGGACATGCAACTGGGCAGGGGATACTTTATTAGATTTTGAGTACAAAACAAAGCTGATAGAACTGGGCCTTAGAAATATGTGTCATGCACCGCTTTATGGCAAACGCTGGAAAGGAAAGAAGCCAGAGAAGGGAGGTGGGGAAACTACAGAACAGTTGGGAATCTGTTTGTTGCAATGCATAGACGAGAGATATAGAGAGCTCACCTGAAATAGGACAATGGCCTGGAATGTGGAGAAGTAAGTACATGAAACATATATTTCTCTACTGTCTGTTGGAAATCAACAAATGACACCCAAATGATCTGAAGCAGTGAACATTCCCAAATCATACATTCTTAGTGATCTTTGCCCTGAAAGGACTTGACCAACATAAAATGCTTCTGATTTCCCAGATTTTCTATGTGGAGATGGATTCAGTCAAAAACTGACATAAGAGGACCAGCTTTTCCAAATCTTAAATTGTATGATGTAATCAATAATATTCTTCTGAGTGTTATTTTTTCAGGAAGCAGCTTGGGCATCAAATACTATGTAGAATCCTGGAAGTACTAATTACTATCTTTACTGTCTGGTTATCAATTCTGGAATGAATTTGTCTTTGAGTAATGAGGATCTTGTTTCATAGCTAGAGATTTTCATCAAACTTCAAACAATAACGGCATCCAAATCTCTGAACTGGAGGTGACAGAAAGTGGCACTTGACCATGATACATATCTGCTAGAAGCTTGTATTTATCTATTGAAATTGCAATAGTAACTGGGAGTCATAGAAAAGAGGACATTCCATAATTAATTCTCTACCATGTTCTCAGATGTTCTAAGATATCTAAGAACCTCAGCAGAGAAATACTCCTTGTTGTTGCATGCTTACATTTATTTTAATCAGAGCTATGTATGTATTTTATTATGATATTAGTGATGATATCTGTGGGAAAATAATATAATATATTATTGTTTTGGTTTTGTTTTGTTTTTGTTTATCCATCTAAAGTGAGTTACTGATCTTAAAATAAGCAGTAACACTGGAAAAAGCCATATCTGTGCCAATAGAACGTATATCAGATCATTTTATAAGACTAAAGCACACCAAGTTCTCACACACACTAAGTTCTCCAAAGCACACCCCAGGGCACACCCAGCTGCCCTGAGCTAGATGCTATCCTCCAATCTCTGTGGTCTGACCACTACTCTGCCATCTTCCACCAGACCTGCTGGGCCAGAAACAACCAGGCTAGATCTCCTTTCCCATCCCAGGGCATGCTCAGATGCTCTAAGACATGCACTGCACACATCTTCTCCATCTCAGCTGTAGAAGATACAACAGACAAAACTGATATATCAGTCAAATGTCCAGAAAATCTGGGATAGTATGAAAAGACCTAAACTAGAATAATAGAAATAGAAGAGGACAAAGAGTCTTAGCTTCAAGGACCAGAAAATATTTTGTAGAAGAAAATTTCCCCAACCAAAAAAAAGAGACTCCTATAAAAATATAAGAAGCTTGCAGAATACCAATTAGACTACATCAGAAAAAGAATACCCATCCCACCCCATAATAATCAAGACACTATATCTACAGAAGCAAGAAATAATATTAAAACTGCAAGGAAAATAGCTAACTAACAGACAAAGACAGACCTATGCAATTACACCTACCTTCTCAACAGAGACTCCCAAAAAGCTAGGATAACGTGGATGTCGCGGGAGCCTGTAAGAAACCACAGATGCCAACCTAGACTACTATAGCCATCAAAACTGTCAATCATCAGAGATAGAGAAACTGAGATAGTCCACGAAAAATGTAAACAATATCTGTCTATAAATCAAGTCCTACAAAAATACTGGAAGGAAACTCCAACCCAAGGAGGTTACCACAACCTAGGAAAACAGGAAATAAATAATTCCAGACCAGCAAAACAGAATAAAGGAAACACACACACACACACACACACACACACACACACACACACACACACACAGAGAGAGAGAGAGAGAGAGAGAGAGAGAGAGATTATACATCTCTACACAGAGAGAGACAAAGACAGAGACTCACACTAACTCACCAATATAAGATAAAGAATTAGCAATCATTGGCCATTAATAACTCTCAACATTAATGGTCTCAATTCACCAATTAAAAGACATGGGTGAACAGAATGGACACAAAAGCAGGAACATACAAAAAACACACCTGAGCAACAACGATATTACCTCAGAGTAAAAGGCTGGAAAGGGGTTTTTCAAACAGACACAATAAACAAGCTGGAGTACCAATTCTAATGTCTAATAAAATACACTTTCAAACAAAATTAATCAAAAGAGGTGGATAATGACACTTCATACTCATGAAAGGGTAACTCCACCAAGAAACCTCTCAATTCTGAACATCTGTGCCACAAATGCAAGGGTACCCATATTTGTAAAAGGAATATTACTAAAGATTAAATCATACATTGAACCAATTAATTGAGGGAGACCTCAACACCCAACTCTTACCAAATGAGTGGTCATCAAGACAGAAACTAAACATAGAAATAATGAAAGTAACAAAGGTTATGAATCAAAAGGACCTAACAAATATATACAAAACATTTCACACAAACATGAAAGATTATACCGCCTTAACGACCTATGGAATCTTCTCCAAAATTGATGATATAGTAAGTCACAAAGCAAGCTTCAGCAGATAGAAAAACATTGAAATAACTCCTTGTATTATATCAGAACACCATGCATTAAAGCTGCATTTCAACAACAGAAAAAAACAAAGCCTACAGTAGAAACTAGATATCTCTCTACTCAGTGATCATTGGCTCAGGGAAGAAATACAGAAAGACGTGAAAGACTTTTTGAAATCAATAAAAATGAAGCCCCAACATACCCAAACTTATGGGTCACAATGAAAGCAGTGCTAAGAGGAAAATTCATAACATTAAGTTTCTTCATAAAGGAATTGGAGAGTTCTGATACTAGAAACTTAATAACGTATCTGAAAGCTCTAAAACCATAAGAAGCGAAAATCACCCAAGAGAGTAGACATTGGGAAATAATCAAATTTAGGGCTAGAAATCAATCAATTTGAAAAAAAAGAACAATAAAAACAATCAACAAAACCATGAACTGATTTTTGAGAGAATCAACAAGATAGACAAACTACATAAATGTACAGACAGCATTCGAATTAACAAGATCAGAAATGAGAAGAGAGACATAACGACAGATAGTAAAGAAATTGAAAGAATCATTAGGTATTACTTAAAAAGCTTGTATTCCAAAAAAATCAGAAAATCTATACAAATGGATGATTTTTATAGATACATACAAATTACTAATGTTAAACAAAGATCAAACTATTTATATTGTCCTAAGTAGTCATATAATCCCCTAGAAAAATGGAAGACATAATTAAAAGTCTCCCAACCAAAAATAGTCCAGGGCCAGATGGTTTTGTTGCAGAATTGTACCACACTTTCAAAGAAGAGTTAATATCAACACTCCTCAAACTACTGTAAAAAATTACAAGAGAAGGAGCATTATCAAACTTATCCCATGAGACTATAGTCACTGTGATACCTAAAGAACACAAAGACTCAAAAAAGAAAGAGAATTTTAGATCAATTTCCCTTAAGAACGTTGATGCAAAATATTCAGTAAAATACTTGCAAACTGAATCCAATAATACACCAAAAACATCATCTATTATGATTAAGTACACTTCAACCCAGCTATGCAGGTATGGTTCAATATACAAAAATCCATCAATGTATTTCACCATGTAAACAAACTTAAAGAAAACAAACACATGATTATCATCATTTGATACTGAACAAGCCTTTGACAAAATCCCAAAACCCCTTCATGTTGAAAGTCTTGGATATATCAGGGAAACAAAAGGCATAACTAAACATAATAAAACCAATATATAGAGTGTTCCAATAGCCAACATCAAATTAAATGTAGCAAAAATTATAATAGTTCTACTAAAATTAGGTGTAAGACAAGGCTGCCCAATCTGTCTCTATCTATTCAACACTGTGCTTGAATTTCTCTCAGAGCAATGAAACAACTAAAAGAGGTCAAGGGGATACAAATTGTAAAGGAAGAAGTCAAAGTATCGATATTTGCAGATAATATGCTAGTATACATAAGTGACCCCAAAAATTTTACCAGGGAATTCCTACAGCTGATAAATATCTTTACTAAAGTAGATTGATAAAAAATTAACTAAAAAAAAGTCCGTAGCCCTACTATATACACACAATGAACAGACTGTGACAGAAATTAGGAAAATAGTAACCCTTCACAATAGCCACATTAATATAAAATATCTTGGTGAAACTCCAAGTAAGCAAAAGGCCTGTGTAACAAGAATTTCAAGTCTATAAAGAAGAAAATATCCAAAGATGGAAAGGTCTCCCATGCTCATAAGTTAGTCATAAATGGCCATCTGCAGAATCAAAGCAACTCCCATCAAATGCCCAACACAGTTGTTTACATACCTTTAAATGGTAATTATTATCGTCATATTGAAAAACAAAAAGAAATCCCAGGATAGCTAAAAGCAATCCTATGTAATTCCAGAATTTCTGGAAGTATTGCTCATCCCTGATCTCTAGATATAGTACAGAATGATAGTAATAAAAGCTAAATGTTATTGGAATAAAAAGAGACAGGTTGAGCAATGGAGTAGAATTGAAGACTCAGAAAGAAACCAAACCTACAGACATTTGACTTTTGAAAAAGAAGCTAAAGCCATCCAATGAATAAAGAAAGCATCTTCAACAAATGGTGCAAAAAGACCCATATTAATTACCCTGCATATAACTCGAGTTCAAGTTAATCAAAGAATTGAACCTAAAACCGGACATAATAAATCCAGTAAAAGAGGAAGTGGGGGAATTCCACTCAATATATTGGCACAGAAGACAAATTCTGGCACAGAAGACCAATAGCTCAAACACTGAGAACAATAATTAATAAATGGGACCTCATAAAACTGAAAAGATTTCCAAAGCTAAGGGCACCATCAATAGGACAAAGAGCAGCCTATGGAATGGAAAAAGATCTTCTCTAATTCTACATCCCAGAGACCTAATTACCAAAAAATATTTTAAAAACTCAAGAAATTAGACACCAACAAATCAAATAACACAATTACAAATAAGGTTTGGATCTAAATAGAGGATTCTTGGGTGTTTTTTATTAGCTATTTTATTATTTTTTCATTTTGCATCTTTTTTCTTTTTTTCTCCATCTTTATTAAATTAGATATTTATTATTTACATTTCAAGTGTTATCCCCTTTCCCAGTTTCCCCTCCAGAAATCCCCCATCCCATCCCCATCCCCCAAAATTTGTCCTATACAAGATATGCAGGGATAAATATAGAGCAGTGAATGAGGGAACAGCCAACCATTGTCTGCCCCAACTTAAGACCCATCCCATGTAAGAGAACCAAACCCTAACCCTATTAATGATATCTATACTCACAGATGGGAGCCTAGCATAACTGTCTTCTGAAGGGCTCTACCCAGCAGCAGTGGATGGAAACAGATGCAGAGATCCACAGTCAAACATCAGGGAGAGCTTGGGGAGTCTGAGGAGTGAGGGATAGAAATGAGCAAGAGCTAGGGGTCAAGGATACTGTAAGATCCACAGAGTCAACTAACCTGAGCCCATGGGGGCTCACAGAGACTGAACCACCAATCAAAGAGCATGCAGAGGAGAGATCATCTAGGCCCCCTACACATTTGTAGCAGATGTGCAGCTTGGTCTTCATGTGGGTCACCTAACAATTAGACCAGAGGCTGCCTATGACACTGTTGCCTGCCATTAAATCCCCTTTGCCTAACTGAACTGCCAAGTTGGACCTCAGTGGGAGGACTAGCTGCAACCACCTGATGTTCCAGGATGGGGTGGTAACCAAGGGGGGTCTTCCCCTTCTGTGAGTAGAAGGGGAGGGAATAATAGAAGTGACTTGTAAAGGTGGGGCTAGGGGGCAGCTGCAATCAGGATTTACAGTGAAATAAATAAATAATCTAATGAAAATAAAAGTTACCACAAAACACTAAAAATGGATCAACCACAAATATGGGCCACCAGAAGAGGCAAGACCAAACACACCTGTGGAACACTGCTGGCCAAATCTGACTATAATAATCTTATCCTCATGGAAAAGAGATAAAAAGTTAATCCAGTCAGCTTTCAACACCAGTCATAAAGTCTGTCTCTAAGTAGACATAGGACACCTTTTATGATAGTTACACCCAAGTTTTCACAGCTAAAGGATGTCTTGCCATCAAATTTGTTTCTTGGCTATTTTAGCTTACTACCGTTATTTGGAATGGCCTACTTGGGCTTTAAACATCTGCTGTTATTAGGAGAGCCAGCAGACAGTGGTGAAGCAAGTGGCAGCTGTAACAGACTCAAGAAAAAGAAAATAAATTCTAACCGTTCACCAGAAAACTCAAATGAGCTCTAAACTTTCAGGTTTACTGCTATCTCAGATATTAGTGGAGAGTATAGAACAAAGTGCTCATTGGGAGCATTATTTACTGTTTATAAACTGCTCTCCTAGGGTAGAAAAACGTATCCCCTTGAACTGGTAAGGACGGTATTGGTTGGTTGTAGCTTGCTAGTTTTCCATAAGGTCAAGATGTATATATTGGATAGTCCTCAAAGCACCAGGCCTATAGAACATGCAAAAGAGCATAATAGTATATGAGTTCTTATAAAAACTCTCACAGCTGGATTTATTATTTCATATGTCTTCAATGACAAGCACTATATGTGATAACCAAGTTCATTAGTACAAATTAACACACTAGGTTCTCCAAACATACCAGAGTGGGAACTATTATGTGTATCAACAGATGAAAATATTGAGTCTAGAAAAGATGCAAAGACTTGAACAAGTCCTCTTTTATCTTTATTAACTTAGTATTTATTTACATTTCAGTGTTATTCCCTTTCGGTTTCGGGCCAATATCCCCTAATCCCTCCCTTCTCCTTCTATGTTGGTGTTCCCTCCCATCTTCCCCCCATTGCCCTCCCCCAACAATCTGGATTCCTGGGGTTCAGTCTTAGCAGGAACAAGGCTTCCCCTTCCACTGGTGCTCTTACTAGGCTGATTCATTTGCTACCTATGAGGTTGGAACCCAGGGTCAGTCCATGTATAGTCTTTTGGGTGACGAATCCTGGAAGCTCTGGTTGCTTGGCAGAACAAGGTCATTTTTAATAGATTACTCTGGGGGTAGAACTTCTATCTAATATTGAGATGAGATTGATGGGAGGATTAGTAAACCCAATACACACTTCAGATGTCATTTTTCCTTCTTACAGTCCCTCTCTGGCATCTGTTGGCCTGCATTCATTAGACAATGTCTCAAGAGAAGCTTTCTTTCTTCAACTTGGGATAAGATATAGAAGATCACAAACTCAACAAACAAGATAACACTTTTGACCATTATGATATGTGAAAATTTGATCATAGGATAGTGTAGCACAAGGCACAGAATACTCAACAGGTCAATACATACCTGGAATTCTGAGAGGAGATAGTATAAAAGACATTTTGGGTGATCATAAACATAATCCTTTGAACCTTACCTTGAATCTACAATATGATGTTAACTACTTGAATAACTTAGCTAAATGTTTTAAGATTTCAATTTATACACATCTCTCTTCCTCTGTATAGTCTTTTGTCATGTACTAGCAGAATAATTTTACCAAAAAAAATCTAGCAAATCACTTCTTTATTAGAGGGTAGGAAAAACTGTAGGGTTGAGTGCCAATGCCCCAAAATAATACCTCTTCTTTCCTGGAGAATATAGGACATTTAATAAGATCCAACAGTCACAATAAATGAATGAAGCTCAAATGGTGAACTTTCAGACTTTGTTCAATCACTCAATGAATTTTTAGAACAAGACATCTTCACATTGTCCCTGAATTCATGACTCTAAGTTAAGTACACTGAGTTTAATTCAGTTCCAGTAATGTACCATATCAGGAATAATGTCTTTCATGGTGTTTACAATGTAGAGACAGGTAATATAGAGTCTTTTCTTCCTCAGACTTCTCTTGCACTTTGTCACAGTGATGAAAAAATCACAGAGGTCAAAATAGTGATTATTTCATAAACTAAACAATAGATTCTAGAATAGATAGATGATGATGATAGATAGATAGGCAGACAGACAGACAGACAGAGAGACAGACAGAGAGACAGACAGACAGAGAGACAGACAGAGAGACAGATCAGGGGAAGTATGTTATTCCAATATAAATAGAGCTCAAAGTAATAAGTAAGAAGACACTCTTGGAAAAAATAAGAAGCTAGGCTACTGAAAAAAATCACAAAGGCCTTAAAAGTTTTACAGTAATTTTTAAGTGTCCAAAGTTCTTATTTAATTAGTTCCATGTTTTCATCATGCTGTTTTAGTTATTGTGTGGAGTTGAAATTAAAAAAGGAGTAATACTAGAAACAAGGGCCCCAATGACACTACTGATAATTAAGTTATAGCTCAAGATGCAGCAGAGAATAATGTTTGACAATGTTATTAGCAATAGAGTATACAGAAATTAACAAGAACTATCTAGATTCCTAGAAAATACATTTTAAAAATGACTCATTTGTGGTCTAAAAATACATTTTAATTTTTTTCATTAAGCAAACACCACTTAAAAGATTTCACATATTGAAGTAACAGATAATTTAGCTATGTGTAAACTGTTCAAGAGGAAAACAGGTAGAAACATTTTTCAGCTCACTTTATGAGACTACTCTCACCCTAGCACCAAAATATATGAAAATAATATGACAAATAAGAAATGCATGCTGATGTGACTGGTGCACATAACTGCAAAATGTTAAACAAAATACTAGCAAATGAAATCTAGCCACTTATAAAAAGAAAACAAACCATGACTAATTTGGGTTCATTCCAGGAATTGGTTTGTTTTAGTGTTCAAACTCTATGAGTTCAAAATTATACACTGTTTTGAAGTATTCAAAAATAATGAGACAAAAATCCCCTGCAAATGATACTATCAATGATAGAAAATGAGTTGCGTAAAAGTGAACATTTACTTATACTTAGTTTTATGAGACCTAAAACTAAGCAATGAGTTCTCCAACCTATCTAAAGGAAATACTTTGGAAATACAATCTATAATAACATAGTTGAATTTTCAGTTGAAAACTCAAGAATACAACCATGGACTTGAACCACTGTAATTCAATATCACTCTGTCAGTTGTAAATGGTAAAGCAAAAAAATGGAATAAATGACATAATGATTATAGAGAAATAAATGTATCATTATCTGTGTGTGTTTTCATTGGCTACATAGAATTAAAAATAATCTTATAAATTATTAGAATTTTATTTAGAGAATTTAGTGGAGTTGCTAATAATAGGCTCTAATTCCAGGTATTACTCTATTTATCAAGCTACAGTTTTTTTTTTTTTTTTTTTGGTTTTTTTTTCGGGGCTGGGGACCGAACCCAGGGGCGGTTTTAAAAGTTTTAATTCCTTTTAATCTTTCCATAAATGTATTAAATATGCTTCCTATATGCATATTTCACAAAAAAAACAGTTTAGCACATTTGTAGGCAGATGGTGCTGTGTTGCTCTGATATTCCTTGGGGAAGAGGGTTGGGCTTGGCCCAAGACTGTGCCACGAAGATGGGCCAGCTGAAGGTTGTTAAAGGAAGCTTACTCCCATTACTCCACATCTCTGCAGAGTCTGAGGAGGTTAGCACTGAGCATCCTCCACTCCCTGTCTATGACGATCCTTTCCTGAGCTCTCTTGACCCGAGGGTACCAGGAAAGATATTATCCCTCTGCACCTTGACCTTGAAAGAGTATTTTTCAAAACAATCACTGGCCAGCTCATCTCAGCCTCCTGATTTCTTTTCACTGTCTGCTTGTGAGCACAGACCATCTTTGCCCTGGCCTTAGAATGTCATGACCAACTGGATCAAGCACAAAGGTATTTGCTGGGTCTGCCTGACCTAGCTTTGCTTTTAAAAAATACAAATGGAAAGGAATAAGGGCTTTGCAAGACAAGAACATGTCTAACTTTTAAAAAAATCTCTATTAAAGACAGCAAACCCTGCCAATCTGTTACACAGCACCAGGTTTTACCTGGGCTTCTTGGCTGTAGGGAATAATATTGAAGAGGCTGCTTCAATATCAAAAACTAAAATGAAATAAAGCATTCTGCATCCTAAACCTGTACCTGTCACTAATAGAGAACCCAGAGTTTGCCTTGGGTTCATTCAACTTCTGTGATTAGCCTGCCAGCCACGAGTACTTCATTTTTCTGTCCTGGAGCCTGTTGTTGCTGCCTGTGATGGTTTGAATCAAAACGGCCCTATAGACTTATAGGGACTGGCACTACTAGGACAGTGGCCTTGTTGGAGTTGGTGTGTTCTTTTTAACAGTTGCTGTGGCCATGGTGTCTTTTCAAAGTAACAGACAAACCCTAACTGAGACAGAAGCTGGGACCAGGGCATGGGGTATTGCTCTAAAGGCCTGACCATGTTTTAGTTTTGAGGTATGTGGACTTTTTGAATTTGTGTTGGATTAAAGCTGAATGCCTTGAGGAGGATGTAATGAGCCATAATAGTCTCCGCATGGATGACAGTGGTGCTGAGGGTGATTGAAACTGTGGAAACGTGGCCCAAGATGTTTCAGAGGAGAACATTCGTGTGTGACCTAAAGACCATTATGATATTTTGGCAGAACAAGGCTGAATTTGCCCTTGTCTAAAAAGTTTACCTTAGGCAAAATTAAGAACTGTGTTAATTGTATTGGCAGAGGGAATCTCAAAACACACTAGAATGGACTCTGTCATGTAGTTTATAGTGGTCACTCTTATGAAGATGTATAATGAAAAGGAGCAAGCTGAGCAAGGAAAAATACAAAATATACAATTTTAGAAGAAAGGGGGCAGCAGGAAGTGGAATAGAGCTATGTCCTGTGTTAGAGGAAATAAACAAAGTAAAGAAAAGCCTTATA
Source organism: Rattus rattus (assembly GCF_011064425.1). Classification (NCBI taxonomy): domain Eukaryota; kingdom Metazoa; phylum Chordata; class Mammalia; order Rodentia; family Muridae; genus Rattus; species Rattus rattus. The sequence continues at coordinate 120,126,490 of NC_046172.1, read as the reverse complement.
CTAAATGGAATAAAGAGAGTCGTATCCTCAGGGCAAGAACTCACCAAGGTAGGCTTCAAATTCTTGAAAAGGAATTAAAAATAGTTTAGATCTAAGCATGGTGGTACATGCCCTTAATCCCGGAATTCAGGAAACTGATGGAATCAGATCTCTAGTTTCAATGCCAGCCTGGTCTGCAGAGCAAGGTCCGGGATAGCCAGGCTTAGGCAGTGACAGAAAGCATTGAAAAGGGAAAGCTGGTGAAGAGGTTATTGAAAACGGGGCACATGTTTCAGTCTGAGCAAGCAGCAGAACTTGAAAACTTTGGTGACATGGTTCTGGCATTAGAGTGAAGGCTGGAAGAAAGGGGTTATCAAATCGCCCTCTGTGACTAAGGAAAACTGCTAAGGCCAGGTAGGTGTCAGGGGTGTTCACATGAGGAGGTCCAGAGAGGCTATGTGTGAAGCTGTGAAGGTAAAGCCTGGATTGCCTTGGAGACCACAAGAGAATAGAGATATCAGAGCTGTGTGATACCTGCTAAGGAAAGCTGCTAGCAGGGAGTGAGCCAGCCCAGGAAAATGAAGTGTGCTGCTCTTAACAAAGCCAAAAGGAGCTGAAGATCTGAAGATCACTTTGACATCAGACATGAAGATGCTGCGTTTGGATTTTGTCCATCTGGTTTTAGTCTTGCTTTGGTCTAGTATCTCCTCACTATGCTCTCTTTCCTGTTTTGGAAAGGTAATGCATAGCCTGTGCCTTTGTGTGTTAGAAGTATTTTTAATTTTGATTTTACTGGGGAGTATATTTAAGAGTCTCAGGAGAGACGCTGAACTTTGGACTTTTAACAAATTTCAGACTGCTGTGGACTATGGGTACTTGTGATGTTAAACTAAACATATTTTGTATTGTGATATGGCTACAAGCCTATGTGGCCAGGGAGTGGAATGTGGTGGTTTAAATAAAAATGGCCTCATACACTCATAGGGAGAGGCACTATTAGGAGGTGTGGCCTTGTTGAAGTAGGTACTATTTTGTTTAAGGAGGTGAGTCACTAGAGAGTGGGCTGTAGCTTCAGATGGAGAACTCTCAGCTCCTTCTCTAGCACCGCCGCTGTGCTTCCTGCCTCTGCACCTAGCAGCCAGCCCCAATGAAATGCTTTCCTTTGTAAGAGCTGCTGTGGTCATGCTGTCTCTCTACAGCAATAGATCCCTAACTAAGACATTGGCAATGAAGGTGAAAGGAGGATTGAACCCTGGGGCTGATCAAGCTCGTTCTCCAGCTGATGCCATGGAGAAGTGCAAGGGGCTCACTTCTACCTCCAGCACAACAGCACCAATTGAGCTTTTAGAAATACGAGACTGGACATGAGATTTCCCAGAGAATTTTGTAAATTGTTACTTAGAAGGAAGCAAAGCAAAACAAAACTGAAAAAGTAGGAAAATGGCTATTATAGGACCTTTGGTCATGAAAAATCAACTAGGATCAAGATCATTAAGTTCTTAAGGCCCAGGATGATCACGTGAAATGTTGACAGCAATTGAGAGGCATATGTAAATGTGGTTGGGGCCCACCCACACAATGCAATGCCATAGTCCTATCTGCCATTGGGTCTTCAGCAAAAACTGCATATGTACATACACACAGAAAAGAGAGCCAGGAGGGAGGGAGGCGAGGAAGGAGGAGGGGGAGGAAAGAAAGAGAGAGAGGAAGCGAGGCATATTGCCAATAAGAAAACATGATGTCGTGGATCAGAAGGTGATTTCACAGCACAGCATGGCATAACAGAGACAGTGTGAGCTACAGCTCACAGAAGTGCTCAGAACACCAATCTCCCACAAGCAACAGGCTATGCACTAAGAATATTAGCGGAAGATTAAAGAGGTGAAGAGAGGAGCTGCTTTGCTGAAATATAGTAGAGGCAGAGAACTAAGTGTTCTTGCCTGGGGTCAGAGCTTGACATTAAAAGGGACAGAAATGGAATTATAGTGGTCATGAAAGGAAAGGAAACAGGAAACAGATACAAGGCAAAGGAGATGGCAAGAGACAGAGAAAACAGAACAATGGAAGTACAAGAATACCAACTAGAAGCACAAGGTAACTGATCAGGAGCCCCAAACATGGTCAGCATAAAAAAGCAGACTATCACCCCAATATTTGGTCCTTACTAGGCCAAACTGAGGCTTCTTAAGTTCAGGCATCTGAATTCATTCAGAAATGTAATATATTCATGTCTATTGAAACTGAACAAGCCCACCAACATTGGGAACAATTTGTTGCTAAGCCACACATGCACCAGGCACAGAGCATCAACTCTGACCTGCTGGCAAACTGCTATTTGTATCAAAACCTACACTCTCCACAAAGTCATAGTGACAAGAAGCCAATACTGAATCATTGCTACAGCGATTATTAATACAGTGATTTCTTTAGAAATTGATAAATGAATTTTTTAATCACCCTTGAAGCCAAAACCTATTGACTAGGCTGCTGCACATGCCCAAAGCCTGTGCGGTTCATTTTACTGCTGTTCCAACTGCGGCACTTGTTTAGAACGTATGCTACTAGCTCTGCTCCATAGTCACACATGGTACCATTACTCTTCCATGAGAAAAGGGTTGGCAATTTTGAATAAGGACATTTGATCAGCTTAATATTACTGTCTTTCAAGAAAATTGAAATAGCTTGAGGACTGAAAATGAGAATATATAGAAGTATAAAATCTTCAGAACAAATATATTGTTGGCAATGGGTGCGATCAATTAATGCCCCAGTCTTACGTAGCACAAGGAGGAAAATGCAGATTAAAGACCAAGTATAGTGCTTCAGCAGACCACCAGCTCCCCTGTGTCGTAGTTCTGTTAAATTGGTACAGAATAGGATTTTGCTTAACATGTGCATAAGTCACAGTCATAGTACAACAACATAGAGCGCTGTTTTCTGTGAACTCTCTCACAAATTATATCTGTTCACCATGTTGTTGACACATTCACTGATACAAATGTATTGAAGATAGAGCTTACGAATAGAGGTAATTCTGATGGTCATTTTCATTACATAATGTCCTTCCCTGTCCCTTTGAGAAACATAGGCATAGTACAAAGCCTCAAGCCATCTTCTACATTATGCAACTATCCGCTTTTCTTGTACAGTTGTCCCTGTGGTGGTAAGAAGATCAGTAAGGTTCTCAGAGAATTTGGGTCAGTGTAGAAGAATGACTGTACAGAATGATTGGAGCCTCTCTTTATCACCTGTCTTTGTCTGCCCCCTCTCTACTTTGCTATGCTCCCTCCTCCTTGAAGGTAGAGAACCAGCCTTCCCTTGTCTATGAAGCTGTCATGGCTTTGCTCAAAATATCTATGACATTTATAATACAATGTAGTATCTACAGCTACTTGGGTTGTTTATGCATGCACATCTCCTCCTCCCCCGCTGCTTTATAACATGATAATTATCATCATCAAACAGCACGCTGAGGTCCCAACATATACTACAGTAGAGGAAAATAAAATTATGTGTATAGAGAGTTCCCATTTTAAAGAGCCTGCTTCTGTACTTGCAAAGCACATGATTCTGAAAAAGTCACCATATTTGTCTGATATTAATTTGTTCTCTACAAAATAGAAAATAGGAATTTTAACATTCAATGTACCTGGGTTCTGCAACATGATTATTACGATGCTAAACAGAAGTGACAGTGGCCCTAGAAAACTGTTTTCTCTTCTATGAAATTAGAATAGCCACCCCCTTGATGACTGCTCTTTTTAGTTGCCAAATGAAAGGGCCAGGCTGTGAAGATGGCTCAGTCAGTAACACCCTTGTAGCACAAAAATGAAGACCTATGCTTAAATCTCAAGAACCAATGTAAAAAAGTTCCATATGCCTGCATTCCTATCACTATGTTGGAGTCCTGAGGCAGAGACAGTAGGATCCTTGAGCCTTGCTAGCTAGCAAGTTTAGCAAAATCAGTAAGCTCCAAGTTCAGAGAGAAGCTTTGTCTCACAGAGTACAGTAGAAGGCCAGAGAGGACTCTGCATGTAAATGTGCCTGCCATCAAGCCTGCCAGTATGAGTTTAATCCCTGGGACCCACAGGCTGGAAGGAAAAAACAATTGTTCCCAAATTTCCCACAAATTGTGCTTGACATCCATAAGCAGTTTGTGCCTTCTCAATCTCTCTCTCTCTCTCTCTCTCTCTCTCTCTCTCTCTCTCTCTCTCTCTCTCTCTCTCTCTCTTCTCTCTCTCTCTCTCTCTCTCTCTCTCACACACACACACACACACACACACACACACGAGAGAGAGTGCACTATATAAATATAAGTGCAATTAAAAATAATAAGATTGAGGAACTAGGGAGATGGTTCAGTGGTTATCAGCACTGCCTGGTTCAGTTCCCAAGGCTTACATGTCATCTCACAAGTGGATTTAGCTTCATTGCCAGGGAATCCAATGCCTTCTGACATCTACATATATCAGGCACACACACATGGTATACATACATACATACATGTAGGAAATCACTAACAGATATAAATTGAAATAAATAAACCTTTTCAAAAATGTTGGAGAGTGACAGAGGAAACTTTGTCTTCCATGTGTATACAACCACATCTGCATGCACACTTGTGCTCACACACATATGCACATACCAACAAGGAAATACATGAAAAAATACAGAAAATGACCCAGGTCTGGGCCTAGTACATGATAATGCCTGAAACAAATGATAGGGACTATTATCGTGCTCCTGAGCACGTTCATGAGTCACATTTGACCCTTTATGGTAAGGGATTATCAGCGAATAAATAAATCAGTGACCAGGAGGAAACCTGATGGCTTAGCTGGCAGGACAGGGAGTACATCCAGAGCCTGATGACAGAGGGGAAAGAGAAAACTCCCTGAAGCTGTAGTACTCTGGCTAGTTTTATGTCAACTTGACACAAAGTAAAATTGTCTGAGAAGAGGGAATCTCAATTAAGAAAATCCATAAGATCAGGATATAGGCAAGCCTGTAGGGTTAGTGATTGATGGGGAACACCAAGTCCATTGTGGGTGGTGCCATACCTGGCCTGTGGTCCTGGGTTCTACAAGAAAGAAGACCAAGATAACCTCATGAAGAAAGGAAGCAGCACCCCTCCATGCTCTCTGCAGCAGCTCCAGGTTCATGCCCTGTTTGAACTGACTTCTCTTTATGATAACTCCTATGTGGAACTGTGACTAAAATCCACCCTTTTCTCCCCAAGTTGCTTTTTGGTCATGATGTGTCATCCCAGCAACAGTAACCCTGACTAAGTTGCCTAGTTATATGGAACTATGCACAGGTAGTGACTGGAGCCCGATTTAGACAGCTAAAGAGCAAAAGGGCAGGAAGAACATATTAGAAGTAAAAGAATAATGAGCTATTTTGAAGACTAATACATGGACCCATAAATGATGGTAGATAATAAGGCAGGGTAAGACTCAAGGCTCTAGAAAGCATACCTTCATTTGTTCCCCAAAGGAAATACTTGTTCCACCACTTGCACTTTCTCACAGCACAATCTATGCATTACTTTCAATATCACCCTATATGCAATGAGAAATGAATGATAACTTGTCTCATATTCATTCGGTAAGGCCTCTCTCTGGTACTTCCTCTCTCCTCTCTCACTAGTCTCCCTACTACCTGAAATAGGATTAGGTAAAGAAGGAGACTTCTATGCACTAATTAGGATCAAAAATTTGCTGATGAAAGTATGCCTAAGATGTCTATATGGAGTTCATCAAGGACTTGACAACTGTATAGATGGGTTTTAAACTTACCTTGCCAAATGGACTGCAGTGGATTATGCAATACACACCACACAGTCTAAGGAGGAAACCAAGAAGACTCCGAGATGGGAGGTGAAGAAAATCACCAGGGACAGTCCCCAAGTAGCGCCTCTGTGTGGTCACTTATGAGCAAGTGAGGAAGCCTCTAGAAATTTCCAGACGACTTCAACAGCTTGTAATTGTCCTTTGCACAGAGATCATGCTATTTTTGTCTATGATATTCTGCCTTTAGTATAAATGAAACCCTGGGGATATAAAAGTGATTAAGACCCGGTCCTTCCCTTAAGGTACACAGTAAAATGGACCAAAGTAAATTGTCTGTGGAGAAGTAAATTGACATTATCAAGAAAGTGTGATAGGGGTACATGCTAGGCACCTTCATAAATGACTTCCAGACCATCATACTACTAACTACAGAGTAAGTTAACATATAAACACCTTTGCTGTGTGGGGGAGAAGCATATTGAAACTTGTTTCTGTGCAATGACTTTCCCCAAACTAGAGCAATTAGTTATTTATTACAAACTCACTACCTATGAGAAATCTCTTAAAAAGCCAAGGGGGAGGAAAAAACCTAGGCCCTACAGATGGAAAGTAATCAAAAAGCCTTAGGTCGCTGATAAAATATGCTGATCCTGAAATATTTATCCTTCACTGCTGAAGAAAGAACGATTGGGTTATGAAAGATGCCCTCTCAGGCCATCTGCCAAGGCTAAGTCTGAATCTCCAGTGGATCTTTGGAAGGAGAGTTTAAAATAAATATTTATAGATGTAAGCAAAGAACAGGAGAAAGATGGAAAGAGGAAGAGATGGAGGAAGGAAATGGAAAAGGGGTAGCTGTGTACTTTTGGTAGAAACCCCTCACCTTCTCAAGGTTCTAGTATACATGGATTATATAGAGACTTATTCATAAGTAGGTATTTAGTCCCCATGAACATAAAAATTTTAATAGACACAAGAACACTGAATATAAGTCAAAGACGGTGATGACAAAAACAGATCATGAGAAAGAGCAAGATGAGAAGCAGCAAAAGTAGCAATATCAATCATGTCAGTAACACCTAGTAGTGCCTCAATTACTGAACACACTGTGGAGAAGTAGCAAAAGCCAGAGTCTGGAGGCAAATCATGTCTCAGCCACTTTCTTCCTACCCACATAAAACTTCAGATTTGTTATCTATAAAACGAACTTATAACCTCTATTCCAAATGTTGGGGCTGAAGATCAAATGAGATGGTGGAGGTGAACAGCCTACACAGTGTTAGTTCTCATGTTTTACAAATTCTTTTCCCATAGTGCAACACTGAGTTTACTATAAAATACTGTGTTTTAAGTGAGGTGTGGTGACCCACAAGTGTAATTCCAGCAACCAGGAGGCCACAGCAGTGGATCTCAAGGATCTCAAGTCAAAAACAGTTTAGACTATATATAATGACTCAAAAAAAAATGCCCAGTCCCAAATCTCTAGACCTAAATTATAGATCCAAAGGAGGTCTGGTTTTGCAGCTAATTCCACTTCATATCTACATGGCACATGTAGGAAACTATGTACAAAAAGTATACCATATGGTTCAAATATCCCAAGCCTAAGGACCCCTGATTGCCAGCAATTGGCAGCTATAGGAAGTTGGGCAGATGTTCTAAGTGGAGGTGTGTTGAGACACTAGTGCCTCACAAGCCCGGCTTTGTCTATGAAGTTTCCATAGAACAATGCTTTGTCTGCTTGCCTCAGAGGCAAAGCCAAAAGAATAGGCATATTATAGATTCAAAAGTGTCCCAATATGGCAGAGTTTAGAGAATCCTACAGAGGAAGGGAAGACAGATTGTAGGCGCCAGAGGGGTCAAGGACACCACAAGAAAACCCACAGAATTAACCAACCTGGGCTCAGCTCATTGGGCTTCACAGAGTCTGAGCTATGGACAGGGAGTATGCATAGGACTGCCCCAGCACCTCTACATATATATTACAGTTGTGTAGCTTAGTGTGTATCTTATGGGACTTCTAGCAGTTGGAGCAGGGGCTGGCTCTGACCCTGTTGTCTGCTTTTGGAATCCCTGTCCGTTTACTGGGTTGCCTTGTCCAGTCTCATTATGAGGGGAGATGTCTAGTCTTGCTTAATATGCCATGGTTGGTTCCTTTCCATGGCCGACCGGCCCTTTTCTAAAGAGAAATGAAGGAGGAGTTGATTGGGGACAGAAGGAGTTGAGAAGAGAAATTGGGAGGAGAGAAGGGAGGGGAAACTACGGTTGGGATGTTAAAGGAAAAAAGAAAGAAAGAGAGGATAAATGTATTTACATAAAAAATAAAATATATGCCAATTCAAATCATGGACAGAGTTTTACTTTGTCGTTTTTCTTTTCTTAACAACAAAGTTCTTATAACTTAGAGAAATAATCAACAATATATGTGCAAGGAAATACAAGCAACTAAAAAAAAATCATGAGTGTACTAACTATAAATAATGAATTTCCATGTATATCTTAAGATTTCATTCTGCACTTATGCAAATGGGCTTAAATAACAATGATACATAGTGATTTTTTAAAAGAGAGGTCTTTGAGAGGCTTTAGTTGTGGCTCAGACATATGAGCTGGAGGACCTGAATTTAGATCCACAGAATCTTGTAAAAATGATAGGCACTGATAATCCCAGAGATGGGAAGCCAGAAAAAAGAGGACCTCTGGTTAACCTGCTGAGTCATGTAAATGAACTCTAGGTTCAGTGACAAATTCTCTCTCAAATAATAAGATGCAGAGCTAATAAGGAAGACACTAGCTGTCACACTTTGACCTCAATACACATATATTCACAGCCACAGACATACATGCATGCATATACAAAAGTAAATACATATAGGTGCAGTCATATGCACAAAAAAATGAGTTTTAAATAAGATGTTAAGTGGAATTTTTTATTGGACATTTTTTATTTACATTTCAAATGTTATTCTCTTTCCCGGTTTCCAATCCATAAGCCCCCTATCCCATCTCCCTCCCCTTCTTCTACAAGGGTGTTCCCCCTCCCCAAACACCCCCATTCCCATCTCCCCCTGATATTCCCCCTGAACTAGGGGGTCCAGCCCTGGCAAGAGCAAGGGTTTCTCCTTCCATTTGGTGCCTAACAAGGTCATTCTCTGCTACATATGCAGCTGGAGCCATGAGTCTGTCTGAGTGTACTCTTAGGATGGTGGTTTAGTCCCTGGGAATTCCGATTGATTGGTATTGTTGTTCTTATGGGGTTACAAGACCCTTCAGCTCCTTCAATCCTTTCTCTAACTCTTCCAATGGGAACCCCATTCTTGGTTCAATGATTTGCTGCTAGCATTCCTCTCTGTATTTGACATGCTCAGAAAAAAAATGTCTGAGGAATCCAAGGAAGAAATAAGGAGAAATTGTATCAAAACCACCATAAACCGTGTACTTTCCATTCTCTTCATAGTTAGGACCTTGTCCAGTAGTATCTGTCCCTCCTCTGGGACAGAGGAGGCCAACTCATGAATATTACTTGTGTTTATCAGAAATAGATTCCTGGATGCAAATAAAACAGAGGGTAAGAAAAAATAGAGTGAGATAAGGGGAGGAATGGGAAAGAAAGTGAAGATGAGAGGGCAGGTGAAGAGATGGGATGGGATGGGATAGGATAGGATGGGCTAGGGAAAGAGAGGGACAGGAGAGGAGAGAAGAGAAGAAGACAGAAGGGGGGACTAAAAATGGCTAGGGAAGGGGAGAGGGCAAATGTGCCCTATTTGTTGAAGATAGGCTGAGTAATAGCTGCACAATAGGGATTTGTATCACTCATTCTGGTTACTGTGCGGAGGAAGGGAGCATTCACAGACTATCTGACAAATGTTTGCTATGAGAACTAGAAGGGAGCTCATGATTAAGTTTTTTGATTTCAGAGAACACTGATCATCACTGTACAGCACCTTGATGATGCAAGTCTGCGAGATCCTTGGTGCATTTCTAACGTTCAGGAATTTTTTTAAGAAAAGAAAATCTGAGGCTGAAGGTGTGGCGTCAGACTCTAAAGACAAATGATGTTTGCAGCAGTGATGATAAGGATAGAACTGGGGACACCTAACACTGAATGACTTTATTACTTCTAAACAAAAATTTTGATTAAAGTATATCAATATTAACTCTATTTTATAGGATTCCAGCATTTCTGCCAAGAAAATTCTGTTGCATTGCCACAGAAATTGTCCCCAATGAAACTGTTTCAGTTTATGAATGCTATCTATTTCTAGAAAAAAACAGCACACTGCTGCTTGTCATAAATGGGAGAAGTTTACATAAGAGAAACAAAACAGTACACCCAAAATGAACAGTACATTTAAAATAAAACACTTGAGCATTGCCAAAAATGAGCATAACAAATAGCTCATACATTTTCTCCATTCTAAATTCTTTACACATGAGGCATTTTTCAATCCCCAGCTTTTACCTGACACATTAAAATTTAATCATAAAATTAAAGGGTAAAGAACCCCTCCCTGCTCAGCTGATAGCTAAAAAGAAAATAAGATATACAGGCTGTGATATGTTGGAAACAGTGCAAACATTAATTCTATAAACATTTGGGAGGAGAAGTAATCATAAATTTTAAGACCAACAAAACTGAGATCTTATTTTTTTACACCAAAGAAAAATCTGCTTACTTCCTTATGTTCAGAAGACAGAAAACTCACACACTTTAGAGTCAAACAGACATAGAGTCTTGCTCTAATTGTCTCAATTCATGACATTTGTCTAAATTTCTTCATTTCTTGAATCCTTCTATATCACCTATCAATTGTGAGTTACGTTATACTTATTTCACAGGGCAGTTATGACCTTGAATAAAATAGATATTTATAAAATTGAACGCTGTACAACATGTACTAACCTCTCAATTGACGCTAAGCATTTAGTTATCCTGTCTTTTTATAATCAAAACTTAAGATACCATTCTCGTACTACACAATTCACTCTTTTAAAGAATGCAATTCATTGATTGTTCTGAAAACCAGCAATTGTGTAACTCTTTGCAATTCTCATCTTACAATATCACCACATCAAGCATGAACACATGCACGAGCATGAACAGAAAGTACATAAAACCAGAGCAAGCTTGGTGGCTTCCTTTAATCCCAATACATAGGAGGAAGAGATGACAAATCCCATTGGCAAGCTCCCTAGGTAGACCAGAAGGAACTGGCAAGCTCAAAATTTAGCAAGAGACCCTGTCTAAATAAATAGAGTACAGAACAATCAAGAAAAATACCCAATATTGACTTTGTTGGTCTTCCACAGGTGCACACACACATATGTGCAGGAGCATCAGGCACATGAGTCCACATGCATGCACAACACACACACACACACACACACACACACACACACACATACACACACACATAATCTTGGAGCTAGTCAAAGCAGAATTCAAATGCAAACTCTACTATATGCTAGCTGTGTGGCCCTTTGTTTGATGCTTCCCTTCAGCTTCAGTTTCTCCACTGGAAACAGAGGCCATAAAAGTACCTGTCTAATAAGTCCACTATACCAATGCACTGAGTTCATGTACATAGAGTACCTACTCAGCACTAACCCATAGTAAATGCTAGAAAAAAACGCAGCTGTCACTATTCCAGCAATCCCCTCCTTCACATTATGCTTATTCTCCCTCTCATGTCTTTTTATCATTTTGCTAGAATGAATCCCCAGACTCCAAAATAGCATCTCATTCATAATAAACACAACACGCACTTCATGTATTAATCACTTGTGTGCACACACATGTGTATCTCTTTTCTTTTACACTAGGTACTATTACAGAAAATAAAAATGTTGGCAATGGTAATAACACAGAATAAAAATCATAGAGACAACTGTTCCCAATTAATGCTAATTGAAGGTACTTTTATCCAACAGCTATGTCTATGAATACTGTTGCCCAAATATCAAAATTAATATCTGGGATCACTTGCAGAGAGTTGGTGAAATTCAGCCATATTCTATAGCTCTACAACAATCCACGATCTCCCCAGGATTTCCTCTTCTTTCCAGTTTATGAACCCATACCAGCCAGACTCTCTGACAGCTCTGAGAAATTTTAATTAAAGATTCACAAAGCTAGTAGACTGTGAAGTCACAATTTGGCCACAGATGACCTCACACCCAAGACTACCACACTCTTTTAGCTATATTATATTCCAACCTTGGTAGAATCATTAATGTGTTTTCACGAAATCAAAAGGCTATACCATTCAACAGTAAGCATTCCTATTTCAAGCCAGGTAGCAGTTGATTATATTTGGTCTACTATTCAAATGCAATCTTAAATTTTAATGAATCTTTTCCTTCCTCTTTAGTAAAGACCCAGTCACAATTCTTCACACCTGGTGATAATGTGTTTTACATAGTGCACATGTGGCAGCATGATGGAGTAAAAAGAGAAGAAAATTGGGAGACAGATACAAGGCCACTGACTGCTCGACTTGGCCAAATGCCTGCTACTCTCAATCTCCATGCCCTGTTCCAGAAAATCAGAAGTACTGAACTGTAGATGACTAAGAGTTCTTCCGGCTGTAATATTCTCAGATTATTTGGTGTCTCTAGGCAACATAAAACTGACATTGGAATTCCTTAACACCCGCTTAATTTAAATAATTAATGTCCCTGCAACTCCAATGACAAGCCATCAAGTGACTTAATCATGAGTTACTCAGAGAAGAGGAAAGAACTGAGCTCTCTTTCAAAAGCCCCAAGTCCTGGAGAACTAGAAGCTGGCCTATTAAAGGAAATGAGGAAAATTCACATTCATCAGGAAAATGCCTTCTGTATAGAGAGTCAGAATTATTTTGCCTTAGAGTAAATAAACAAACCCCACTAAGCAAAAAAGAAAAATACTTCTTCTCTGGAAAATATGATTATCTAAAATACAAATGCACAAAATAAATGATTCTAGGGCAACTGTTCACAGAACTAAAGGAGATAGGTGGGTATGTAGTTCAAGAGGCCTATGTGGATTAAAATCCTGACCCAGATGGTTAAATTCAATGGAAAAAAGAAGCTAGACAGTTCTGCTTACCAAATGGACATTTATTGATGAAATTCCTAGCCCTGGGTCAGGAAATAGGCAATCAGACTCAATAACAATTAATCTCCTACGTATAAGAATTCATGATCTAATGGGTAAAATGGGCATGAAAAAGAAAGGTTTATTGGGTTTGAGTTCACATGCCCAGCTCCTCTCAGCCTTCTTTATCATGAAAGATGGAGACTTTTTTTCCTCTATCTCCATATATTTTTATTATTTAGAACAGAACTTTATATTCATTAGATACCTCTCAAAGGGAACATGGAAGATGAGAGGTAGGGAAGATGACTTTCTCCTTTTTATTACTACATAAAATACAATCTCAGCCAATAGAATGTGTATTACACATTATATGCTCACATTCCCTCTCCCAACTCCTCCTTCTAGTCATAATTTCCTTCATGAAATCCTAGATGTGGACACAAAATGTCAAGCGTTTCTACCTAAGAATTCCACAGGAAGACTACCGACCATCTCAGGTGCAATGTCTCCCAAAGTAAATATTTGCTATCCAGAAACCTACTCCTCCCAGTCTTCCACAGCTCAAAAAAAAATGCTACCAATTATCTATACTTTTCACAGGCTCTTTCAGGTTATCATCCAATAACCTTTCTTAACTGCAAAGTGACTATGAGCCTAGGTAAAAAGCATGTCCAAGCCCTTTTGGTAGACAAGAAGTAAATGAAAGTCACTGGGTGAGGCTTGAACTCTAATGGAAATGTCATCACTAAGAGGAAGACCCTTTGGCCTCTTCTGACTCCTCTCTGATTAGAAGACTGTCAGACATATTAGACCAATAAACAAGTTTAAAGATTCAAACATAAAAATAAGCTTAACTCCATAGGAAACAAACAGCCGAAGTTCAAGGAGAGTGTCTAGTGACACTCTAGTGCACCCTCTACTCTGAACTATCTTCTAGATTCCTTTCATGTAAGAAATGCATGGTCAGTCTACTATTTTTAAAGGTTTCTGCAATTTTGAATTGAATAGCCTTTCTGATACAAATTCTCCCTCAAATATTTGATGCCCTCATAGTATTTCCAACCAGTTTTTGACAAGTATTGGTTTCTTTGTTTTGACATTTTTCTGTTTCCTTCCTCAAGTATGAATATGAACTCCCTGACTTTACAGACTACTTGGTTCACAATCATGTATCACATGACTGACACATAACAGGAGTATAATGAACACTTATGGTTTGAATTTAAGCTTGAATTTGGTGTCATATGTAATGGTCACACTGTTTCATTTTAAACAAAACCACAAGGAGTACATGAAATCAAATAATAAATGAACAAATATAATAGACCTTCCCAAAACTTTATTGAGCATTGACTAGTTACACATTAGCAAAATCAACCAGATGGATTGTGGACCATTTTTAAATCTTAACAGAAAGTACAGATTGTTAATTTTCTTTTAAAATATAAATTTCTAATTTAGTGAGAGGTTCACATTATGAAACTGTGATTAATAATCTTTAGTTTATTTTTCTCACATTTAAAATATTGTTTCCTATCAGTATTTTCCCCTAGATCCATGAAATTCACAAACCAATACTTCTAATTTGTCCTAAAAGAGTGACTTGTTTGGGGTAATTAATATACAACAGACTATAACAATCCAATTGTAGGAGTATCCAATCTGGTAGTCGAGGTTTCCACATAAGTACTCTTGCCATATTCATGAATCTTGCAAAAGGCTATAAATATTAATACAAAAGTGTCTCTTCTTATTGCTAGCCTAGACAGATTTTTGTGGAAGCAATGCTACAAGTTGTTCTGGAACTTGAACCCTGTTGCTCCTAGTTGGTGAAGAATGGGAAAAAAGAGAACGGAAAAATTACATTAATAATATGGCTACTTAACCAAAAAGAGAGAAAAGGACATTGGAATTTATGCTAACGAGATAAAGAAAGGCTAAATCAAAGGACATCCAACAGGAGGGAAGACAGTTTATAGTGTACACACTCCCTTCTCATCCATGGTAACTACCTGATTACTGATGGCTTCCCGGTGGAACACTAATAAAAAGCAAATCACAGCATTTGGTTATTAACATGGACAGTAAGAGTATCAGTCACCACATGAGCTGAAAAATTGCCAAGTGGTAAGGATTTCTAAAGGGATTCATAACAACAATAACATTGACCATTAAATGAGGACTCGAGATTCTACTGGATGTGATTTTGCACCTGATCCTAGTAGCACTTAGTAATATCTGGAGATACATTTGATTTTCACAACTGGAAAGGGAATACTACTGGTATCTAATTAGTAGAGGCTCCGGATACGTTAAGTATCTTTAGATGCATAGCATGATCCCATGCTGCAAGAAAATAAAGAAATCTAAAATGTAAGTGACTGAGAAATGCCATTTAAGCCGTTCCCCTATGCTATAGAGGAAGAAATTATAATCCAGAAGGAGTATGTCTTGATCATGCCTCTCATATTATCTATTTCATTCCTGTATTTCCATTTATCTGTCCGTCCATGCAAGTATCCTTTCTTTCATCTGTTGTCCTTAGCTTAAAATTTTACTTACATATGGGATGCTGCTACTTTACAAAATATGAAAAACACTTCTTAATCTACAGGAATTGTGGATGAGTAGGAATGTAGGTACTTCTTTTCGAAAGAGCCTATTGATATTCAAAAAGGCATATAATTTTATGAGCTAAATCCAATACACACACACACACACACACACACACACACACACACACACACACACACACACTATATCACATACATACCTCCTTACTGCCCAGGACCCAGATAATGAGTTCTCTTGCCTATGCTTCCTCAATGGTCTACAGTGTCTGGATCAACTCCTTGGTATAAGGCTCTGAGTTTGGGCCAGAGTATGAGATAAAATGTTATAATTAATGAAACAGTTCTCTCCCACTAGGGACTTCCAAAGATAATGAAAGAATGAAGCTTAAACACGAAAAAATATGCCACCAGGTAGGCTAAATAACAGCTTCTGGAGATTACCCAGTTCTTCAAGATCCAGAATAGGAAAATGGAGAACAAATGGCTATATGGCAATCTAAAGAAGGTTTCGTATGGAAATCACAGTAATAGGTTCTTGCCTGGCCAGATATAAGAAGTAGATTATTGTGGGGTGGTAGTTTGTGAAAGGTACCCTGATTCCTGGTTCAGATAGGTCTTATCCTTGGAGAACCTAAAAGGGAAGGCAGGTACATACCCAGTTCCCCCGGAGATCAAGGTCTTATTAGCTGCAGCCCCCCAGAGAACCCTGTAGAGAGGTTTGAGATAGACTAGTCACGTACGGCAATGCCCCAAGTCCCTCCTCCACAGGTGAAGATTTGACCACAGGTTACATAGGCTCAAGACAGATCAGTCACAGAAATAGGACCATACCCCCCACATATGTAGATGAGGTCTTCCCAAGCTGTCAGGCCAAACCAATAGGAAGTACCTGCTGTCAGACACTGACCCATACAAAAACTGTATTTAAGAATCATGTTCAGGATTAAAAATGTGCAGAAATTATTCCATCGTCTGAGAGCTTCTGTCATAAGGACTGTAACACCGCTGCTTGGGGAAGAGATCTGCTCTCTGGAAACCATCACCATAAGCTCCCCTGCACCCCTCACCTGCTAGTCAGTCCTTGCTGGCTAAGCCTGGCCTTGAAGGTGGAAAAACACCTGTCCAAGTTTTCTTCCCTTCTCCTGAACACACGCACCTAGCTAGATCAGAGAACTTCATGGAAAACCTCCAGCATGGAGGCCCACAGATTATGTTTTATAGAAATATATGTACCTAGAAGTGGGACAAGTCCACAAAGAAGGATCCTTAAGTCCTCTCAGTTTTAACAGGTTTGAACATTGAGGAAAACTAACAATATTTCTGAAACACTTTTTAGCTGTCCTACTCAATAGCCAACAAGCATTATCACTATCAACATAGAGATCATATCTTGGTACACGATGCTCTTCATTCCATACATTCAACCTAATGTCCCCTTACAGGAACTTTTTCAAAGGCACCAAATGGTGTGCACTTCATCATCAGAAATCCGTAGTTCTCTCCCCTTTCTTTCCTTTGCTAGTGTCTGAGTCCTTCCTTTAGATCACCCAAGTTCTTTCCTATATTTCATACTCACTGGTAGTTTATATTCCCTCAAAGATCATAAAACTTGCATATTCATGACAACTATATGAATAGAGAGTGGTAAATAACATTCCACTCATAGATTTCAAATTATAGCACGGCTTCCTTTTATGTTTTGGTGTAACTAAGAAGCAAAGAGCTTGAGCATTTGGCACATTGTTGCTAGATCATTAATGAAACTATTGAGAACTGAACCAACCATGATAACTCTGACTTGATGAATTGATCGAGTCATTGTAGATTTATAACTTAATAGGTATATTAAGAAGTGACAAGACAACAGGGGGTCTATTTGAAGGAAGTATACCATTGATTGGTGCATTCTTGGATATTATACCTTATTCCAGTCCCCTTCCTCTACAACTCTTTGCTTTCTGACCACCAGGAGATGAATAATTTTCTCTCTCATACCCTTCTGCTGTGCCTTATTTAATCACAGAAACAAGGGACTCAGCAAGCCATGGAGTGAGGTCTCTGAAACTAAACACATCTCCTAAAGATACACTTTCAACTCCATTTCACCATTGGAGAAAACAAGGAAGAAAACCATGATGTGAGCTGCTGAGATCATTCCCTTCTGAAGAGGGATTCAAATTTCGTTCCCGGGGCCCAGAGATGACTGCTTTCCACCATGCTGCACAGCACCCTAAGGAGGTGCATGCTCTGTGATGTCTGTCAGGAACTCCTGTCTCAAGCAGTTACCTTGTTCTGTAGAATTCTGAAGCACAGAGTCCGTTTAACTTAATCTTCATATGGCCTTTGTTTATTGCTATAAATTGTCAGTAACAACAATTACAGACATCTAAATAACCTTTCCAATAAAATAACTGAATGAATAACTTCCATATGACATACACCATTTCAATTGGCTAACGTAAGTTCATTCATTTATTCTACACAAGAACTCTAGTATCTTAATTCCTACCTAGTAGGTGAAGCACAAAACATTAAAAGCACTTGCCAAAGGCATTTCGACTAGCAAACCGTCAAACCAGGTTTAAATTTAGGCAATTTGGTTTCCTGTTGTCTTCCAAATCACAACCTCTTGCATTCAAACGCATTTTATCTGCATGTTAGCTCTTATAAGTATATATAATTGTTCCTATTTTTACAGATGAGGAAACAGAAGTTCCAAGATGTTAACTAACTTGCCCAAGGTTCAAGAATCAATAAAAAAGATTTGGGAATTAGAATCCAGTCTTGTTCCAGAATTCATATTCATTAGTTAACACATTATTTTTTATTTTAATTATTTTTATATGTACAGGTGCTCTAAATTCATGTATGTGTATGTACCATGTACATGTATGTGATGCACAAGGAGGTCAGAGAGGGTTTCAGTCACTTCCAACTAGAGTTATGGATGACTGTTAGCTGCCTTGTGAATGCTTAGAATAGAACCTGGCCCCTCTGGCAGAACAACAAGGCTCTTAAAGATTGGGATATTTCTCTAACCCTTACATTATATTATTTTAAAGAGTTATTTGTACCTCTCTACTTTACTATTAGACTATTGAAACAATGCATTGAAAAGGAAAAGAATTTCTTCAGGAATGCCATGCTGGGAGAAGAAAAGAAAAAAATCAAGTGGAGGAATTTGTTTCCTTGTCAGACCCGCCTTACAGGAACTGAAACCCATATAATAATGGGTCAGTGGTGGCTGATACCACATCCACACCAGGACTCCTTAGAAGAGTTTACCCTTGGCCCTCTATTTTATCTTTGCTTTTACTTCAGAGCCCAAAGATTGACTGGCTTGAGGGGTTCACTAAATCTCTTTGCCTTCTTTCCAATGTGGCCACATTGAATAAATCCCATTTTCCTTCTTCCCATTTTTAACTTGGTTCTTTTAATTGGCCTTTTGAGGGTGGGTAGCTGGACCTGACTTGGACACAAGTTAAGATTCCGAAGTTCAATTACACTATAGTCCCTGAAAATCTACAATCCTCTTGAGTCTCCCAAGTTATACTCCCTTTCAGCCTCCAATCAGAAACATCAGGCACTAGCCAAAGAGAACATTTTCAACCTCCACTGCTACAGGCCTCCCAAGAATCTCCTTTAGGCTTTTGATCTCATTTAACTTGGGATATGCCACAGGCAGCTGCATATTCCCATGGTTTATAGGCTGTTCAAAGACTTAAACTCCTGCCTCCCTAGCCTCAGTCTGAAGTTATTCCTGAACTGACAGCCAGATTCACAACTGAAATGCAGATGACTAATGAAGGCAGAGGAGGCAGGGAAAATGACAAGTGTATTACTCATTTTAGAACCATAAATGGACAATTATAACCTTACTCACTAATAATTTCAGGTGGCACTCTCCTGACAAGGAAGGATGGCTCTCTGCCTGTGATAGGACTATTTTATAGTGGAGAATGGTGAGGGAGAAGCACATAATCGTTTATTGTTGTATTTATTTCCCCTTAGGGTTTCCAATGTAGTGGTTCTGACATCACAGTAATTGATTATATTTTCTTCTGCTCCTCTTCAATAGATAAAGCCTGTCACGAAATGTCTTACCAATTCTCATCTACCGTGAAATAATCAAAATGCCCATACATCTCCACACCCAGTGAAAAATAAGTACGTAAGATTGAGAGAGAGACCAAAAGGTGGGAGGTGGAGGGAAAGGAAGAGAATAAGAAAGGGAGGAGAGAGAGAAAAGGAAGAGGAGAAAGAGGAGAGAGTGGAATAGCATGGATCTGTATTGAGATATTTGGATTCAGGAAGTGGCCCAGCTTGTTTGATCATGAAGAAGGCAGTCAGCATGTTAAGTCTCAACAAGAAAGCATACATGGAAATGAGAATCAAGGTAGACACAGTTTATATACTAATCAGTCCTCTAAAATCAGGATCTTTTCCATACTATATAGTTCATACTAAGTAGTTTTAGGACCGGTCAGGAGTCAAATGGCAGGGAAAAAATGTAGACATAAGACTTGATTGTGGTTTCCACCAGAAAAACCAGGTGACATAAGCAGGTTTAGGATCAACTGGTTTTAATCAGTTTAGGGGCTCAGTTTCAAGGGCTGTAATGTTAAACTAATCCTGGGATGATTAAGACAGGAGATACTGTGTGAGATTTTATGACCTCCATAAAGGAGGTAGTTGGACTATTGATATAAGAAGGCACACCTGACGTTGTTTTTGTATCTAGAAAATTGCCAATACTGGAAGGAGACATCCTTTCACGACTACCCTTTCAGGACCTTTGATGTTCCTATGACATCAAAGTGTCAGAAAACAGAAGATACAGTTACTGTCAAAAACCTCAATTCCATTATCTAAAACAGGAGATGGCAATCATGGTCGTGGGTTATTTTGGAAGCCAATATCATTATCACTAAGTTCCAGTCTCTCATTAATCCTTTAGTTTCATAGAAATGAAACTATTGGGTAAAACTTACAGTAAGGTTGGGCAGTGGTGGCGCATGCCTTTAGTCACAGAGAGGTAGGAGGATCTCTGAGAGTTCACAGCAAGCCTGGTCTACAGAGAGAATTTCAAGATAGCCAAGGCTACACACAGAGCAAACATGCCATGACCCCTACTGCCCCCTCCCCCCGAAAAACAAAGCCCTCACAGGAAAGCCGAACCTTATCCAAGCAGGTTTTCATATCTACCACTTTACTGGGACTGTGTGTGCCACATTCACCATTCACTTCCTTCCCCATTGCTGCTTCTTAAATCAACTTTCAGTTCTCATTGAACGTTCTTGTGGAATCTTAGAATCTAATACTTAAAACCCTCTGAGAACAGAACTGCATCCAGTGATGATTTCCATTTTTCCTCTCTGGCTACTTCTCATTCTCTTCTAAATGTATAATAATAAAAAAAAATAGCTACATCACAGACTTCTCAAAATTATACTATTCAAGGCTACTGCTTACTGCCATGCAAATCTCCCCAGGATTCTTGTTCTTAGGGAAGGGGAAAGCAGTTTCCTCAGTCCCTCCTACCAAATTCAGCAGCATCAACATTCTTCTTCTGTCCCTCTCACACCCATTTCCAACACATTAGCAAACCTTGAAATCTCTTTCAAAATAGCTTCAGGAACTTAGCCCTGGGGCAGTGTTTACCTCTGTTAAACACTTTGGGAGAGGTAACTCTTTAGTACGTAAATCTATTCTGTTCACTATAGTGCTCTAATCCAAGAGAGGCCAGTAGGACATGCCCCCATCCATATTTTAGAAATCAAGCCTTTCCAAACTTTGCCAGGTGTCCCAGGGAGGTGGGGTTACTCTTGTTTGAGAACCACACCCCTAAACCAATCACTTCTCAGGACTTTATTCCAAGTGCTAGGAAGTTGGATCGCATCTCTGTGACCTCCTAAATATTGTCCTCAGGCAAGACAAAAATCCAGTCTTTTCTTTCTTTTTTTTTTAATTTTATTTTCCTTGGACATTTTATGTATTTACATTTCGAATGTTTTCTCCTTTCTTGTCTATCCTATACTCCCTCCCCCTTCTCCTTGCTTCTATGAGGATGCTCCCACTCCCACCTGCCCACTCCCACCTCAATGCCCTGACATTCCCTTACATAGGGGAAATAAGCCTTCACAGGACCAAGGGCTTTTCCTCCTATTGATGCTGGACAATGTCATCCTCTGCTACATATGTGGCTGGAGTCATGGGTCCCTCAAATGTGTACTCATTGGCTGGTGGTTTAGTCCCTGGGAGCTCTGGTGGGGTCTGGTTGGTTGATATTTTGTTCTTCCTATGGGGTTGCAAACTCCTTTAGCTCCTTAAGTCTTTCCTCTAACTCCTCCACTGGTGTCCCCTTGTTCAGTCCAATGTTGCCTGCAAGCATCCTCATCTGTATCAGTAGGGCTCTGGCAGAGCCTCTCAGGAGACACCCATATCTGGCTCCTATCAGCAAGCACTTCTTGACATCAGCAATAGTGACTGGGTTTAGTGGCTGCATATGAGATGGATCCCCAGGTGGGGCAGTCTCTGGATGACCTTTTCTTCAGTCCCTGCTCTACTATTTGTTCCTGTATTTCCTCCCATGAGTATTTTGTTCTCCCTTCTAAGAAGGACTGAAGCACCGTCATAGCACTTCCCTGTTCTAAAACCCTTCAAAAGATTGTACTGGCTTCTTTCAAATCTTGGTATCCTTATCACTGAGAAAACCCTACATGATCAAACCTCTGCTACAGCTTTCAACCTGTGTCTCTTGTCACTTTCCCCAACACCCTCCATACTGCCTCCTTTCTGATCCTAAAGCACAACAAGCAGTTTTTTGAACACAGACTCTTTGAACTTACCCTCTTCCCTGCCAAGACTGTTCTTGAATTCATAGGGTCCCCTGTTATGTTGAGGTTACAACTTAAGTATATCCTCCTCCAAGTGATCTTATTAAGCTAAAAGGCTAACTCTTTAAGGGTCAGATCACAATCTGATGTTGGGTACTTCATGGTGTGCAGTCTTTAGTAGAATACTAGCCTCTAATAGACTCTATCTTTCATTTATTGTATCTGCAACACTGAGACAAGGTCTCAGCATGCAGATTATGCTAAATAAATGTTCATTTGCCTAAAATTTTGCCATACAGTCATGTGTCGTTTTGACAGGTAGAAAAATAAGAAGGGCATCAATTGTCCTGATTATATTTTCCTTACCCTCTCTGCTCCAGCACATAGAACTTCTATTGTCCTTATTGAGAGGACCAGAAATATTTCTTATTTATACATGTGTGATATACTTGTACTCTATACCACACTGAAGAATTACTCAAACTAATCAATCACATACTCCCAGGGAACCAGGATATGTCATCCAGTTGACACTACCAAATCTTCCACAGCCCTGCTAACTCCTTTTGTTGACATGTGGAAGGAACATTTATATATTTTTCATAGAATCCAGTATATGTGTCTAAGAATTTTCTGTCAATCTGTCTGTCAATTAAGAACTGTCATTTTTGGGACAATCTTTATAATCCCACGGTATGACTCTCTCCATCATCAATGCAATGAATAGTAGTCAATTAAGACAATACATGATATGCAGAAATCTTTACCTGGTAAAAGCCCAAAAGATGTGGCAATCAAACACTTTCTTTCTCTAGCATAAACCTCACAGTCTGTCTAATGCCCTTACGGGTGTTAACTCTGAGACTTTCAATCCTCTAATAATAATCTGAATGTCCATGCTATGCCCAGATCCTATAAGTGAGCACAGGAACTTCCTTTCACAACTATGCTCACCACTCACATGAAAATGGGAAAGACAGGACTAGAGAGATACCTAAGTGGCGATTATGAATCTGTACTAGGTTCCAGAAGGTTCCACCACTGTCTCTTATACACATCTAGATGTGTATAAGAGACAGGTTCCTGGTGCATTGCCATCATGGTGGGAAGCATAACAACAAGCAGGCAGGCATTCTGCTAGACAAGTAGCTGAAAGCTTACATCTGATTCACAAGCAAATAGCAGAGAGCTAAGTGGGAATGGCTGCACCTTTGAGACATCAAAGTCCACTCCCCAGTGACATACCTCTTCCAGCAAAGCCACATCTCCTAATCCTTTCCAAAGAGTTCCACCAACTGGAAACCAAACATTTAAATATATAAATCTAGGGTAGGGGGGCCATTCAAACTACCACAGATGCCCTATCCACTATTGAGTACTATAATCAAGTTAGAAAAGCCACACAGGATACAGCACAATTAGAATGAAGGGCATGCTAAATAAAAACTACAGATGAGCATAACAAGTCTGGGCTTCCAAGTGGGAACCTGTTGACACATTTCCCCTGGGAGAGGTGTTACTGGTAAACCTCATCTGAGCTTCATTGACAGCAACATTTTAGCAAACAAAATAGGGATCCATTTCCCCAAAGTGCATAGTACACGCTTTATGCTGCTGTCTACAAGGCAGGAAAAAAGATATTTTGTCCATTATAAGGACAAAATAATCATGACATTGAACAAGAGTCCATTAATTAAAATCTATACTGGAATGGAGGGGAGACATAATAAAAATAGAAATTGCTAAACATCTGACTTCAGGAATATTTAGAAGTCTCCCAAAAAACAGCCTCCCTACAGGGCTATTCATATTTAGGAGTAATTATTTCCTAAATGTCTTCAATTTGATTCAGAAGAAAGAAAAAACTGTTAACCCCAACACCAGCAATTTTTTTGGCAATAAAAAGATATCCGTGATTTCTTTCCGCTTGCAAAATTATAGATTTTGTAGAGTTCCGCTTGCCATTCATTTAAAAAATAATTAGTGAAGAATGAAAATGATTTTTTTTTGCCTTTGAGGAAATGCCAATACATTCTGGAAGAGTTCCTGCATTAATGATGTGGTTCCCTGGCCCTTAACTGAATGCTAGGTAAATTGATTAAGCAAATGTGGACTGGGTACCTGCTTTGTGCTAGGTCAGCCTTTAGGGTAGGCAGTATGAATGAAGATGGATGCTGACAGGCTGATGTAGGGTCAATACTTTGGAAATGGGTAGTGTGTTAGGAATAAATGGCAGATGATAAGTGCAGGTTGCTAGGATAAGTCCTGATACTCAAGTATGATTTCCATACATATTTCTCCAAATTACCTATATGTTAGATGTCATTTGTACCCCATGTACCTGCTACAAATGATTTTTATCCCTGTCCACCTGGGCTTCCTTATCTGTTCACATGAGGTTGACAACTAATTGGCCTCAAGCAAGTTACTTCACTCCTATGAGCTTCTGTGTTGTCACATTTAAATAGGGAAGCAAGCACATCTATGTCTTAAACACAGTATACATTTCAGCAATGAGTCATGGCTAAAACAAAAGGATTTTATTTATATATAGCCTATAGTGCCTATTGCATTGTGAGACAGATTTAAACCATTGGAAAAGAGATTAACACATAAAATATACAATAGTTACCATCTGTGACTGTCTAGTAAAAATTTAAGGACCTCTATCTTGGAATGTCTTCCAGTTTCTCTACATCTTAGATAAGGCTTCAGCTAAAAATCTCTCCTCTGGGAAACTTTCCAAGAACTTTTGCCCTTCCAAAGGAGTAAGCCAAGAGAATTTGTACCTTCTTCTTATGTGTACCCCCACTTAGTACTCAATTAACGCAAACATTAGAGCTTTAATTATACTGGGTTAGAATTATTTGAATGAAATCCAAGAGAAGAATTTTTGGGGCTTTGGCTTATTTATCTATGAATTCGAATACTTTAAACACAGGGTGTGGCCTTTTTATGACATACAATACCCCAGTAGGCATTCAACAGTTATCTGGGTATTTATTTCAAGTCACACTCATGGCCCTTCAGCCCTTCAGTGAGAATATTGACCACTTGAGGGAGCTTTTCTCTACTAGATAGGTGAAACTCAATGACACACAGCAAGAAAGTCCAACTTACCCTACTCCCTACTAGGAAAGCTCTTCTACAAGGCCGTGAGCCCTAAAAGCTATTCCCAAATCATTCTGCACTCAGTTACCATCTCGTAAGAACAGCTCATCCAGGGTCTGCTGGGTGAGCCATAGCCCATTCTTTTGGGTTCCCACCTCCTTTACTCAAGCTTAGGACAATCAGTTCCAGCCAAACATATGCCCACCACATCATACACAATCTGCTTTGAGTACTGCCTTCCTCAGTATACATCAGCATGTTCATGGGCCTGACTTTCAACCAGGCTATTTCTTTGGTATTAATCTCAATAGCAGATGGATACAGTGCCACAAAAATAGCACTGGACTTGGAGTCAGAAGAGCCATGTGTTACTAATGGCTTCTGCACTCTCTGAGTGTGAGGTCTTGCAGTGATACAAACGTTAGCTGCCTTTTGTATATTTTGTAAATGACATTGTCATAGGCTCTATCTATATACTCCTATCTACAAGTAGTAATTCTCAAGCCATAGGAAAGTATCTACTCCCTTGAGTGGGCAATTTCAGAGTCACCCAAGCCTCCTGAGTCACTGTATGCCACCTTGGGAAGATCTAGAGTACAACCTTCCTCTCGTGAAAATCCAAACTAGGTTAGAGAGCAAGAAAGATAACTCAGTGGTTAAAGAATGCTGGCTCTTCTAGAGGACACAGGTTCAATTGCCACACTCACACAGTGGCTCACAACTCTTTGTAAACACAGTTCCAGGGGATCTAACACCCTTTTCTATCCTCAGTAGGCACCAAGTATGCATACAGTGCACAGATATACATGCAGGCAAAACATCCATACACTTAAAATAAAACTTTTTAAACTATTATTTAAAGAAGTAGGTTAGATGGCTGTGAGAAAGATAGCAACTCTTATCTCTCAGAGGTCTGGCACAAGAAAAGAGTAGAAAACCCAATGCCTGTGTTGCACAAATGGAAGAAGGTAATGTAAAGTGTTGTCTTCCAACTTTTCATTTATTTTTGGCACTTAGCACAGAATGCCAGTCTCAAACGGTATACTGAGAACAAAGAGCCAAGGCTGCTAGTCGTGGGAAAGTTAGCATCAACACACCTGGCAATCATGAATACTGAGGGGAAAAGATGCCAAATATACCTGTCTTACTTAAAAGTCACTATGTGAGCAAACACCATAACCAAAAAGCAAGTTGGAGAGGAAGTGTTTATTTGGCTTATACTTCCACATTACTGTCTATCGTTTAAGGAAGTCAGGACAGGAACTCAAGCAGGGAAGACACCTGGGGGCAGGAGCTGCTGCAGAAGACCATAGAGGGGTGCTGCTTACTGACGACTTGCTCCTCATGACTTGCTCAGCCTGCTGGCTTATAGAATCCCACAAGCCCAGGAGTGGCACCTTGCACAATGGGCTGGTCCCTCCTCTATCAATCACTAATTAAGAAAAATACCTACTCTATGCCGAGTTTCTTAATTGGGGTTCCCTCCCCTCAGATGCTTTTGTCAAGTCAACAGAAAACTGTCCAGCACCTTAACTCATTAAGTATATCACTGGGAAGCCATACTCAACAGGACTTTCAAATTTCTGCTATAAAGGAGATACCTGTAGCTACTCCTGCCAGTGCAATAGGAGCTTGGAATACCTACACAATCATGACCCACCAAGCCCTGGAATACCACGAGTCAAAGTACTTTAAAGTATTGAAGTTGTGCTCTTAGGGTACATGGTTCTAATGCGTTTCAACATGAGATTGGGCAGAAATTAAATAGGGGAAAGTTTGTCAGTCCTGCAATCGTGTTTTGATTTGGTAGAGGGATTGATTATTACCCTGAGTTTAATTACACTTTCAAGATGCTTCAGGGCTCTGTATTCTGAATGTAATTCTGATTCTGTGTTCCTTAACCTGGATTTACAGCCTCAGTTCTATCCATTTATCACTCAGGGACTTATCATTCACCCAGCTTAAGAAAACCAGCACGAAGACTAGAAATATTTGGGTTACAATGGCTCTGGGATCCAGCTCTCATAAGTCAGTGTTATGCACTGTCCTCAGTATGAGACTCGCAAAGCCAGTAATTAGCTTTTTTTTTTTCCTGTATCCAAGAATAAGCGTGTTCCCCAAGTTGTCCAAGGCTATTCTCTTTTAATTTTCCTGAACCCAGAGTGCTTGTGCATTTCAGTCTTTGCCCTAAATATGACCCAATTTCTCACAAATTCTCTGTTGCTAATCACAAGGCTTACCTGGTTCTCCAAACCACTTATAAATTTTCTCCAAGATCTTGATGTAAGATCTTGATGTTACCCTTCTAGAGCTTGTGCTAGCCTGTCTGTGTTATGTGAGGTTCTCTACCAACGTCCTTCCTCACCTGGTCCCTGCCTACTTTAAAAGGTAGAAATGTTCTTTCTATCAGATGGGGGTAAGTGTTAGAAGCTTGGGACTTGGCATGGTAAAGTCAAGCAGTAAAATTTCAGCTCTGCTCTTTGTTAGCTGTGTGACCTTGAATAGTTTAACTAATGTTAAATTGAGTTTATGAAACGCCAATAAGAAGGTTGCTTGTCTTGTCTGCTGAGTTTGGTGGTACACACTCTACTCCTAGCACTTGGAAGACTCAGGCAAGAGGATGACGACTTCAGGGCAAGTGTGGGCTGTATAGTAAGACCTTGTTTCAAACAAAATGAGAGAGATGTAAGGAGGAAGAGTGGGAGGAAGAGGAAGAGAAGGAGGAGAAGAAGGAAAAGGATTATTATGAGAATTAAAAGATTGTATTTATTCATAAATGACCATTTGTTTTCCTTTGTGAGGTATTCTATTAGTCAGTCACCACAGAATAGAGAGGATCCTAGTGCTGCTAACAAACACACGGAAATTAGTAAGTGTTTTGTAACTGCTACTTATGACAATGATAACAATAGCCAGGGAACATTTCATTTCAAGTGTTTACTAGACACTCAACAATACATCCTGGCACCTGCATGTTCTGTTTGGGCAAGGCAACATTATGATCAGTGAGAACACTGCACTTAATTTGGTTGAGAATTTAGCTCGGTGCTAGAGGACTCAGCTCAGAAGTACAAACCTCTGTGTTCTGTCCCTAGCACTGGAAAATATTAAGTAAGGAAGCTTTTTGGGAAAATACTCCATCTAATGTTATGGAGTGACTCTTCCCAAACCTGATTTTTCAGAAAAATAATGAGAAACTATATATCTATATATCTATATTAATAAAGATGATATAGAACATGTGTAATTTTATTGTAAGTGCACATACTATATGCTATCTAGATGTAATTAACTAAATCCATCTTTTCCACTTTCCTTTATACACATATGTACATTATGTGATATACATAGTGACATAATGGAACATGTAATGTGCATAATACCATGCAGAATACTTATCATTAATTATACATTCAGGTGTATTAGCTCTGAATAGAAAGGCCACTTCTTGGGCTGGAGAGATAACTCCGCGGTTAAGAGCACTGCCTGCTCTTCCAGAGGTCCTGAGTTCAATTCCCAGCAACCACATGGTGGCTCACAACCATCTCTAATGGGATTCGATGCCCTCCTCTGGTGTGCATGAAGACAGCATGCACATATGTATAAACTCAATAAATCTTATGAAAAAAAAAAGAAAGAAAGGCAACTTCTTTAAGGCACCTCTGTTTAGGCAATCAGTCTAGTTCAGGATGTGATGCTATGGGTAAGGTATTGCATACGTGCACAGCAAGGAAAGAGCTACTCATTTAGACCTACTTTTGATATGAGCATCTAAGAAATATTTCATCCTAGAGATGGTACCCAAATAGGAAGGAATTCTTTATCCTGAAAAGTGAGAGACCATACCCAAAGCAGTGGCAGAAAGTAAGAAGACCGTGGGCTGCCACACTCACTCAAGCTTCTCACATCCTGTTAAGGAGATAGTGACTAAAACATGCCCCTGTCAGGGCGGCACTCTCCAAGTCGTTCCCACACTGAGACATCCAGATAAAATATTCGTTCCCTTGAAAGATGTCATATATAGGTACAGTTCTAGACTGACGTTCATCTTCCTCTTTAAACTATGATCACCTCTGCCTTGCTTGCCTTAAAAATGAGGGTCATTCTTTGACCTTATATCTCACAAATTGTCTAAGACTTCAGAAAGCTACTAGTTTGCTCTTAGGACATTTTCTACATCCTACAATAAGGATCACTCTTAAATTTGTGGAGTGGTTTTTACAATGTATGCACAGTGCTAGTAGCAAGATGGTTTATACAACCTGATCCTATTACATTGACTCAGCAAATATTCTAATTTTTCCCATGTTTTTGAAATTGAAGCAAGGTATTTCTTCATGGATTTAATGTCTTTTACCCCACCCATAAGGATTGTAGAATTTTATTCAAATAAATCTCATGTCCCTAATTGAATTAATATCCAAGTATTTAATGTATTCTGTTGCCAATGAGAATGCATTTTCCTCCTCATAATCATCAGTTGTTTGCAATTAAAAGCATGTGTTCATTTCTCTTGGAGATCGTGACATTGCTAATCTCATTTATACCCACTGTCTTATGATGAATTTGTGTGCCTTAGATATACACAGTCTTTTTGAGGTACAGCCCCAGTGCCTTTCACAGCGCCTGATATATAATAGGTGCTAGGTCAATTAAAGATTTGTTTGACTTTGTTTGTAGATGGCATTCATCAAATTTCATTTTTCTTACTAACAGTTATGGCTCATGTTACTAAAATTACTTTCATAATGATAGCATTTTCGTCCTGACTTCATCATTTTAATGCTTCCTACTTTTTATGAGGACCCTTTCTTTTCTACATGTACATGCGGGAGGCATATATACATATGTGTACAGAGGCCTGGGTTTGATGTTGGATATCTTCTTCGATCACTTTCTACATTTTTTTTTTTTTTTTGGTTTTTCAAAATAGGTTTCTCTGTGTAACCCTGGTTGTCTTGGAACTCACTCTGAGTTTGGACCAGACCAGCCTCAAACTGAGAGAGATCCAGCAGCTTCTGTCTCCCCAGTGCTGGGATTCAAGGTGTGCACCCCCAGTGCTCAGCCGCTTCCTCATTCTTTTGGGACTGAGTCTTGAGTTCACCACTACAGTTAGACTAGCTGCCCAGGAAATTCCAGAGGTTCCTATGTCTTCATCTCTGCAGATTGGAATTACAGGTATGCAGAACCACAACTCGTTTTAATGTGGATCGTGGTGTTGGCTTCAGGCCCTCCACACCTTTTCTAACTGTCCACACATAGTATTCGCACTGTGTGTTTATATTGTGATTGCAATGATTATTTTCACTTTATTATCTTGTACTCATGAGTTACATTCCACCTGGAGACTTTTTATTTCCATTTGTGTCTCAGCACACCCCAGGCTAGCTCAGGATAAAGAACAGACTGGCCATAAATTCATGATTCTTCTCTTCCAATTCTCAAATGTTAATATTAAATGACATTTACCACCATGCCTAGCACAGATAAAATTTTAAGTGGTTTTATTTTTTATTTATAATTGTCAATAAATAATGAATATCCTGCTTCTATGTTTCTTTCTTTATCCTTTTTTCTGATGTTAACATTGACATAATATTTTCACAAAGTATAGATTAGGAATTAGATAAACTAGTATCAGTTAAATACTTAAAAATCATTTGTGAGAATTTTTTATTATCATAGAATATGGCATAGGAAAAAACCCCTGAAGTTTACACTCAGAGTTCTCTGGACCCAGATGCTAGCTGCTTCGTTTATTTGCTACGTGATTCAGGCAAGTCACTGAACTTTCATGAGCCTATATATCAGCTGTAATGTGATTTTACTAATAGCCTAATAGTCCCATAGATAATTAGTAAATGGATTAAACTTATATATGCAGAGAGGTGTGTGTGTGTGTGTGTGTGTGTGTGTGTGTGTGTGTGTGTGTGTGTGTGTGTGTGTAAGAGGTGGAATGAGTGAAGGAAGAGGAGAGAAAAGGGTGAACAGCTGGAGGATGAAGCAAACTAGGAGGCAGAAGAAGGAGAGAGAGACAATGGTGGCAGCAGAAACAGCCAACACATTAACAATAGTACACAGTATAAAATCATTATTAGCACTGCTCTGGCCCTTGGACTTTTATATTAATCTACTGTGGCTAAATAGCCATGGGTTTTGTTGGTTGCTTGGTAATAACTCAATGGCTTCTTGTGTTTTTCTCTGGTATTGATTTATTCATGTTTCCTACTTAATCTTGCATGAGATTTTATGGTTTGTAATTTTGCAGGGAGTCATTCATGCTCATTCTGATTTATCTGATTTATTAGCATACAGTAGAAAGTCCTCTTCCTGTATCTTCTATATTTGTTCCCAGGCTTTCTGTCTCATCCTTAATTTAATGATTCTGTTCCCTCCTCCATTTAAAGTTAAGCACACAGTTGCAATTTTTATTTTTTAAATCATCTATATATCTTATCAGCTTTTTTCCAGAGGTTCATTTTAGCTTGTGGGCTTATTATTCACCCACCCACTGTTTCTGCCTTCCAGCAATGCTCCTTCTTAAAGACAGGAGGTGCAAGCCCAATTCATTATGTATTACCTTTCCTTCCTGAAGAACATAAACATCTAGTGAAACTCATCTTCCTCTAAGCACCATGTGAGCAACAACACATACTATATTGCTATATTCAATTCATTAAAGTTCAAAAAACTGTTTGCCTTACTGAAAAGTATGAGTGATTGGTCCCATACTTCTCTCAGAATCAAGGCATTAGGACTTTTATGAGTATGCTGTTAATTTGCTATTTATCTCTTAGTATGGGTTCAATAAAAGCTTTCTTGGTATTTTTATCTTTTCATATTTACAGAGTATGTATTTTATTCCATTAATTTTAAGAATGAACTGTATACATTTGTGAAAATATTTTATCACCATCTTCTGAGTAAATAATATGATTAGCTTGAAATTCATGTTGTCCTCTTTTAATTAAAATAAGAGCAAAAGTACTCTAAGAAATGTATGTTTTACTTTTTATATTCTAATCTTAATTATGGGAATTTTTCCAAAGAAATATTACATGTTCTTAGTTAATTATCTAATATTGCTATTTAATATAAGAATGACAGTTTAAGCAAAATATTACAATGTGTTAATTTTAATTTTAATCAAATGTAGGATCTTCATGACATTTGATATGACTAACACAGTAAGATCTCCAATTAGCACAGAAAAATACCATTGAGGTATACACACATTTCTAAGTAAATAGTCTGGTTCATAAGAGAAAAGGCCATGCACTTCTTGGTGGAAAAGAAATAATACTGTGAACAAATACATATTCATAATTCCAGTTTATACAAAGGTGTTTTTCATTGAAATTGTTCTTGGATTTCTTAGTGACTGATAGAGATTACAAACCATTAGTTACCAGTATTTGGCCATGTAACTCTTTGTTGTTGCTCAACATGTTGAAGAACAAATATTTTTCATGAATTACACTTTGGGAAATACTGTTTACCCAAAGGTGGGGCTGCCTGGCTTCTGGAAGAAGGTTTCCCAGGCAAGGACAAATCTATGTCAACAGAAGACTGCTCAAGTTGAAAGAAGTTTTTAAAGAGCTATGAATAAAAAGACAAAATGTTAGTAAGAAGCTGGAGCACAGAAATTATAGATGATTAAGATTCAGCTGGTGAGAGAACTGGTTCAATGGCTATTGTTTCAAAGGACCAAAGACAGAGGCTGTCCTTCTCAGGTTAGACAGAACACATGCCAAAAAAACCCACATGGACCAGTGCTACGACATATTTAAGTTCTCTACTTCAGGTGGATATTCAAAGCTATTAACAAGCACCCTATGTGTTCCAAGTCCAACTTTTCTCCTATTTTCCAATCCAGCTCACCTTGTCCGTTCATCTTTTTCTTCAAGCTTAATTTCAATATCTATCAGAATAGCTCCTCCTTCCCTCGCCTTTACCTGCTACTCTTCCACTGTGTCAGTTTTTCTTGGCACTGGAACTTTCCTCATACTGTTTCATCTTAGTGGTTTATCTGTTTTGGTTGACTATGAGCACACTTAAGCATGACCTCCCATACAACCACTTTATCTGATTTACGTCCCTAACACAAAATAACTTCCTGAAATACTCATGGTTGTCATCTAGCATCATGATTTCTATACAGGACAATTTATCAACAGCCAAGCCTTCCTTAACCAGAGGGACTTTGTGGGTCACTGTTGAGACTATAAGATACAACCTGGAGTAGTTTAAAACATAACACATTTTATGAGTAATTGAACATAAGATCATTAAATTAAATGGAAATTATCACCCCTTTGAAAAGCTCTTTCTATTTCCCCTCCCCAAATCTGGGACAAATGTTCCTACTGTGTGCTACCCAAGGTCACCAATCTTCACTCACTATATTGTAATTTCATGCTTATAAAGCAGAACTTCTAACCAAAGTGTGAATTCAGTGAAAGGAAAGGAATTGTCTATATTGAAATCTATAACCACACATCAGAAGACTCAAGAGTACATCCAGGTTTCATGATTCACTGGGATTCACAGAATTCAGGAAACTGTCACACTCACATTTACAATGTATTCCAACAAAACACACAAAGCAAAATCAGCAGAGGGGGAAATGCACAGAAAGCAAAATCTGGACGAAACAGAACAAAGCTGCCCAGGGTTCTCATCAAGTGAAGCCACACAAAATATACTTAATTCCTATACCAAATTGTAGTAACACATGTGAAATGTCAGGCACATTCATTAAACTCAGTACTCAAGGATTTGGCAGGCAGAAGCTGGCCATGCAGATACTTTCTGCCAAGCATATAACAAAGTTCCAGACACCATAAATGAAAGGAAGTGTTCTGCATGAGCCGCATTGTTTGCTCAGACAATTCAGACACTATGCCATTTAGAAAACTGTTGAGAAGCTTCTGAAATTCAAATTCTCAGGTGCCAGCCAACAAACTCTCATGCCAGCTAGCCTTTCAAAAGAGAGCTAGCAGGTCTTCTGTGTCATCTCTTGTCTTCACAATCCATAATTCCCAGGACTCTTCCTGATATACAATACTCATTCATGCACCAATACATGAAGAATGAATGAGTGGCAGACAATGGAACAGACCAATCACCTATGTTATCCCGTGACTTTTACAATGATCCTATAACCAAAACATCCTAAGTATATTTGTTAACAGATAAAAACTGTTTCTGAGAGGTTAAAGAGAATATTCAGAGCCACAGCAACAAGGCTAGAATTTGATTTCCTGGATGCCTAATATATCTACTGTGCCACTGTCTTCAGAGCATAAGTGACTATTTGGGAAGAATGTAACAACAGCACACAAGTCAAAATTGGTAACATAAATAGTGTGGTTGAAGAGAAGAAACATCCCAAAATGCTTTTAGACCCATGCCAAATATGTTTGCAAAAGTTCTCAAGAGGCATTCATTGGTTCGTGGGCAATTTATGCAGAGGATGCCACATCCTCTGTGGGATTCCTTCCATTCTCTGAAGCCAACCACTTAGCTAAGTGAAAACTGAGTCATAGGCCACTATACCATTTAGCAAGCAGGTATGTGCCAGAGGCCCACTCATGCTCATCAGGTCTAAGCAGATGGAAGCCCGTCAAAGGACTCAACGAAAGGTACCAAAAGTCTCCAGACTCTCAGAATCCAACAGTAGTGATTGACAGGGGGATATGCTTCCTGTTCAACTTAAAATGATTTACATGCATCTAGGGAAGAAAATAATCTAGCCATTAGAAGAGTCTTCATTTTTGTGGGTTCGTTTTAAGTTTATCACTTTATTCATTGAACAAATGACTTTGTAGAATAATATGCCAAGCTAGATACTAGATGCTAAGTTCCCAGAGAAAATAAAGTTCAGTGTACAATGTAAAAGATACGTAAGGAATGGTGTAAGAAGAGAGGTCTGTGTACTGGAGAAAAGTGGGCAAAGACACTGCGGTAAAGGTGATTACATTTTACCACTCCTTTCTTTAAATACTATACTGTTTTCTTTCTGTGTATCATAATGGTTCTGAACTTTAAAGACAGATGTCTTATTGAGATGAGCATCATAAGCATATTGTCTCCAGAGTGCTTTTCTAAATCAATGCTAGTTCAAACAGAAGACATTTTACCTACCTCTCACCACAAGCTGTCCTATATCTCCTGCTCCTTGTAAGTCATACCACCTTGTTGGTCGATCCAGACAAGAAGGAACATGTTTTTTTTACTCCTCCCTTGTCCTCACAGAAAAACTCTGTACTTGACCCACAGTTTGCCCATCAGCCAGCTCTTCAGGTGAACTTATTTTCTTAGTTAAGGTTACAATTGCTATGTTGAAACACCATGGTCAAACGCAACTTGGGGAGGAAAGGGTTTAGTTTACTCACAGTTCCATATAACAGTTCATCATCAAAAGCAGTAAGGGCAAGCACTCATTCATGGCTGGAGCCTGGAGGCAGGAGATGATGCAGAAGTCATGGAGGTGTGCTGTCTACTGGATTGTTCCCCATGGCTTGCTCAGCCTGCTTTCTTATAGAACTCAGGACCACAAGCACAGAGACCCACAGTGAGCTGGCCATCCTCTGTCAATCATTAATTGAGAAAATACACAACCCAAAATGATGAGCCCCGAGATGTGTTTTAGTGACTCTATAGGCCTTTCTTGGTCTACTAGAATTTACAGTACTGACTAACCATCACCACCATGAAAAATGTCTCACAATGCAATTCAGTGAACATTATGGTCTGTAAGCACAAAGCCATGGTCTTCATACACTTTGGGAATCACACACTGATTATCTCAGGACGAGAAAAAGAGGTCCCCGGAGTTCAAGGCTGAACAGAGACATTTAAAGACTTCAAATAAATGCTCTGCCAGAGGAGCCTAGTGTCAAAGTGAGCCAACCCCATGTCTTCTATGGGACCTAAACTGGTACTTTAAACACTGGTTCTTTAGAAGTGCATCTGTTTCCAAGCTGAGTTGTGATAAATGTGTTTCATCACATTTTTCCTAAGCTGTAAGCAATGACTGAGATGTTTATTGTCAATATTTTAGTTGTCAAGTGAGAAAATAGCACAGATAATCAGTTACAGGTTCTGTGGATAAAAACGACAACTGAAAGAGAAAATGATAAAAATATCATCACATAAAAACATAAATGGCATCACAGACAATCAAATAGACAAAGTGTAAAATTTTAGAGAGTAACAGAATTCTTTCCAAGAATACCTCAATTAAGTACACGGTTCTTCAAAATTTGTTACTAAATAGCATATCTTTATTTCTTAGTAGTTTAAGGGAACAAGTGGCTTTAGACTTTCAGGTGTACAAAGGTTAAGATCAAGGAGTGCCTATATTTAATTCATAGCTCAGTTACTTTCAAGACTTGTGACCAGTGACCTCTTTGAGCCTTGCCTTCCTCCCCACCTTTGAAACTGCAGAGATAATCCCTGTCTCAATCATTGCTATAAAGGTTAAATGCATTAGTAGAGAAAAAGAACAGAATGAACACTCACCAAATGTGCCTTCCATTCATTGTGATAGTGGCTGTTTTCATTCATATAGAACATAAGCTGAAGGCTGAAGAAAAGCAGGCAAGTGGTAACTCTGATAGATTTTTGAGTGAAAAGAAAAATGGGTACTTAGAGAATTACCCAAAGCTATTCACTACAAAATGTAACAACACAAGTGTCAAAGACGGGGATTAGCACTGTAATTTTTGTTGCCCTCCCCTTGGTACTGGTAATTGAACACTGTGCTCTGTGTAAGTTAAGCAAGCACTCTACCACTGAGCTTTATACTCAACCCTAAGGCTTAGCAATGTAAATACTCTCTTCAAGCTTGATAAACCAAAATAAACAATACAAACAACCCAGGGGATTAGAGTGCCTATGGGAAATGTCTTGCCTTGAACCATGCTATAGTGATTTTGAAAAGGAAACCTAAGGTCTTTAAACTCATTGATGTCTAGATATTTATTTGGTAATCTGGATTATTGATTCTACATAACTCATGGCTTTATTAGTAGACCCAGTAGTTTGAAAAATCCACAATGCCTCCATGGCCATCTGCAGGATGCCTAACACATTTCCAATTGTGCAATGCTTTGTAAAAGTCAACAGGTTTCCACACATCAGCCATAATATGTATCAGGCTAAATGTGGAATATTTGCAAAATAATAACAGTGGAAAAAATTATTATGCCCCTGCTCCAATTGGAATGGACACTAAGTTTGGATTAGAAACATTTACATGAATAGAAGCTTAATACAGTGTAAAGGGGTATATACTTCAGTAGTGTTGACTTCCTAGGGTTACAGGTGATTTTTAGCAAGGTAAGTGCTCTGCGGATGTGATGGTTCAGCCAAAAAAGGCTGCCCCCTTTCTCTCTGATTTGGATTTGTTTACACCAAACCTTTTCTAGACTTGAAGACAAACTAACCCCCCCCCAAAAAAAATAAGAGTTTCTAGGAGCTGGAGACTATTTCCATCCAAGGTGGATACAAGCCCAAGTCTCCTCCAGGCAACGACTGCAGAGAGTGAGCTATGATAGTTACGATATTCCAGATCTGGTAGCAAAACAAACATGGTGATACATGCCTGGAGTTCCAGTTCTCAAAAGACTAAGGCAATAGGATTTTTGGGAGTTAGAGGGAAACCTAGGCTACATCGTGAGAGCCTGTCTTAACACACATACACAAAAATGCTGGCCCAGAGGTTTCCAAGCACAGTGTCTCTTAAGCCAGGCTGACTGTATAAATCTACTCAAACTTCTAATGCAATACGAGGTTCAAAGAACAGTGTTATGTTGTTTCCCTTCCCGGTACCTACCACTCGAATACGTTAGTTGCTCCTTGCATCCATACTTTCTATCCCAGTGATGATCTCTAGAAAAGATCCACTCTCAAGCTGAAAATTATTCGTTCAAAAGGATAGAGGGATATGTCATGAAGAATAAAGTGCTCCCTCTGGTCCTTCTCTTTCTGTGCTCACTCAGAGCTACTCTCCTCACCACCACAATCAAACTCTTTCTACCAGAATTAGCTAGGAAGGCCTAGGTAAACCCTGGCCTGCTTCCAAAGGACTGATTGTAGTCCAGCCCTGTTCTGGACAGTCGACTTCAATCTGGATGAAGTTCTACCATGCACTAAGAAGTAAACAAAGAACTTATTTTCTAGGAGGTCAGTTCTGATTGGTACTACATTTAAAGTCTGGTTCCAAGCTATTCATAGTAGTACATGCCTAAAATTGCAGCTCTCAGAAGGCTAAGGCAGTAGGAGTGTTGAGTTCCAGGCCATTTGAGGTTATATAGTGAGCTTCCTTCTTGAATCCTATAAAATCTTGATACTTTCTTGCTTGCTGCAACGAGCCTTAATAAGGACCAACAATTTAGTTAAGAATTCTACCCATGTTAGAATGGCATCAGAACCTCCATGGCAATGACACTCAATACTTTGATCTTTGCATCTTAAAAATAAGTGAGAACCAGTAGAGCAAAAGAGGGCTTTCTAGAGAAGTACTATTGAGTGCTACAGAAAACTAGTATTGTTGTGGGCTATATTTTTTAATACTTATCATATGAAAATACAACTAGTTTCAACCATGGTGGAGAACATCTGTAATTGCAACACTCTATAGGAAAATGAAAGAGGATCAGGAGTTCCAGGCCAGCTTGGGCTAACTAGCAAAACCTTTCCTTAAAACCAAATATAAATAAATGAAATTTAAGACATCAAAATATGAATGAATTTTAAAAGCTATTGAATTATTATGTAAATTCAAATTAAACCTAGCACATATTCATATGAATAAAGCAATTGCAGAGTGACAAATCTTTTGTGAAAAGAATTATATTTTATGAAAAGTAATCATAGTTTTAAAACAACCAAAATGCAAATAAGAAGAAATTTTATACTTTTGCGAATCTCTTTAATGCCTAGCTCAATGGAAAACAGGTAGATTCTTATGTCTGCTTCTGCTTTCAACTGGTAATATATTGTTCCTGATCAGATACATGAAAAAGCTCAAATAGTACATACACATTGAACTCAGACAGGGTAAGATATTTGAATCTCCCTCAAGGAGCATTGGCAGCTTCCCTGAAATTGGTTTATGGTCATCAGAGTCAGGGAGAGGTGAGGAAAAAGGATTATAAAAAGCCGCATTGGAAGAGATGAAAAGTGTCATTATATTCATTATGGTGACAGTTTGATGGAACATACAAATGTCAAACATCGAATTATAAATAAGGCCAGAGATGATGGGTAATTCCAAGGAAACAACATATCTTCTAGATACAACAGGACAAATGCACACGTGAACTCATGGAGACTGTGGCAGCACAAGGACTGCACACGTTCAAGACAGACAAGGTACCAAGATTGAGGGTAGGAAGTAGACATGGGCTCCCACCCACATTAAGATGCTACCTGCAACTGGTACCTGAAAACTAGTTTTCACCCATGGAGTGTCGTTCAACAAATTAAGCACACATAAGGTTAGCAGTAGTTTGGCTAATACAGAAGGAACTCAATGGTATTTTTATAAACTTTCTGGGTCATAGTGCATTGTTTTGGTATTTTTTTATCTTGCTATTCTTTTGCTTGTATATAATGGTTTCAGATTTTGTGTCTTTATGAATTTTGTTGCAGTGTGTTTCCTATGCTTTTCCTTCTCTCACCCCACATTCATATCACCAGTCACATCCAGAATATGTCTGCTTCTTTAGAATAGAACTTCATATGCTACCCAGAAACCACCTTCTTATACATAGGCACTATAGCTCAGGCCAAGATGTGTCAAAAACAAGCATAGTATTGCCCCAGTAAGAGAGTATGTTTGTTGGGGGTAGCCCACTTAGTAAAGCACGAAGTCTAGACTTACAAATGAAGAAAATGAAAGAATGACTCCCTGAAGATACCTTTCCAAAATAGATAAGTTGGAAGGCTGAAGTGTAAGCGGGCTTTCTAGTATAAGTGGTCACCGGCTTATAAATCTATAAAATATTATGGTAAATCCCTAAAAGGCTTTGTGGAAAAACATGGATAAGTAAATATTGTATGTTTGTCTTCAATACTCAAAAGCCAGGAAAGGTCAACAAAACCTACATTCAGAAATCTGCATTTAAGCTATTCACTTTAATGACTATGCTCTAAATATGGGATGCACCGACATAACAAGTCCTGTAGTCCCAGAAATCTGGATACCTGGGAATTATGGGGATTATCTTGAGAAGGGTCTAGTAGAGTCCCAAACTCTCTCTGCCCATAACACAGAAATTTGTCAGACAGGTAGTCGAGTGCCTATTTTGTGGACAGTACCAAATTTCCAATACAATTTTGAGTTACTGAAAACATCATTACTTTTCAAATGCAACTTGGACTTGGTCCCTTGCAATGTTAAAATGGCCTTGACCTTTTCTGCTGTCAATCTGGGTAGCTTTGGTAATGTATTTACAAGACCCTATTATTTCACTTCAGGATTCTTTTTCTCTGCTTTTCGTCAACTTTTCCTTCTATTCGTTCAGAATGCTCACACTAACTTTTTTAAAAATTGTAATACTTAACACATCATTCATTTGCACAATTTTAAAGGCTTTTCATTTCTAGACCTATCTACATAATAGAGACTACTGGAATCCTTGAGATTAAGGATGTAAAAATTACATTATAAATATGGAAATGATAGGAATCAAAGATACTTTGTGTAATAGACTCAGGGTCTCAGTCTTCACAAATGCTCAAAATTGAAAGTTCTCCCATTTGTAAGGGATCCCCACTCATTGTATCTGTCTAGGGTGTGTGATGAGAGAAAACTGTTTAAAGTGTGCTAAGAATAACAGCTGAGTATCTGGGTCAAAATTCCCATTCAAGTAATTACATTTTCCTAACCAAATGCTAATTAGCACTACTTAAAAACACTGTGAGATAGTGTTACTTGATAAGATTATTTGGCTAGATGCATGTCCACAGAACTGAAAGCAACACAGATACCCACATACTTTACTTTTTCTATGAATTAAAAACCTGGATTCCCTTATTCAAAGGTGACTCTCTGCTAAAGGCACATTGACAGCTCATTAAGACAAATAAAATTCATGCATATATTCTTTATAAACTCTTCACAACTAATACTGAATCCATCACTGACTTGCCCAGAAAAAGATCCCATCTAAGTGGTTCACTCCTCTAGAAACCAGGTAATAATGGGAAAAGGAACAAAGCAAGTCTCTAGGACATGCACACCTCTGCATCATGAGCACACGTGTGTGCACATGTTAACATACACACATGTATTCATACACACACACACACACACACACAA
Source organism: Rattus rattus (assembly GCF_011064425.1). NCBI lineage: Eukaryota > Metazoa > Chordata > Mammalia > Rodentia > Muridae > Rattus > Rattus rattus. The sequence goes on along the minus strand of NC_046172.1, from coordinate 120,084,788 downwards.
ATAAAATAAATAATTTTAAAGCCAAAATTTGATCACGATTTGAAACCTTCTTGAACTAGTTGAGAGTCATAGACAAGACAGGATCATAGAAAAATTGGATCATATTAAGATTAAAAATGGCATGTTTATAAACTGGTAATCTACATAATTGTTTTATGTTATATTTATAAGTACATTATAATTATGCCACAAGTGGAAAAATTCACTCTTAACAACTTTTAAGTATCTAACTGAATTGTAATTTGATTTTTCCCTTAAGAATGTAAATTATATATAATACTGTGTGCTATAAAATAAGTAAGCTTTCTATTTCTACTTCTTATAAAGTGCAAATATGTATGTAATACCTAAAGATTAAATTTATCTTTGTTATTGAAATATCATGTGTGGCCACTGGGTATGGGCACTGAAATGCTTTTTAGAACAGTAGTGAAGAATTTCGAAAGCTGTAAGAAATGAAGATAAACTCCCCCATTGCCCAAACAGAAACATATTGCAAATGGACAGAATTTGAATTAACAAGGAAGTACATCTGTGTACTAGGATCAGTGCATCGAGAGGAAATCATTCCTTAACTCATGTGCATCCAGGTAAAAAACATATCCAGAGAAATAGTAAGTTCAGAATGAACAAGCACAAAAAGATAGAGGAAGCCCTAGGCAATTACCAGGGTGATAAAATTAAAAAACGAGGTCAGTCTGTACTGAGCTACAAGGGTTCCTGTGGGGACCAGTGGACAGGCCACACACACAGAAGCCTTTAACCATATGCTAAAACCTAAGAACTGATGTACCAATGGAAACAATCCCCTCTAGGGCATGGGCTACATACTGGGGCCAATTGTGAACCAATGTAGGGGGCTGTGTCTACAATAATGTCTAGAATATCCTGGAATGGAACATTATCCATTGAGTTCTGCTTATTCTCATTTGGGATTTCAGGACTCCCAGCCACAATGATCATCCCTTGCCTTGACTTGTTGAAATGACTTTCCACTGTCCTGGGAGAGGGGAATTAAATCTCTGAAAGAATGTTTAAAAATGTTCTAAACGTTTTGATCCATACTATGACAAAGTTGAATATATTCCCATGCTTCGGTTACCTGCAGGTTCTTGTGCACAGCCTTCATCTTGTTCGGGAAAGTATTCTTCTCCCATTTTGTACTTTCTGCTACATGACTCCCTCTTCCTTCTCATTTTTACGTCTCATTCATTCCGGTTTCTCCCATGTTCATTCAGAACTGAAGTTGAACTGAGTCTTTCTATCATGGGCCTCTGATAAATGAATCCAGGAGTATTTAAGGACTCACTGGACTGTAAACTCTGGAGAGGCAGGGTTAGTCCTTATCCTTTTAATCAATACAACCCTAGGGCCTACTCCAGATTGACAGTTCATTCAAGTATTGATCAGATTGAACTGAAATGAATGGAAGAGAGATTTGGCACCTGGCGAGGGCTTTGGAATGTTGTTAATTCATTCTATAGACAACTGAAAACTTCAATTACAGGCAATTCCCACCTGGATTCTATTGTTCCAGCTAGTTTTGTTTTTACAGGAATTTTCTCACTGTCTATTGCTACAAGGAATTGTTCAGGCACAAGTGCCAACACGCTTATGAACACATTTAAAAAGTCCTTAAACTTAAACTCAAGAAATTTGAGGAGCTTGACAACTTGTTGCATCCCTTATCAGGCTTCTGATGTTTCCAATGTTCACTCTGCTCCAATGGTAACTCAGTGCATGGAATTAAGATGAGTGGGACAAAATTTCTTCTGACTTCCTTCTTTGGGTTCTTGTGTTAATTGTTCTTAATTCATATGAATTAAATTATTCCTATTTCTCAGCATATAATAAAAGGATTTCATTTTTCTCTTTTCTTTTTTTTTTTCTTTTTTTCAGAGCTGGGGACCGAACCCAGGGCCTTGCGCTCGCTAGGCAAGCGCTCTACCACTGAGCTAAATCCCCAACCCCTTCATTTTTCTCAATATGAAAAGTAGGGGAAAGGAACATGAAAATAAATCCTATTGTAGATTAAATTGTGTCTTCAAGAAAAGAGAGGTTCAAATTCTCTCCCTCAATAACTAGTAATAGGACATTATTTGAAAAATAGCATCTCTCCAACTGCATAGGTAACAATGAATAGACTTACTAGGCTTAGTAAGGGCACCAATGGAAGAGGAAGCCCTTGGTCCTGCCAAGGCTGGACCCCCAGTGAACAGGATTCTTGGGGGGAGGGCAGTAATGGGGGAAGGATGGGGAGGGGAACACCCATATAGAAGGAGAAGGGAGAGATTAGAGGTATGTTGGCCTGGAAACTGGGAAAGGGAATAACATTTGAAATGTAAATAAGAAATACCCAATTTAATAAAGATGGAAAAAATAAAAATCAGCAAAACAAAAAAAATTCTTTCTATTTTTCAAAGTTAAAAAAAAGAAAAAGAAAAATAGCATCTCATGATGGGTCAACAAGGTGAGGTAATAATGGATCAGAGTGGGCTATAATCTGGGGATTTATGTGCCTCCAATGTGAGAGAAACACAGAGAAAGCACAGAGCAGTACATGCTCACATACAGAAGGCTCTGGTAAGACAGAGAAAATAGACTGAAACACCAATGGCTTCTAGCCACTACAAGAAGCTAAAATATTCTTCTCTCGAATCTTGAGAAGTAACCTGACCCTGGTAGTTTCTTTAGCTCAGGTTTATGTTGTTTCAAGGAATCAAAGTTGTGAAAATATTACCCTGCAGTCCTGGAAAACTATTACAAATGCCATATTGAGAACATACCAAACTCATAAAGAAGTCTTCTCATTTCATGTAAGATCTAATATATCTGAACTAGTCCTTATAGGCAACTTCTCATTTTCTAGTAGTGAGATTTCTTAGGTCTGCTGGCAAGATGGGATTCTGGCTATGTACAAAGCCAGCACATGAGCAAGAGCTGGAAAGGAGAGCAGAAAATAGCCTTGCTTAGATGACTCTAAGGCTGGTCTACCCAGAACATTTTGTACTGAACACAAAGCAGTCCATAACTCATCATTTGAAGATCACCAATGAAGTAATGTATTTACCCAAACAAAAATTAACAATGAAGTGGTACCCTGAACAACATATCAGTTGTCTCAAAGGGATAGATAGGCATGTAACATGTGTGGGACCAAACAATTATGAACAAGGGCTCTTCTGGAAATAATAGTTTAGAAAAGAGGACCCAAACAACCATCGCATTTTAATTTTAGATGTCCCCAATACTAAAATGACAATAGGCACTGAATACTGGCAATAACAAAAGACTCAATTGCCTTTCATCAAACAAAGGCTTCTAGAGACAAAAAGTACAGTCTTATGATAATAAAAATGATATGAAATGTGCAGCCACAACCCATGGCTTAGTCCACAGATCTGAACTTATGTAAGGGAAAATAAAACCATGTCTTTGTATTTAAAAAACACCGAGCCACAAAGAATCACAATGCACTTTTCTTTTCATCTGTATGATAGCTAACATTAATCCAATAGCCCTTAAATTGTACCTAGTACTCTTGGAAGACCTTTTATTTTGAAATATCTAATGCAAGCCAGCAACACTGTGAGGTAAATAGCTGTAAGGCATTCATCCTCTAGGTTAGGAAATGGAGGCTCAGAGAGGCAAAGTCTGTCACTTGTCATGTAGCTTGTATGCTAGGGATAGAGAATGCCAAGCCAAGCTGTGTAGTCCCCAGAGTCTGTTTGGAACTTTTTTCTCCCCACCCTCTTTTTTTGGATTTCTGTTTTGCTTTTCAGTTTTTGGTTTTTGGTTCTTTTGGTTTGGTTTGGTTTGGTTTTGGTTTGGTTTTTTGATAACGACATATCTCTGCATAACCCTGGCTGTCCTGGAACTCACTCTGTGGACCAATTTGGGCTCTAAATCAGAGAGACATGTTTGCCACCACTTCCCAAGTGCTGGGATTAAAGGCATTTAATCCCACCACCATTACCTGGACTGTTTGGAACCAAATGGTCCGTGTGTACCTTTTAGAAGCAGGAGCACATATAAAAACAAATAATTTATACACGGCTAATAATAGGTTTATAAACAGTAAATGTTCAATATATGGAGTGTCAAGGATACCCCTGCACTATGTGCTTAGATGTTAGGTTAAGACTCATGCAGAAAATATTTTAGTCTACTCCAGCTATCTTCTTACAGAGAGCTCTCCTGTGTCAGTGCTGGTAAATTGCTACCAGAAGGAAAATCCCTCAAGTTCCCACCAAGAAACCTAATACTGAGATGGGAGCTGGCAAAGGGATCTAATTTTTCATTTTGTTATTTGAGACAGGGTCTCCAGTATGGAGTCCAGTTTGGCTCTGTACTTGAGGTCCTCATGCTGAGGACTTGCTTACCCTCTTTACTTCTAAGGAGGGCCCATGAGTTATCTGCAGCAGTCTGCAGCTGTGGACTCCCTGACTCACCACGGGAGAGTAGGAACTTAGAATAGCTTAGGGACAAAAAGAACTGCAGAAATGTTCAAAGGCTCGTACTGACCAAATCCCAAAAGTCTTGCTCTAGTGGTGATTGTGGTACATTTATAAAGGATAAGTGTGTCCCTGGTGAACATCCAGTGGCTAGAGAAGATCATGCTAAACACTTGCCCTGGAGATCCACTTCCTCCTATTTGCATAGCAAGAACTCCCAACAAACACCAGGCCAGACAACCAAATAGTCTTCTGAAATTCCTCCTCTCCACACTTCCAAAAGTACTTAGAATACTGACTTAGAGATTCCTCCCCTATTATTATTACTATTATTAAAGCATCTTTTCATAGCAACTGCCAGGCCAGGGATAGGCAAGCCACAGCTGGAGGTTGTTTATTAGGGTAAACCACAGACATCAGAGGTTTCACCGATGAGAGCAAAGAAATCACTAGAAATTGGACTCCGGGGGCTTCTCTGCATGGTGACAATAGGAAGCTTTCCCCATGAATTTAAGACGTTACCTCTGCACTTGGAACTGACTGACTGGCCTTTCCATTGAGCTCCATACCTAGAACCTATCTAACTGCCATGTCAAGGAAGACCAAGATTTAGTAAGGCTTGAACAAAAAAATTCTATTAGTCAATCCTTTTTATAGGGACAGAATTCAAGGTTGTGAATATAAAATTAGACATATGGCTTTGGGAAAGACCTTACCAAAAAGTGGATCTATACACAAAATTTTTAGATTAATAATAAATCCATCTTTGCATATAGATTCTTAAATATGGTATGTGGAAAAACAACCTCAGGTTTTTTTCAGGTTTACCCATACATTCTGGAGTTGAACAACTCCAAGGCACCACCAGACTTTAGAGCCTCTGCGTAATCCTCTTCCATTGGCTGTGTTTAGATTCTGAACAACAGCACACTGTAAAGGTGACAAGATGTATTTGACAACATATTTTATCAGAATGTGCTATTTATCCCTTATTGGTTGGCTTAGAGACTTTTCTCTTGCTGTGATAAAACACTATGATCAAGGCAACTTAGAGAAGAGTTTACTCTGGATGTGCAGTTTTAGAGGAGGAGTCCATGACCAGCATGTCTTAGAGCCATAGCTGAGAGCTAACTTCCGGTCCACAAACATCAGGCAGAGAGAGCTGGGAATGATGTGGGCATATCAAACCTCCAAACCGGTTCCTGTTGGCACAATTCCTCCAACAAGGTAACACCTCCTAATAATTCTTTACTCAAATAGTTCGACTGAGGACCAAGTATTAAAACATATAAGCCTTTGGTGGCCATTCTCAAATATAGATCTTATTTGTTAAGTCTTATCAAGCATGACACTAACCAGGGAGCTTGTTACAAACTAGGGCTCATTCCTAGGAATTCTTTCAAAAATTCTAGCAGAGGAGGAGGAAGTGTTGTTTAATAAAATGGGGTTTCATTAAACTTTCTTAATCAGTGCACTTTGTCTCCCCTTCCTTTTCCTGCATGCAATTGTTCTACTTGCTAGAACTTTCCCCAGTTTCTCATCTTCTCTCACCTCACTAAGTGAATATTCTCATATTGAATACTTTTTCCTTATCTGACATCGCTCATCTCGTTTGTTTATTTTTTCCATCATGGTCTAAGTACGAATCTTCCTGAAACTATATGAGGAACATCATACCTCTTCCTCAAAAAATCTTCAGTGACAATTCAAATCTTTTTAACAGGATCATTCATATGAAAAATAAACATAAAACAGCCAAAAATACAGGAAAAATGAGTTAAAACATATTCACGATAGAATATTATGTAGCCACTGTAAATGCTGTTTTAAGGATCATTTAGTCACATTACAATATATTTACAATACTATCCACAATAATATGGAGGGAAAAGAGGAATGAATGATTCCCCCCTGAATAAATACTAAAAATAGGTCCCCACAAAATGTGACTGTTTTTTCCTCTTGGATGAATTATGCCACCCTCTTTGTTATTCTCTATTTTTGAGGTTATGTATAACACACATGTAATAACGAAAACTATGGTAACACACTATGTAAATAATGCATAGCATTTCTCATTTCGGATTCATTCTGTTAAACCTAGAGTTGAGAATGGACAGGATTCATGCTACCTGGCTCAGCGACAGCATCAAACATACTTTCTCTCTAGCCACAATGAAAGAAGAGTCTTCTTCCTCAGCTATGTACCATATTCCTCACCGGAGGGTAGTTATCCTGGAAAGATGCCCTCTCTTTTGTCATGACCACAACCATTAGACTTCTTGTTCAACTTTCAAGTTTCGTGCCAAAAGTCATATCCTCCAACGTTGTTTCTCTGATCCCTTCCTGATGAAAGCTCCCCCCCTTTATGCTTCTCTATAGCAAGTCATTTGCTAGTTTATTTGTTCATTTGTTTACTGCTCAAACAGCTGCATGTCCACGTACATGGCAACTGACAAGCCTTTCCTCCCTGCCACAAAGTAAGCACTGGAGTAGCAGAGATAGGCAGAACAGTGCTCAATGTTTCACTTGGCTCAAAGGCTTAACAATCACTTGTAATAAAAGGAATGTTAAAATGAAATAAAAAAGTAAATTATGGCATATTTTGGAAAGTCAGTATCATTTGATTCAATGTGATATTAACTGCTAAGTTAATTCAGCATGCTGAAGGATAAATAGAGTCATCAAATTTTCAAGCTGAGGATATTGCTATATCACATCATAGGTTAGACAAGGAATTTACAGATTAACACGTTTGAGCTTTATAGCATATAATACATTAGGGTATGAAAAAAGTTCCAATTTCTCCTACAGGGACCTTTTCCAAACTGAAGTGAATGTAAAGCTAAAGGAACTGCCACCACAACAAGCAGGACTTCAAGCAGGCTACTAGGAAAACCCAGGAGCAAAGGACGTGATACCAGGTAAGATTTTAAGGAAAGGATTGACAATATGACACTATTCACTCTCCTGACTAGTAGGATAGTAAGCCTCTGCTTTGTTTCTAGAGGCTTTTTGCCCTGCATCAGATCAGAAGAGGACACTACCATCTTCTATCCACTCACTCTTTCAGGAAGGAGTCCTTTATAAAACCCCTTAGTTATATATTCAACTCCCTTTACGTTAATGTCTCGATCTATTTCCCATTACTTAAGAAACAATGTCTAAGCTTCTGACCATGGGACCAGCAATCCTTCGTGATCTGTCCAAGTGTTATGGTTCGAACGTGAATGTCCCATGAAGGCATGTGCTGAGAGTTTGCTCTGGAGCTAGTGGTGTTATTTAGGAATGCTTTGAAAACCTTAGGAGGTGGGGCCCAGTTGTGAGAAATAAGTAAATAGGGTAAGCCTTTCAAACAGTAAGTACTTCCTGTTTCATGCTCCACTCTCTGCTTCTCGCTCCACTGGGATGTGAGCACCCACCACGTACTATATATATGCTCTTGTCAATGAGGACCAAACTGCTTCTTACTATGCCTTCCTTTGGTGCCACAATGTTAGACAGAAACCCTCTGAAACCATGGTCCAAAGGAAGCCTTTCCTTTCTGAAGTCATTTCTCTCCAGTAATCTGGACACAGTGACACAAAATTATTCAGCACAGCCGGTCTCTGTGACTATTTCCACCATCCTTCTTACCTCTATGCATGTTCGTCATTCTTTCTCTGCTCCTGGGCAATAACAAATTATATTCTTTTCATATATCAATTTTGTAAATTTTGATTCACTCACCAAGACTCAAGGAAATATCGCCTCCTCTGAAAAGTCTCCCTTAAGCAGCTGTTCTACACAAAATAATACTTCCTTTCTTTTAGATTCCTGTGTATTAGATACACTATGTCGAAAGTCAACTGAAGTGCTTCAACAACTGTTCTATCTCCTTGACCAGAGTGTGAATTAAGGAAGACGTGATTTCTGCATACATTGCCCTAGTCATGGTAGCTAACATATGTTAACATTTGATAAATGTTTATGGGAAGATAACAAGCAAACATCAATTCAAATATATTCTACTTACAGAGATAAAAGTATCCAAGTCAGTTCAGAAATCTCCTGTTTACACACACACACACACACACACACACACACACACACCTCTAACATGTCAACACTGCATTTATCATAGAAACATAAGTTCAGTTCACATCAATCTTCTAAGTTCACCTGAATAACTTTCTATTTCCATTATTTGAGGCACATGTAATGTCAACACCTGAAAATTAAGAAATCTCACTCTGAAAGATGGTAATAATATCATTACAGACAAATTATATCCAACAACAACAATATATCAAATACCTGGGCAGCTGTCAAACCTCAACTGACCTTGATTCTTCACAAATTATATGTAATGCTACTGTGAAAGATTCTGATCACCAATGTCTCTTGAATGCAAGCTGGGCATGTTATAACCAGTGTGTTACATCTGAGCTGGTAAGCCACAATGTGGAGCTAAAGGAGAAGCACAGAAACTACTCAAAATTTCTTGTGCCACACCAGTGAGCTACAGTGGATAAAGGAGCTTGCAGCCAAGCTTGATGACATCAGTTCATTCCGAAGAACTGACATAATGTCCTCTACACACACACACACACACACACACACACACACACACACACACACACACACACACACAGAGAGAGAGAGAGAGAGACAGACAGACAGACAGACAGACAGAATAGTTATATGCAATAATAGTAAAATTTAAAAACAGCAAAAAATCTGGGACAATGTCTTAATGCACCTTCCGGAAATGGATTCTAAGAAAACACGGAGGCATGAATACCTGAGTAATTTTTAACAGGTTATAAAATGCAACTTTACCAAAGCACAATCTATAAGCATCTATCATTAAGAGAAGGCTTCACATGGCACAAATATAAGACTTTGGATTTGAAAGTGAAAAATCAGGATATTATTTAATGCTTAAAATCATATACATAAGAGCACAGTTCACAGATACTTAATGAGAAATGAACTCTTTTCATGACAGGGTAATACTTTATGGGTAAGACGCCAAGTTTTTTCTCCAAGTAACTGTTACTTAAACTGGATTTTGTAAATTCTTACAATAAAATCACTCAACCAAGATTTAGTAAATTACAAGTTTAGTAAACAATTTTCATTTCAAATACACTTTGAATAGAATTTAAATAGAATTGTATCACTTTTCCCACTTCCTTTTTCACTTCAGCCCTGTCAGTTACCTCCCTTCATCCCCTCCTATGCTCCCCGCACTTCTCGTTGATATGTACTTCTTTGTTTGTAAATATGTGTGTGAGTGCATGTATGGATAGATGCAAAAGCTGATTAGTTTACCTTTGTTGTGTGTGTGGTTTTAGGCTAAACACTCTTGGACAACCAATAATGGGGCTCATTCCTGGAAAAGTTTAATTCTCTTCCCAGCAGTCATTAGTTCTTTGTTTAGGAGAGAAATCCTACAAAAAAAGTCCCCATTTCCATGTTCCCATGTCACTGTCATCGTTTTGGCTGTGCGTGTGCAGGCTTTTCTGGGAAGGCTGTTTCATTGCAGACTTCCAGGTATTTTGCCTCCTAACAATCTATTCACTCTCTCTCTCTCTTCCACAAAGTTCTCTGATTCCTGATGTTTAAATTGTGACACAAAGTATCTGAGGGGACTGGGTGAAGGCTCCCTGTAACCTGTTGATCTCTACCACAGAGAACACTATGCAAGCTGTCAAAGGAAGGACACAGCTCTATGAATTTGTAACACATATAGACAATTACCAGCATGACAAAATATGCAATTAACGAATGTCTAATTGAATGTGAGGACCACTCAACAGGAGGGAAATCTTACCTGATGCTAGAAACTTAGCCAAATTCCCAGCTCTAGTGAGGTCCCAGACCTCAGAAAAGCATCTACTGCCACCACATTGATAGACCAGCATAATTCCTTACTACATTCTAAATCTTATTATTAGACCTACAAGATAGTGGTAGCTACTGCCCCTCGTCAAAGAAGCTTCTCTTTACAGCATATGGAGACCATCACAGAAAAGGTACACAATATTTGTGAAAGATCTGTAATTATAGGTAAATCTCCAAAACTGTTTTGTTACATAAATCCAGTTTTAAAACCACTATTTGAAATACAATTTCCTTTACTTTTTTGAATAAGAAAGGAACATTCTTCTTGATAATACATAGCAAACTTTGCTTTCTTACTACTTAAGTGTGTATTAGCATCTCTATTATTGAATAGTTGAAGAAAGGCAAGCCGCTGAGGTAAAGTTACTACAGGAAAATCCCTCTATGTGAAGCTGAGACAGTGAAAAGCAAATGAGACACTGTCAGATCTACCACTGCCTCCACATATGCAGTTCAACAAACGAGTATGAAGAATGCTTAACGGAATGAAAACTGGATCTTTACTGATTACATACAAATGTTTCCTTTGTCATCATTTCCTAACAAGTTGCTGTAACAACTACTTGGATGGGAAAAGCAATCTAGACAGCCTTAAAGTATAGACTAGGATGAGCATGGGTTATGGGCAAATACACAATTTTATGTAATGGGGCTTGGACAGCTTTGGTTTTGGGAATCAGTAAGGGGTCCAAGGAGCAATTCTTGCCAGAGACCTGGGTGGGGTGATGTTCTTTCTTGATACTTAGAACAACAATAATAAAACCTTTAACAGCAATAATAAAACATGGTTGTGGCTTGCACCAAATTCAGAATACAACTAACTCCCAGAGAGTAAGCCACAAATAAGGGACCGCATCAGTAAATGTTTGGTTATTCTATGTGATAGGGTATCTTACCTGATCATTGTTTATATTATTTTTATAGTTAAAATATTTTGAAACAACTTTTCTTTAACCTTTCACTTTACATTCATCTCCCAGCCCCCTGCCAGTCACCCCCTTTTACATTCCCCATCTCCTTCTCCTCTGAACAGGTACCACACCCAACTGGATATACCTCTCCCCTACCACCTGCCCTGGCAGATCAAGTCTCTGTGGGGATAGGTACTTCCTCTTCCACTGGGGCCAGACAAGGTAGTCCAGCTAGAGGGTATATCTCAAAAATACAGGCAACAGCTTTTGGGATAGTCCCCACTCAGAGCAACTTTTAAAGTCAATGTTATGATTAATTCCTTAAAACCCTTTTGGAAAATATAACTAACAGTAAAAGGATGCTCATTTTGTTAACTTGAAGGTGCTCTTGTTAAGGAGAAATTTTCCAAATGTAAAGTTTGAAACCAATGCTATGACCAAGCAGACAGGTAGACAGAATTCTGCTTACAATAAAGAATATTAATAGCCAAAATGTATCAAGCATTTACCATATGACAGGTACTATGCTGAGTACTTTATTTATATGAATCATCTTCTCTAATCTTCACACAAGCCTACTGAAGAAGGTACAAGCTTGATTTATGTTTGAAAAATAATGCAGTGGATACTGAAGAGGATAGAGAAATAAAGTTCCCACAAGAAATAGCTGAATTCTATTCTCCAAGGTGTTGTTATGACATTGCTTTGATACATAAATGATTCAAACATTTCTGAAAGTGAAAACTGTGCTTTGTTCACAATCCTCTGTCATAAACTCTTAACTCACTCCACAGCAAAAGTTTGCTTCTTCCTTTCTAGACACACACACACACACACACACACACACACACACACACAGAGAGAGAGAGAGAGAGAGAGAGAGAGAGAGAGAGAAGAGGAGAGGAGAGAGAGAGAGAGGAGAGAGAGAGAGATCCAAACATATGTAGAATGTTTTCCCCTAGTGGGTCCTCAATAAACTTGGTTGTTTTAAAGTAGTTTCAATATATGACTCAAATATTAAAGCTCAAACACAACTCTATTTCTGTTTTATTTATATTAAATTCCCTGCTGTCCCATAACAATCTCTCCTATTTTTACAAACACTAGGAAATGTTTGAATTGATTCTTAGTCCCTTAATATCAGTGAAATTCAAGTTGAGTAACAGTGTGTATGAGATGAACCTGATGGCTCTCAGGCAGATGCAGTCTATGCAGCTTACCTCAATAAAGGGACACATTAACCCTTTCTGGACAGGATGTTATCCAGGGTGACGACACTCAGCCAAGCCAACAGAATGCTTACGTCCTAATTCAAGCATCAGGCTTGTGTCCAGACTCCTACTCACATTGCTCACACTTCGTTTCTTCCTTCCTCTCATCCTCTCTCCATTTTCTACCCTTGCCTAATCTGACTTCCACTTGACTCTCAGAACAAACTTGGTATTTGATCCATCCTTGCTTTCCAAAGGTTTGCTTTCAGCAATGCAATGTTATCCAAGGAAACTCTACACGATGCTCTAAAGACAGAAATTTTCAAAGGAAAATAAGGCCAAGTTTTTCCTGATTGGCAGACACCAGAAAGCTATGAAGACGATTTAGATAGCATCCCACAAACCCTCCACCAATACTCTGAAACCTCACATTAATCTTTATGTTCATCTTCCACCAGGCAGAATCTGCTGGCAGACAGAATTTTTCAAATCAAGATACAAATTTTACATAACACCTGATTAGAGTAGGAGACTTGCAAATTTTATTACCCACGATTTTTTTAACCTCAAATCAAGAACCAAAAGACACTTTAACTTCCAAATTTATATTAGAAATATGGCAGCCCTTAGGTGACTTCTAAGGCCAGACAACAAATACTCACCAAGCATATATTTCAGGCTAACTGTGAAGGGAGATTCAAAGATGATATCAACTGTGGTTGGTCCAAATCCTTAGACAGATCATGACATAAAAGAACAAAAGGGTTACAGATCATCTAAGGGCTGCATGCTAAGTCAATGAATGGTAATGTAAAAAATGATACAGGAGGTGCTCTTTGTGAGACTCAGTATAGCAGAGGCCTACTTTCTTCCCCATTCCCATAGAAATGAATAATGCCTGACAGTGGGGGGAAAGTCCTAGTCACTGAGCTAGCTAAGCTTCCGTTTATTTCTGACTCCATCTGTTTCATTTTGCTTTCTTCTGAGTTCTCCACAGTCTTTCTCCCCTACCTTAACTGCCAGTATCAACAGGTATAATCAGTAAGCATCTTAAGGCAAAGGGTCTAAACTGTATGCTAAGCAAGAAAGACTCTCTTAGCATTTCCATAACTTTGCATGATAGGTCGTATGGTAATGGTGTGAGGTAATGCTCAGCAAGACTACAGACAGACCCAGACTACCTTGTCTGCTACCATGGAAACCCCCAATCCTTACCTTTGTTTGTATTCCCTTCAAAACATTGACAGTGCTGTGCGCTCTTCAAAGACAGATTTTTTTCAGATCATTAAACCTTTGTACCTCCCAGTGTGGACATGTTAATCATAAAATTCCATTCCTGCCTTCATTGCTCAATGACTTTTTGTCTTTCTGGGATCAGTGGCCAAACTTTGTTCACTGGAGTCAGGACATTATGATGTCCTATCAAAATTTCAAAGACCTGGCATTTAATCTAAGATACACCATTATTTTTTCCGTGCCTTTAACCAGTAGTTTGATTTCCTTGGTTCTTAGCTGCCTCTTTTATACAATGAAACAAAAAAAGCATGTTCCAGTCATTCATTGATGTGTTTTAAAGAGCAAGAAATATGTTGGATAAAAAGCAATTTCCAGAATCTATACTTAGCTATACTCAAATCTTTAGATAAATCTTTTGCCCTCTCTGGGCTTTAGTTCTGTTACCATAATAAAAGGTGCAAATTGCCTGCTGTTTGGAGGCCAACTTGGGGCTAGAGGAGTTTATAGAACATAATCAGATGCAGTCAAAGGGCCAAAGTCCTGATGAGATAGCAAGAGCTACTGACTGTAAGATCCATATTGGGGAACCATGGGGCACAAAGACATTTTAAAAAGTGGGATAGGAGGAACAGTGAGATAATGGGTAGGAAAGTAGCAGGTTCTTTATCTTCTAAGGGATATGTGCTTTCTCTTCTTCAGAGGAAGCCTCACCTGCTAGCACAAGGTCCTATTGTTACTGTTCAACAAACATTCAGAAAACTAAAATCTAAGGAGGGATATTGGAAATATCTTCACAAGTTCCAGATTCTACAGATGTAATATTAATACTTAATATCTTCGTGAATTAGGTAGAAGTAAGAGCTTGGGAAACTGCTAAGGACAACTAAGAGCTTCCGCATTATATTCTCTTTCCTATCTTTTGTACAGTGGTGGCTTTGTCTCTTAAGCATCTGAATGTATGATCATGAATATGGAAGTAGAAGATGTGAAACATATCGCTTACTATATGCGATCAGAAGAAACGTCCAAATGTTGATGTCTATAGTACTACAGAAATGTTGATGAGTCTATGGGTTTTTTCATACCAAAAACCACCACATCAGATAAGGAACTTTTGCATCACTGTGAAGTTTGAAGTTGAAAACATAGGTGATGAGAAGGTGTAGATCCAGAATGTAACTACCAGAGATAGACTACCCCAGAAGACAGCCTAACAGTAAAGGGATTTTAAAACAGCATACACATGAATTGTGCCTAGAAAAACCATTACAATGTGCTTCATGTAGATCTCCACCTATAGAATACACTGTCATGTCTATAATCATAATTTGGGTGTGAGGTCTATAATCATAGTCAATTTCCTTAATTCTTTGTCATAGCTTCATTCTAGTTACCCTCCTACTTTATCCTTTAATTTCATGAAAGAATAAGGAAGACACTCTTCATCTATATTCTAGATCACTTGTATGTCACTTTCCTTAAATAATTTGACTCGATGAAAGAAAGAAAATCAACTACTCAAACCAGCACACAGACTCTGTCTTTTTAAAAATGAAATTATACACTGCAAGTCAATGACTTAAGAATGGCTCTATATTTTTGCTTCCCCCTTTACCTACCCAGATTCCTATGCTGACATAATCTTGTTTGTCTTTGAGGTCAGGACACCAGGAAGTCACAAGCCCATCCCTCTTCATGTAGACTACCCCACACTGGTTATAACTATGGTAACTCTCCAAGTGACAATCAGACAACAAATATCTCACTCTACAATCCCATATGCATGCTAAGTGGCATATATTTCAGATTCATTACAGTTGACAATGTTATGATGATTAGAAAGAGATATAAAAGAACAAAAAAGGATAGAAATTATCTACCCATGTTCTCAAAACATATAAAAATGCCTTCCCTTTACAATTCTCTCCTTTTTCCTTCACTTCTTAAATGTAATTAAACAGTGTTAAGAGGTTTTGAAAAACCTCTAACATATCTGTTCATTCATCTGTCATGTATAGCATTTGTGGTTTCTTGGCTGATCATCTGGCTTTGTATTTGTTCTGCAATTCCAGGAGTAAAAAAGACATGAGATAAAAAGTTGCTAACAAGATAAAGAATTGGTATATGAAGGTGGATCAGATATTCAAGTGACTTTTTAAGAATAATTTTACTTTATAAAACATTTAACTCTATGACAATTATTCTAGGATACTGTATATATGATATACCAGTTATTTAAGAAGGAACTATTAAACAATACAAAAAGTCACAAGAACGGAAAGCTATTACCTCGCAAGTTCTCATTTAATCAAGGTCTTCTCCAGTATTAAGACTTACTTAATGATAAGGAGTCAATTGGGAAAGACTTTAAAAGTTCTTCAGAGCACTAAGATAATAATAACATAAAATATACAGAACACAACAAAGTTAGATGTCGCATGATAAGACTACTGAAGCAACACACCAAGACCTAGTTCTTAATTTTAATATTTTGTTTTCTTTTCCATTGCATGTCAAGTTTTCTTAATAATTTTTTCTCTTTTCCTAATTTTTATGTTAAGAGAAATTATAAAAACACATATTTCCACAGAAAATCAGTTTTCAAATTTTATTTCTGCTCATATATTTAATCAAGCAGTTTTGTGATTCTAAGACATAAAAAATTACATCAAAAGACAATTTCATCTCTGTGAGAAAAGTATGTACCAAAAATAATTTCAAAGGAGAATAAAGATCTCATTTGGCTCAGGGAATCAGCAGTGTCAGTCTCTCGTGGCAGAAAGGACCTGACAGAGTACAGCATTTAACATCAGGGCAGCCAGGAAGCAGAGAAAAGGGAAATGCACAAAGAGAACGCTTCTACAGTTATATCTTAGCAACCTACTTCCTTCAACTAGGCTGCATCTCCTATTTTTTTCACTACTTTCCAAAACTGCCATTATATTTTGACATTAATGGACCAATTCACTTGGTCAAAGCTCTTATCCTCTTATAGGCCCTGGAAAAACCCACACAGGAGTACCCAAAGGTAGGCGTCAACAAATGCTGTAGTCACTAACACTCACGATTACTTCTACCAACTGAGTTAAGGTCCCAGCTCACTTACTGCCTCACAGCATGGTAATGGGCAAATCATTTCACTGCTAGGTACTTTTCGGTCTCAATTAATATCATTTTATTTCTTAATTCACTAAATGATATGATGAGGACAAACCTAAAAGCAACCTTAAATGATTTCTAAGATTGCATAGGGAAAGTCTTTTGTAAATAGAAAATGGCTACCACTGCATTTTAATATTAACATCTACCTGTGAGTATGGACATCCTTTCAATATGTCTGATGTATTTTTAGGTTGCAAGTACCCTACATGTTTTATAAGACCAAAGTTGACATTTAATAGACATTTGGTGAAGACATAACTGCTAAATAAAAGACTATCTCCTATATTTTCCCATGATATGCCAATATATTTCCTGTGTTCCCTTGCCCCAACTATAAAGCCCAGACTAACATAATTTACCAAATAAATTTTAATTGATGTATGATTTAGCCAGGATAAATCCATCCTTAACTCTCCATGTCCATATTTAATATTATAGCCCCCCTCGATCGTATTTGAACTTCACTTTCTCATGTCAACTGCTACTGCCATAGAGCCTTTCCTGACATACATCACCCTTACCATGTTACTTCTGCAACTTTAGAATACATCTATTTTTATATGCACAGAATATACAGTTTGGCTTTATTTTTTATACTCTCAAATTGCTGACCATCACTTCAGATTCAACCATCTGTGATCACCAATTAGCATTTAAATTCTTCAGAGGCAAATGCTTCTTCTGACAAATTCTTTACAATAACTAGCACCATGCTATACACTAAACTAAGCGATCATCTATCAGAACTTATCACACACACACACACACACACACACACACACACACACACACACACACACACACACGCCCCAAACTGAAGTAGCCACTGAAAGAATCAGCTGGTGTTGAATTCTAAAAACAACAAATGGCTTTGCTCAGATTAAAGATGATCAATTAGAGGCATTCACAAATTGTTAATATCCCTTAGATTGTTTCAGTATAGAATAGACTGAATCTTGCAAGATTGTTTGAGATTTTTGAGAGCAACATAGTGGAAGATAAAGACTACCTCAGTACTTGGAGCATGAGTCAGGAGAGGGAAGCACATCAGGCATAAGAAAGAACAAAAGCAACAAAAGCACTGATCTCAATGCTGAGAAGAATTGCAATCAAAAGTGACAGGGGGTCCCAGAATCAGTATGTCATATTGGCCATAGGAAAGTACTCTCTACTTTTGGAACACCTTAGTGGTGAAATTATAGGAACTCTTTCTGGGTCTGTGGCTACAGGAGTATACTATACTATGTCCTGGAGCTCCCAGCCAAGTGCTGGCCTAGAAATCTGGTCTAGCAGCTTGACTAGGAAACACTTGGGATCAGATGGCCTGAGAAACCATTCAGAATCACTGGGAAGAGTAGAAGAGACCTCCCATTTGGGAGCTGCTGATTAGGGAAGCTAACTGTCAGAGTATTCTGTGGGTACATCCATTGGTTTCTGGTGTTTATGGGAATGGAGATGAGCTGTAAAAATTTGGAGAACCAAAGGGTGAGCACACAAGATGCAAAACAGTCAGATTGCTGCATTCCTATGGTGCTTCCACATCCACAATCAGCCGAAGGCACAGGAGAGGAGGAGGAATCTCCAGAAATCTTTGCAGATCATTCATTAAGAGGAGTAGGACAGCCCGGAGTACTCACAACAGGATGGACCCACAAACCATACCTTCTGGTTGCTAGGCAAACAGGATAAGAAGAAGAAGAAACCAAATAGCATGCAGACTCTGTACTCACCAGGCGGTGTTGAGCCTAAGTGGGCACAGAAAGGAGAAGTGATCCAAATTTCTTACTGCTACACACAGGCTGACCTCCTTAGAGGACTACAAACCTGTTCTCCTGTTTATTTTTTAAAACTCTATTTCCAGTTACTACCTTTTGTTTTCTTTACTTTATTTTTCTAGTATTATATTTTGGGTTTTTTTTCTTGAATTTCTATATGGATGTTTTTTTCATATTGATTAATTTAAATATGTAGATAGGAATGTTATTCCTTTTCTATGTAGCATCTTTTCTGTTCCTTATCATTCTCTTACCTCTTCTTTACCTTTAATATCTAGTATCTTTCACTACATTTGTCTTTTCTTGGTATAGACACCAGGTTGACCTCTGGCTTGTCGCTGTCCAGACTCAGTCACAAGAGTATTAAGATAATAGGACTCAGTCAGAAGATCAAATAATTTTTCTCTGTTTTACATGTTGTTAATGTATGTTGCCTGTTTATTTATATTTATCCTTTTGATAATAATCTTTGCTAGATTTCTCTGTCTCAGCTTCTCTAATTATTCCCTTCTATTTACTTTTCTCTTTTTCTCTTTTATCTGGCATTTTCCTTAGTATTGTGTTTCTTATTTTTTCATTTGTATCCTTATTAAATACTATCTTCTGAATTCCAGAAGTACCCTCTTTGCTCATTTTCCCATGTAATGTTATTATAGTTGTCATTGCTGTTAATTGGTTATTATTGTATTTCCTAGCTTTTCCCTATAGGTTGGCGCTCATCTCTGAGAGATTCTGAGGATCAGATCTGGTTGCTTGAGCATGTTGAATAAGTGTTTTATGTACCTAACTACACCCAGAATCCATTCCTGAGAATGAATTCATTCTACCACAGCCTAATCCAATCTGAATCTCAGTGAGTACTTAACTGAAGGAATATGAAAGATGAAAATTTCCAGATCACCAATTCAAATAAAATACAAAACAAAACAAAACAACCAGCTGAGTACAAGAAGAATACATGGAAGGATATAAAAGAAGAATTTAATAAAGAGCCAAAGATTCAAAAAGAATCAAATTGAAGCTTTGGAATTACAAAGAGCCAAAAGTCAAATAAAATGTCAATTGAAAGCCTCCCAGATAAAGGAGTGGAAAACAGGATAGCTTAAGGCTGAAAGACAAAGCGAATGAACACATGTGATAATAATGACAAATAAGATATTAACTGCAGAAGATATGACTTTTAGATACCATGAAGAGACCAAGGTTGTAGTTCCTGAGTGTAGAAGAAGAAAAGGGAGGAGCAATAAACTTAGGGAAATGCTGAATGACATAATGCCCCAAACTTCCTTAAATCTTAGGAAACAGATAGGTAGGGACAGGAGACTTCTAGAGCCCTAGCAGATTTGAACAGAAAAGAATTGCTGCATATCACATCATAGTTTAAAAAGTACAGAAAATCAACAAGAAAACGTGGAAAGATGAAAAAGGAAAGTACTAGGTCACGTAGAACAGCAAACCTATCAGAATAACAGCACATCTCACAAAAACAACTCTAAAATTCAGGAGAGCCCTAACAAAAGGAACCAGTACTTTAGATTATGCATCCGGAAACCTTTTCCTTCAAAATCAAAGGGAAAAATAAAGACAACTCCTCATAAACATGAACTGGAAGGATTTGTGGAAATTAACTCAGTTGTGCACAAGATACTTAATGGATCCTACAAACATAAGGATAAGCACAGTAATGAGAATGTGGTAAAAACAAAATTTCATTATAAGAGTAACAATGACGTAAATGATTATTAGAAAAGACTCAAGCATCAGAGACAAACACAATGGCAAGAATTAATACATTCCCAACAGAAATAATTCTGAATGTTAAGGGTCTTGATTCTCCACCTAAAAGATAGTCTGACAGACTAAATTTTATAAAGAAGAGCCAACTGGCTGAAAGAAATATACTCACTGTCAAAGACAAACAGTCTGATAACAAAGGGTTGGAAAAAGATATCCAAGCCAACAGGTCTTTAACAAAATAGCTACATCCATATCAAGTCAAAGTTCATCAGAAAAGATTAAGCTATCACTGCATATTATTAAAGGAATAATATATAAAAAGGACAAATCATGTATACATGAATCAGTATTCCTAATGTCATAAAATAAAACACTCAGGCAGATTCCTAACTGACTTGACTTCAGTATGCCATCTCGTCAGCATCTATGTCATCTATGTCATACACACACAGAGAAAGACAGAAGAGAGAGAGACAGAGAGAGAGAGAGAGAGAGAGAGAGAGAGAGAGATCATCTATGTCATACACACACAGAGAAAGACAGAAGAGAGAGAGACAGAGAGAGACAGAGAGAGAGAGAGAGAGAGAGAGAAGATACTATCGATCCACTAATATCTATAGACTATTCCATGCAAGAGATTAAAAATGAGCATTCCTTCCAGTAGGCTACAAAAATGTATCTAAGTTAGATCACATTTTAGGGCATACAGCAAGTCGCAGCAAATATAAGAAAATTTCAATCATTTTTATATTTCATTAGATTATAGTGAATAAGACAAGAAATAAACAACCAGAGAAAGTACATACAATTTAAAATTGAAGATTGAAATGTATATGCATATGAACAACGTGTCATCCAAGAAAACAGGATGGATTAAACAAGAAAACCTAGAAGTAAATGAAAATATACTTCACCCAAATGTATGGGATAGAGTGAAAGCTGTTTTAAGAGGAAAATACATAGCTATACTCCTAAACACTATTGATGAAATGCCAATAGAGACACTATGGAAAACTGTATGGAAGTGACTTGAAAAGAAAACGTAGGCAAAGGGATCAGGTAAACATGGTACGGAGACACACTGGAGTTGTATTCTTCTATTAAGAATGAAATAATGGCATTGGAGAAATGGCTTAGGAATTAAAGAGCACCTCTGCTCGCAGAGAAGACACAGGCTCAGTTCCTAGCACCCACATGCCATCTCATAGCCATCTGCAACCAGAACCCAGGGGATCTGATGTCATCTTCTGGCTTCTGTAGGCACCAGATACATACATGGCACATACATACAGGCAGGTAAAATTCATATGCATATACAATAAAAACAGGCAATTAAAAAAGTAAAATTATCTAAAGCAGGGCACTGTGATGCACACTTGTAATCCTGGCATTTGAGAGACATGGGCAGGAGGAGGATCAAGGGTTCAAGCTCATTCTTTGTTGCTAGCTATGTACTGAATTTGAGACCAGCTTGGACTACATTAAACACTCTACTAAAAAAAGAAAAGCACAAAAGAAGAAAACAAGTCAAACTGTTACAGAAAATAGATGGATCTAGATATCACATTAACATAAAGCTGACTTGTACAGGCAATTATCACAGGACTGGGAGTGATTGCTCAGCAGTTAAGAACACTTCCTGCCACAATGGCTTGAATCCCAGTTCCGACAGTTCCAATACCTTCTTTCAACCTCTGAGGGCACTGAACACACATGATCCACATACATACACATGAGCAAAAAACACACACACACACAAACACACACAATTTTATTTGTTAGATAAAATTATTTTAAAAGACAACTGTCAAGAATTTCTCTCATATGTGAAAGATACTTTTGTTTTTCTGTTGATTCAACTCCTTCATGACCTCCTTTCCCCCATGAGAACCCAGTAATCCATAATGAGTGTACTAACCACTGCAATAATAATAGCAAATACTTATACAATGCTTACTGTGTGTTGCAATTCTAAGTATCACATGCATTAAATAATTTAATCTGTACAGCAACTATGATGACTACTAATACTATTATTCTCATCTTGCACACTAAAGTTGAGGTAAATACTGTGTGTGTTTATCCAATACACCACCGCAGTGTCCTTCTTCAGTGTAAGATTTTAAATGTTCTCACTGGAAGTGGTCTACAGTGAGTAGTATAAGGGCTACTTTGATAAACATTTCCAAAAAGTTAACAAAGCTCAAATAATGGTGGTCAGCAGTCAACAGGATCATTGGTCTTTTTGGTAAAGAAGCTGAAGCATCATCAGGATGCTGCTTTTGATGCTCTGGGTCATTTAATACTAAAGATCGATAGTGTTTTCATAACGTAAAGACAGCAAGGAAGCAGACTGACCGGCTTTCCTGTTGACTTGAAACTACCACTATCATAACAAATCATCTTCTATTTAACAATAGAAAATTGCTCAAGTATTCCTTGGAGATTAAGGAATTATCCAGATGAAATGATCTCGGGTTCAAGAGAATGCTTTGTGGTAAAGAGAACTTCTAGAGGAGTTGGATTAGGTTCACAACCACCAGAAACTCCAGTTACAGGAGACCTGACGCCCTCTGATGGCACCAGGCACCCACTCGGTGAAACCAAGCATATATTCTTACATGTGTCAAGTGCTAATTTAGGGGCATGTTTTGATAAAAATAAGATGTAAAAAACAATTTTCTTTGGATTACGGAACAGCCTTTGACCAATAAAGGTCTTCCAAAAATATCAAGTCTATTAATTAAACAAAGTATGGTGATTTCACATACATTGCTCTATGCTACACACTTAGTAGGTGCTTAATATTATTACTTTGATTGTAAAGAACTGCAAAACTGAAATGCACCAAGGGTTCCAAGTTCTTGCTTTCTTTTCATTAGGACACTTCCACCTCAGCACACCAAGTCCTATTACAAATACTTTCCTGAACATTAGATGTAAGAGACAAACATGTGGCCCCTTCCCAAATATAGAAGGTATTGGTCTATGAACTTGTTGGCTGTAGTCACAAAGATTTAAGTATCACATATTCAGAACTGGTCCACAGGAGGTTGGAGCAGTCGCATTTTGTTATGGGTTTGTGATATTCTTACGCGATATTCAACTGTGCCCTCCCAAGCAATGGGTACCCACACTTGCCTATCTGGGAGATAGTAAGTATCTAGTACTCTTAATCCTTAACTGTCACCAAATATTGAACAAGGGTCACTCATTTTCATAATTTCTGACTCACATACCACACAATGCAAGTGGAACCACTTATCACCTGTACACTGCAGTCTTAGGAGTGAATGGTTGATCTATCTGATAATTCCTCCTAGTTTTAAGAGTCAAGTGGTTCAGAACAGTTCAAGTTAAGCTATGCAGCAGAGAGATGCTCATTCTTCAAAGAGTTCAGAATATTTCATGCTTTCGTTCCTAGAAATGAAAATCCAGCAAGATTGCATTTGTAAATAAGCAAGTAGTTTTAGCGCCGATGCAGGTATGGCTATGGGGACATAGCAATTTAGTGCTTGTAAATGTTATCTATGTGCATATACAGAAATTTCCAAGGCTGCAATGCAAAAAAGCTGTTAGTGCATTTTTAAGACTCATATAACTGGAGGCTACATTTGCAATTCTGCCTTGCAAAAATTCTACAGAAATGTATTTAGAAGTGATTTTACTCTTCTTCAATAAAAGCAACTGTAAACACCTGAATTCTGGATGATACAATTTTTAAAATTTTTCTTTTCCCCATGCAGCATGAAAAATATGGCAACCCGCTTCTCCCACATAACTTCGTAGGTGCCTCTTAAGGTTTTCATATGTTACCTTCTCATCAAGTCTCTCTGACCGTGATCAACAAAGTCATAGCTGCAACCATTTACAGTGTGCATGGGGTGGGGGAATGGAGACGTATACACAGACAAATTAAAGTCAAAAGGAAAGAAACTTTATTTTACTTAATACTATATTGTGACGTGTAGGACAATGACTGCCATATAAAATATTGTGTTGGCTAGTTTTATGTCAACTTAACTTTAAACTAGAGACCTTTGAGAAGGAACTTCAATTGAGAAAACTAACCCACAAAATTGGCCTGTTCTCAAGGCAGTAGTACTAGTGTAGTAGTAGTGGCTAATGCACGAGGACCCAGATGATGGTAGACAGTACCACCCTGGCCTGGTGGTCCTAGACCATGTAAGAAAGCAAGCTAAGCAAGATAACAAGACAGCAAACAGCATGCTTCCATGGTCTCTGTACCAGTCCTTCCATCTCAGCTTACTGCCTTGAGTTTCTACCCTGACTTCTCTGGATGATGGACTGCAAAGCTATAAGATGGAGTGAGCCCTGTCCTCCACAAGTTAATTTGTTCATAGTGTCTCATCACAGTAATATAGAGGTTAACTAAGGCAGTATACAATGAGCAGTTGTTGAAAGAACGTTGAATGGGAAAACTTAGTTTTAAGGCTCCTGTGCCTGCACTTCTTTGCTTCATCCATCTTGTCTAATTGGGTGGCTGTATATGTATGGGCCACATGTGTGGCAGGCTCTGAATGGGTGTTCCGTCTGTCTCTGTTTTAGTCTTTGCCTCTCTATTCCCTGCCAAGGGTATTCTTGTTCCCCTTTTAAAGAAGGAGTGAAGCATTGACATTTTGATCATCCATCTTGAGTTTCATGTGTTCTAGGCATCTAGGGTAATTCAAGCATTTGGGCTAATAGCCACTTATCAATGAGTGCATACCATGTGTGTTTTTCTGTGATTGGGTTACCTCACTCCCGTTGAAGGAATCAGAGAAAGAACTGAAGAGCTTGAAGGGCTCGAGACCCCATATGAACAACAATGCCAAGCAACCAGAGCTTCCAGGGACTAAGCCACTACCTAAAGACTATACCTGGACTGACCCTGGACTCTGACCTCATAGGTAGCAATGAATATCCTAGTAAGATTACCAGTGGAAGGGGAAGCCCTGGGTCATGCTAAGACTGAACCCCCAGTGAACTAGATTGTTGGGGGGAGGGTGGCAATGGGGGGAGAATGGGGAGGGGAACACCCATAAAGAAGGGGAAGTGAAGGGGTTAGGGAGATGTTGGCCTGGAAACCGGGAAAGAGAAAAACACTCGAAATGTAAATAAGAAATACTCAAGTTAATATATATATATATATATATATATATATATATATATAAATTGTAAGTGTTGTTTTAGGGGAAACCAACTTTTTCGTGTCTTTCCTTTACAACATATTCCAGATTTGCATGACAGTATCCTACCGAGAAAAGCATTAGTGCATACTCTAGGAAATTTTATTGGGAGGCACTCATTATGATCACCTCAAATGGAAGAAATTTGGTCCTAGCACAGACACAGGGGAAACCAGCCCTCAGCAATAGCTGAATTAACCTTGTTTTGTACTGAAATAAATCAGACCCAATAATAAGGAATTTATAAACACCAGAGGGCCAACCTATAACTATTTATGGGAGAGGGTATGCTGAGTATTTCATAACACTTTCTCAAAAGTTTTGTTGCAATAATTACCTTCAAAAGCAATGCACAATTCTTCAGTATGAAAAAAAAACTGAATTTGACAAATTTTGTTAATTAGAAGCTTTGGTTCTTTTTTGTACTTGTCCATAATAAAAGTAACTATCTCCTTTTTAAGCTGTAACATAACACTGCCTTCCATTGCAGACATCTATCCTCTGATGGAGTGATTCCAAATTACTGGCCCTATCTAGTGTTAGTCTGTAGGTCATTACTGAGGGAAACACCAATCCAAGCCCATTGCCCTTTTAACTAGGATTGATTCTTTTTTTTTCTCAGTTGATGTTTTTCACTTCTCAATTTGGTGTTTCCAAACAAAAGTATAAGCTACACACCTCTGCACAGTGGCCTCTTTTGTTATCCAAGTTAGCGTCTGGACACTGGTTCCCCATTGGAGTATGCCAGTCCTACAGTCCCTCTACAGTTGAACATGGAATAAAGTTAAAATGCAGGGTTCTTTTCAGAATAGCTTTTCAGGAGCTTTTCTCTGCCATACTGCACCCCTCTCTTAACAATTGCCTGCAAATTCTTGAAGGTCTAAACTAGTTTAAAAATATTATCATTCTAATAATAGCACCTTAAGCCTTTATCCAGGATCTATCATTATCATCCAACTTTTACAGATGGGAATACTGAGGTAAAACACTTAGGAGATGGCTCAGTGGTTTGGAGAGGAAGCTCATGGCTCACTGGTAAAGATTATGTACTACTTCCAGGTTTTGTTCCTAGAATCCTCATCAGTGGCTCATAACTAACTACTTGTATTCCTACTCCAGAAGACCAGATGACTCTAGAACTCTAGGACACCACAGCGCTGCAAGATGCATCGCGTATCGCAGACGGCACGTGCACACACTACACACACACACACACACACACACACACACACACACACACACACACACCCCTAATTTAAAATATTTTAAACCAGAGAGAGATAGAGAGAAAGTTCAGTAGGTAAAATTGCTTTGTAGCAATAACTGATGACCTCAGTTAAATTTATCAAATCCACATGCTAAAAAGATAGCACCAATTCCATACAAATTGTCTTCCTGCCTCCACACATGTGCCATGGCACACATATGTCACACATATACATACCCAGGGCACAGACATGGACATACATGTGTGTGCATGCATATACAAATAAATCTTCAAACATTATGCATTTTCCATCTGCATCATATCATAGGGTTTCCCATTAAGAAACCCTCCAAAGGTTTATCCAGAACATTCATTTAAAATAAAATCTAACTCTTCCTCACCCTCATAGCCAACATCCCAGACCTTTGTGTACCTAAATTGCCTGTAAAGCCTCATGCCTTTCCATCTATAAAGCATACCACGAGATTATGCCTTACATGTCTTCTTATGTATTTCCATTTGCAGCCCCTCTTCTTCCTTTTGTTCCATTCTTCTGTCTTCTTTGCCTTTAGATGTGCTATGTCATCTGCTTGTGAATCTTTTCAGCCTCCTCTTTGTCAGACCAGCTCCTCATACACTTTTTAGATACTTGCCCATCCCTTCCTCAAAGAATTTCCCTTTACTCTACAAGACTGAGTCAACTGTTGTACTTTGAGCTTACACAACTCCAAGGAGCACTCCTATGGCATCACTGGCCATACCATGTCCTGATGCCCCTTTGTCATTTTGCTGGAATGTGTGAACCTCTAGAAGGCAGATATCATACATAGTACAATCACTTTTTGGCAACACTTACAATCAAGCCTTACGCACACCTGACACCCAGGATATAACCATAAATAGATGACCTAAGAGTATTGTAGAGATAGTCCAAGGGTGGTGAGAACTGGTTGCTCTTGTTGAAGATCCTGATTCAGTTACCAGCACCCACGTAATAGTTCACCACCATCCATAACTCCAGTTTCAGGGGATTTGATGTTCTGACCTTTGTGGGCATGAGGCGTGCATGTGGTACACATATATACAGGCAGGCAAACACTCATGCCTATGAAATAGCCAAACCCAAAAGTAAACAAATGTTTTTTTTAAAAGTAAATGACATGAAATCTGGAAATTTTTGTGTATAATATTTGGGGAAATACGATGAGAGTGTATTACCTTTCATTCATTACTGAAGTCAAAGCTAAGAGGCAACATGAGTGATGGTTGACTTGAAGTCAGAAATGAGTTGTGTTCTGCCTACTGACTTCCTACAAGGTGTCAAAAATAATAATGTATGCTAAATATCAATGGTCTTTTTGACTTGTAAAAATTCATGACTGACTAATAGCAGCCATCTAATGACATTTCTGTGTGAATAAGGCTGATTAGGATTCTTTCTGGTCTCTTATACCTTACATGCTTCCAAACAGTTTGCATTTCAAGTACCTTAGTCATTTTGATTTTGATTCCAATAAAGAAAAATGCACAGTTCTGATGCACATATGGCCTTCTGATCATGGAGCACACAGCTAACTAAAAAAACCTCAAAGCTATCAACCTTGCCCCAAGGATAAAATGGCTTCTACTTGAGATTTAATAAAGTTAGTTTTTTGTTTGTTTATATTTTATTATTTTGAGATAGGGTCTCATTATGTGGTCTTTAATAAATCAGACTGACCTCAAACTCACAGGGATGTACCTGCCTCTGCCTCTTGAGTGCTGAGATTAAAAGTGTACACTCCTGGCTGGTATTAATGAATTTTGTTCACATTTAAAAAAAAAAAGGTTATCCAGAGGCTTTGTTTGAAATTAGCAATTAGACAAATATATTCTCATTGAATCTACTTGATTCTTAACATATATATTTTTTTCCTTTCAAGAAACCTCCCTGCTAATCTATGGAAAACAATATTTATATCCTTTTGAAAAATGTGTCATCAATGCCATTGTCCCTTGGAGTTGGAATGCTGCAATTCAACATGTACAAGGACTCTCCATGAAAGTGACATGACTTACTCCTCCAGGGATAAGGGATTTCATCCCAGTTTTAAGTCAGCTATAGTCTTGCTCATCCTCCAACCTTTATGAGCAATGCTTGCTCCTTCCAGAGCATGCCTCTTCCTCCTCATTAACTGGAAAATGTTTAGCATATTCCTGCTATCACTGCCAATGACATTAAGCTCCCTTTACTGTCTGGATTGCCTATAACATTCTGTTCCTGCTCCTCTACTAGAGCAATATCTCCTTGCCATTCATCCTACCATCACCTCACAAAGCACACAAGGAGGAACTCCCTTCCACACTACTGTTTCCATAGTACATGGCAATGAGCCTTCCACATAATTAGTAATCTTTGAATGAATGGAGTCAAGATTCACAGGCATGTGTCTTTAAATTGTTGTCTTTCACCTGAAAATAAATTTATCTGGGTGTTCCAAGTCTATATTACTAGAACTTTTATTAGAAAACAGAGTCTAATTTGGGAGATGTCTATTTCTGGAAAGTTAGAAAGGCGCTGGAGTAGGTTCAGAAGTCAGCAGGGGACATGAAAAACAAGGGTTTAGAGCCAATACATGGAGTAGGAAATCTTTGCCTTAATATAAGCATGGCACTCACAGTTCTAGCTGTACACCTTAAAGCCACATGCAATATCTATGCACATTACCTTTAGTAATAGCTGAGAGAAACAAAAATGCCTCCATCAGAGGAGCCTTCTCAGATCAAAACTAAACCAAAAACCAAAGCATGCACTTGGATCATTCCTCCCTTGATGCCAAGTTTTCACCAAATGTTTCTGCCACTCCTCACAAAGAATTAAAGACAACTTTTCCTCCATACATAAATCTAACATGTGCTCCTGAACATAAGCCATGTCTCACATATAAGAAAGAAGCAGATAGAAACAAATAAAAATGTCAGATTATTCCAAAATCTCTATTCATATGAGCATGTATTTTATTTTCTTTATGAATAAGGTTCAGTCCTAGGTACTGAGAATCCAGAGAAGAAGAAGAAAGACTCAGTGTCCAACAATGTTTTACTATTTTGCAAAGGGCCTAGGAAGACACGGTCAACCCAAATGCAGGCATGGAGGGAAATAGAAGTATAAATTCAAAACAGACACATCAAATTCTTAAGGGAACCTAGAGTAGTTCCAGTCTCCACTCCCAAATTCTAAAGTTGCAAGTTACTAGGTCCTTAAAATTTGGAGATCTTGTTTCATTATTTACTATGTGTGGTGATGTTCACTGTCAACTTGACTAGGTTCAGAATTACCCAGAAGACACAAGTCTAGCCATGGGAGCAAAGATGGTTATCCAAGAGATTTAACTGGAGGGGACAAAACATACCATGAATGAACTCAGCACCTGAATGTGGGCTGATTAACAGAATAATTATAAAGCGAAGAACAGGCTGACTGCCAACAGTTCTTCCTCTGCTTTGTGACTGTACACACATATGACCAGACTCGTCATGCTTTTTCTATCATGATGAACTGTATCCCTTCAAACTATGAGACAAAGTAAAATTTGTCTTCCTTATCTTTCTTTTGATATTTGATAACAACCATGGGGAAAGTAACTAATTTGTCATGTCATTTTAATTAGACTAAATATGTTAAAATAATCTTCCCCTAAGAAGACGGATTTACGCTCGCTTTCTTGAGATTTTATTTATTTTTACCTTTATCTGTGTTTATACTTTTGTTTGTTTGTTTTCCATCAATTTATTTATTTATTCACTTTACATCCCAATTACCACCCTTGTTCCTCTAGGTCCTCCCTTCACACAGTTACACCTCCATACCCCCTGAACCACCAACCAAAGAGCATACACCGGCTGGACCTAGGGACCCCACACATATGTAGCAGCTCAGTCTTTATGTGTGTCCTCCAACAATTGGAGTGAGGGCTACCCCTAAAGCTATTGTCTGTATCTTTATTTTATTTAAATGTATGCAAGTGTAGAAATCAAAGTAGCTTTTGTTTTTTGTTCAAGACAAGATCTCACTGGACAGCCCTGACTGATCTGGAACTTGCTTTGTAGCCCAGCCCAGACTGACCTTGAACTCACAGAGATGCCTCTGCCATCCTAGTAGGATCAAAGGTGTGCACCACTAAGATGAGTACTACACTCATTTTATAACAGTACTATTCATAATGACCAAACGTGGACATAATTAAATGTCACCATGGACAAGAAAATAAAACGTGATCAATGAATTTTATTCACAGCTTTTCAAAGGATAGAGATCTTGACACATGTTACAAAAGGGATGACCTTCAAGGATATTATGGTACATAAAATCAGCCAGTCACTAAAGAGCAAACACTATATGGATCTACTCCCATGATCTATCTAATGCAGTTGGGTAATTCATAAAAATGGACATTAGAGTGACTGTTTCCAGAAAATGGGGATGCAGAAATGAGAGGCTGTTTAAAGAACATAGTTTCAAATTTGTATAAGAAAGCTATAGACATTAGTTACACATTCAATGCTACAAAACTTCATTTAAACTTCAAATCTTAAGCTATATTTTATCTCAATGAAGAATAAAATGAAATTTAAAAGAGGTATTCATTTATAATGCCCACTTGGTAGAATTGTTGTGAAGACATAGTGAGGACAAGAAAATATGGTTTAGGACACAAAAGCCCCAAATGTGTAAATTGTGTAGAAATAGTGTATACTCACCTAACACATAAATAAGAAACAAGTAATGTTTTTGTTCTTTAATCACTGGTAAATATAAGGGTATCAAAAGAGATGAACATACTTTTAGAAGCTGCTATTTTGCTTTTATGCAGGAAAACAAGGCAAGCCTTTCTATTTAGGTCACAGCAGTTACTGTAAACATTCCAAGGAAAGCTTTTTAATAACAGCCACCCACAAAGGACCTGGTTTCAACCATGGCATGTCACAGAGTCAATGGAAGAAAGGTCAAGAGAGAAATCTCCTGGATCATCAAAATCAAAATATAAGTAACCTCTTTTAAATTTAGAAATAGTGATAGAAGCCAATGCTCAAATACTGAATTCAGATTTGACAAGTCCTTCTGGCTTCAAATCACATTTGTTTGTTTGATGATATGATCAAAAAAAAATCCTAAATATTTATGTCTAATATGGATTTTGCTATCATTAGTAAAGAGTATCCTGGTTTCAAACTGTGGAAAATTGTCAGATGAGAAATAGGCACCACTTTGTTTCCAATCCTTGGACATGCTACTATCTCTCTGAGGCCTGACCATCCTCTAAAGTGGGAAGGTTGTAGAGAATGATATAGTGTTCCCTCCAGCCATTGAATGTCTGACTCAGAACCTGGAGAGTCAGACATGCCAAGAGATGTTTATAATTCTAGTAGTGACTGAAGCAAAAGGAGGATGACTTGAACTCAGACTTGGCTATACATTAAGATCTCTCTCTCTCTCTCTCTCTCTCTCTCTCTCTCTCTCTCTCTCTCTCTCTCTCCTACATACGAGACAGACATACAGAGAGACAGAGAGATTAAATGAAAAGTAATTAAAATGTTTGAAGATCTCAGCAGCAAACATACAAATAGACACGTTGAGTAATAGTTCACAGCAAAAAATGCTAGAAACTTCAACAAGAAACCACTAAGGTTGGCTTTTCCTTATTTATTTTTTAATCAAGCATCCCTTGATTCCTAAAGAAACATCATGGTACTCTAGAGATAGTAGGATTCAAAGGAAAAACTTAATCAAACTCTTCCAGTATTGTAACTACCTTCCCATTCACCAGTAATGTCCAATACCTGGTATGGTTTCCATAAACTAAGAATTTACATCAGAGAAATATGGCCAAAGTCTTACTCTCAGCAAAGCATCTATATTCATTTCTTCCATCCATGTAAACTAAGGAAGTCAACACTGACTTGAAGGCAGCGTACAGGTTTATTATCCTTCTCCGGGATTTTCAGATCCTACGGAGATGCTTTTGCACTAAAAATCAATACAAGATTTTCCAAGGTGTTCAGTTTTGTCACTTGTCTGAATATAATGGCCTCAGAAGAAGAGATGAACTGCCTTACTTCCTTTTCCTCCTTTTTTGTGCATTGTGCCCTTTCAAAGTATGCTCTGTGTGTCATAAATTCAAAGGTTGCTTTTATGTCCGGTAAGGTAGAAGGAGGAAGCTGGGTGTTTTATTAAATTGTGAAATCTGTCAAAGTCCCAAAGACTCATGTGATACAAACCAGGTCATCCTATGCATCCTGAACTCCCGATTCTACCAGAGAAATAGACAACATTTATAACTCAAAATAACTAGCAGCAATAGGTCAATGTGCTTGATGCTCATGAACCAATTATGTCAGACACTACTCGTTAATCATCAGATGAAGAGAGGTAGAGGCTCACCTACGCCTCACACAGGCTTCACCCAGTCCTTCTAAAAGTTACCAACTATGAACAGGAAAGCAATGTTTAAGAGAATAATTCCTCTCCCTGTTCTTGACTGGCAAAGAAATCTCTCCCACCCCTTGCCACACTGAGGGTCAAGGTACGTGAATGGTCAAAACATGGACATTGACATCTTCCATCTTAACGGTGTCCAGAGATTTGTTAGCTCTGAATGTCATCTTCAAAACTCCACTTCAGTCCCTTAGAAAGACCTGAGTTTTCGAAATTCTTCCTATCTTCATTTTTTTCTTTAAGAGTGGTCAGGGAAAGAGGGAAAAAATGGACTTGATAAAAGAGAAAGGAAGAATTAAAAAAAAACAGAGAAAAAGAAAGAAAGCAAACAACTTCACATTCTATTCAAGCTGTGATCACAGGAGCAATGCGAGGGCCTGAAGCACTCAGGACTTTGGATCCAGTAGCAGTAGATGCAGATCTCAGGGTGCTACCTCACCAACTAGTGTCAAATTCCCACGAATCTGTGAAAAACTATACACTCTTCTCAACACACAAATGCACATTTACACAGTTTATGGGAACCCTGTGATTGCTTTTCAGACAATGTTTTCCAGACTTACCTAGAATTAAGAATAACACAGATACATACACATTATGTGCATATATGTGTATATGTAGCTTTGTAAGCTTCCCACCTCAGGCCTGCTTAATCAGATGCTCATGGTGGGGCATATATGTTGTGAGAAATTATGCTAATGTCCAAACAGGTTCTAGAAACACAAATTTGATGGTTCCTGGAGTACAGATCAACACTCTGCATCTGCATGTTATCTGACATTCTTGAGAGTTTAGCCTAGCCAGAGCCCCAGTGGGTGTGTAAGTACCAGATCAAGAACTCCTTGACACTGGGCGTGGCTGCATATAATTAACTCTAGCATTGCACAGGCAACAGCAGCCAAAGCCAGGCAGATCTCTTAGTTCAAGGCTGGCCCAGTTTGTATAAAGAGTTCTAGGCTAATCAGACTTGAATAATGAGATATTGTCTAAAAAACCAACAACAAGGATTCCTTTAAGCAGATGACCAAGAAAGGGCAAAGTGCCTCCTACATGAAGAACCTGGGTCTTAAGCTTGTACATTCTGAGTTCTGTGAAGGCACGGGTGATTATATGTTGCATTTGCAACTGTATTCTCCCTGTCAAAAGCAGCACCTGGCACACAGAATTTATTAAGTAAATCAATCAATTAATGAATTTAGATACAAATTAGTTAATAGGAAATAATTTAAACTGGAAGTTGACTCTCAGATACAAATATGAATCTACTGATTCATTTCTATTGCCCAAAAGCTAAGAATCCCCTAACTTATATAATCAATATGAAAGTCACTATTATTTTAGTAACCTTACCAATATCAATAATGACCAAATTCTAGATACTTGTTTTCTCTTTGGTCCTTTCCACGTGTTAATTCATTCAGTCTGAAACACGAATGCTTGAAATTAGGATACAAACACACACATATACACACAGCAGAAACAGCCTTCCCATACTAAAACCCTGACCCCTAAAGTCAAAAAGATGTAATAAGAACTACAAACACAATAAATATAATTTCTGTAACTCATCTCCCAGTTGGACTCCCTGGGTCTCATAGTTAAATATATACATATTCCCTGGCTTTGTTACTAAGATAGGGGAGGAAGAAAGAGAATGACTCTTGCGCAGCATAAGTCTAAATTGCATGTAAATCCCTGGTGTTTCACCATCCTTTATGTGTTTCTTGCCTATGAAATGTTGAATCTAGAGCCTTATAGTAAGAGTCTCAGATAACAGATTCTTAAAATAATCATGTAAGAAAAAGATGACTATCTCCAGTGTAAGAGTTTAGAAAACAAATAATAGAGAAACTTCGATATGAACTCAAGTCTCTAAAAATTCATATTTTCAATGATACATCATTTTTATATAATTGATGGCAGAAGTTGTCACACACACACAGAAAACAAGTTATATGGTAATTAATCCAGATGGCTGTTGACCTTCTAAGGGCTTTGAATATATATGGGGGCTTGTTTGTTTTATATGCAATTTATTTTTATTTTATGTTCACTGGTGTTTTGCCTGCATGTATGTATGTGTGAGGGTGGCAGAAGCCCTATAACTGGTTACAGTCAGTTGTGAGCTGCTATGTGGGTGCTGGGCATTGAACCTGGGTTATCTGGGAAAAAGCAGTCGGTGCTCTTAACCACTCAGATGTCTCTCCAGTGCCAAGTGTATAGTTAAATTTCATTTAAAGGAATCTAGGAAGGATGTTGTTGAACACTGTCACTAGGTAACACATGTATTGAATACCTGTCTAGTGATGAGATCACAACTTAATAGGGGTAAAAAGATAGAAGCTGAGAAAAAAAATAAAGCACGAGCTATCTAGAGTTGCCTACATGTACTGCCAGGTGAGAGATCTATAGCCTAGTTCAGGGAGCTAGCAACTCCTGTTCCAAGGGACAAAAGACTACCTGGAGAATCAGCGACTTCCTAGAGGGAACAGGCTAAGAGTGCCCTTGAATATGGGCATCACAGAGCAAGGAATTATAGAACCTGAAGCAGAAATATCAGTTTGATGGTAATCAATATCAATATTTTATTGATATTATGTCACAGTACTAATTACATATTTGTGTATATATCCATTGAAAACTGAGAATGAGTAAAAACTATAAATATCTAAACACGCAATGTCAAACACTGGTTCTAAACCTCCCTAAATGCTGTGATCCTTTAATATAGTTCCTCATGTTATAGTGACTACCCCCCCAACCATAGAATTATTTTTGTTGCTACCTCATAACTGTAATTTTGCTACTGTTATTAGTTGTAATGGAGATATCTGATATGCAGAATATCTGATATGTGACCCCTGTGAAAAGGGCATTACCCACAGGTTGAGAACCACTGCTCTAAAGGTTCCTTTGAGTGGCTGCTGGGAATGCAGTGCAGAACATAGCACATTCTAAACAACCACTGAGCTGTATTTCCAGCCCTTTGTGCATATTCTTAGAGAATTATTCTAAGGATTATATCTGCTGTGTGTTTAAACATATGAATAGATGTTCACGTGGCTTTAATTTTGAATTTACAGTTTTATGTGTGCGTGTATAATTTACATGCAGTCCAATGGCAAGGATGCTAGGAGGTGTAGAAAAAACTTTGATTCACAGACACAAAATCGCCATCTGTCTCTTATCATACCCAAGTCCACACCCAGTGCACACACTACAAATGATGACAGATTCAAGGCAGAAGAGAACCCTGAACCCTGGTGTCAGGGAGCTGGCAGAAATGAAGATATCCTAGAAACACTTCAGTCTCTCAATCTATCAAACTGTTGAAACAATAGACCCCAAAGAAATGGGAAATATCCCCAGGAATTTCATGCTGACCGAAGAAAAAGTCATGAGCCACAGCATGAACTTGTGTCTCAGAAAGAGACTTCACACATTTCTAATACTTTTGCCAGACACAGTGAGACTGAAGCCCAGACATGGGTGGGGCCATGGTAGGCAGGGATATACCTTAACCAGGATTGCTTAGATGTACAAATCTTTGGACTTCTACTTAAACTTTAATCTCAAGGCAGATTTGGGAGGTTCACTGAATCACTCTGTCCCTTTTCACAAGTAGCCATACTGAATAATCAACTCCTTTTTCTACTTTCCACTATTAATTTGAGTCTTCCAGTTGCCCTATTGTAGATAAGGGCACAGGCTGTTTAATCACACTTATATATCATGGAAGGAAAATGACCAGGTAACTGTTGATTCTGTGTGATTCCACACACATATTTCAAACTATTCATGTCTATGAGTATGTTGAAGCAAGCACAGAGGAAACACTGGGAAGCAAATATTTTTAAAACTTAATCTGCAAAAGAAACCTTGATTGATATTTCCTTTGTGCATTTATGATGTTCCAAATTGTCCTCAGTGAACATGCATTATTTTGTAATCTCAAAAAAGCAAAGCAATGAAACGTAAGCAACATAAAAATCACAAATAAATTCAAAAGAGGCAAGAGCGTTTTGCTCAAGATGAATGCTCAGTTTTGGAACAGCTAAAACTGAATTAGCATTCACCAGAATACAGAATGCAAAAGCAAAATGCCTTGGCCAAGCCCTTTCTTCAAGGTTCTCAATGGAATCTTAGCCTTTTGTGTTGGTCTTTGAGATGTGTGTGTCAGAGAACTAGGTCCTGGGGCAGAAACAGGGAGGAAAGTAATTCCTCCCATCCACCCCGGAGTTGTGGCTGCATATCTTAATGCTTCTCTCAGGCCTTGAACCAGCATGAGCACCGCAACCGAGGGCATTCACGGCTCCAGGCAGCTTTCTACATCCAAAACACAGGCGTCCTGGCCTGAGCTGCAGCTCTTGGTGAAGCATCCACTCCAGTGGCTCACATCACAGGCATGAAGAACAAGGGGGCAACCCCTCTGCTGCCCTTCCTGTTCACAGCTGCCTGGAAGGAGCTTTGTCATGCCGGGCACCACGCAGCTCCGCTGCAACTTTCACCTTTGGTGACACAACTTTTCCGTGTTTCTTTTTTAGGCAGCTGCCACATCACGAGGTTAATGAGCACGGTGAGGTTTGTAATAAAACCGCCTGCCAGATACATGGCGACTGCAGGACACTAGTTGACCAGGCCTTCCAGAAGGAAGGCCAGAAAGCCCAGTTCCCAGCTACTTGGAAAACAAGTGCTCCCTGGAAGGAGAACATAGAAGGAGCACCCTGCCCCGTTTGCAAGAGAATGACTCTCATTGTCCTGTGAGCTCCAAAAACCAGTGCAGATCCTAGAGCTCTTGGAAGACTTAACATTTGATAAACGCCCCCCAAGGGGAGAGGCAAGCTTACACACAGAGAATCAAAGGCGAAATAAGCAGGTCAATTCTCAATGCTTTCAAAGGCTGGCTTGAAAAAGATTCTGAAAATATCTATGGGCATATTCAAGACTACATCCAGCCTGTCTTCTTCAGGTTGTTTACTTCTACTTTTATCAGCAAGATAAATATTTTAAGAACTCGAGCTGTTTACTAACCCTCAGTTTCAGAGCAGACGAAATGCTACCTATATTATCTAAAGGGATTTTTTTACAAAGCTGAGTTTCATGTTTGTTATTAAACTTACCTATAACCACTCAATAGACCCATCACTGTTAATTATGGCTGTTAAATGTAGATTCCTGCAGCACAGAGGAAAACATTACACGATTCCCAACTTTGAGAACTATAATTAATATGCTTGTTCAAGGAGGATGTCTCTGTTAACAAGATATATTTTTGGAAATATTATCTAACTGAATGCAGCATAAATAGTCGGAAAACTAAAGCTTACATTTTAATTTTTCCATTTAAAATTAGTTATATAATAAGTAATGAAAAGTTTATTCCACGCAACTACATTTCAAGGAAGTGAGGGGGGGTGGTTTCACTCATCAGTGTTAATATAGCTATCAAGCGAGAAAAGCAGAAAGGACACGCCTCCAATTAGCCTAGCGCACCCAGAGAACACATTCACATAATCAATCCACTGACATCTGTTGACTAGACCAAGAAGGAGGGAAAAATAGGAGAGGGAGGGAGAATTGAATAGGAAAATAAAACCTGATTCTGATGAGCAGCAGACTGAAAGCATATACCATGTAATGAAAAATAAAAGAAACAAGTGGAATTTTACTCAACAGTGAATTAAGAAGTGTGTGCACAGGAACACGGGTGAAGAAAACCTCCCAGATATAGCGCTGGAAAACTACACTATTGTATCCCAACTAAGAACTGCTGAAATGTGATAGTCATATTTGCATGGCCCATTCCTTACCACAAGGGCTCAAGGCAATGGGAAAGTGATGCAAAACATACTTTGCAAAATTAAAAGTTAAAATACCCAAGGCCTGTAGGAAAAGAAAGCACAGCTTTTACCATAGGAATTTTTTTTCAATGCTTCAGTCTAGGACCCATTACAATATGCTATATACTAGTAACTCAAAGAAAAATCGATTATTTCACTGGAAAGACCACAATACTTAGCAATCATGCATGTATGAAACATTCTCCCTAATTGCATCCATGTTGGTAGGTAGAATTAAACTTAGGTTTGTGAAGATCGAGATCTGAAAACATTTAAATATCCTGTCGAAAGCTATATGCAACAATGGTTAGGAAGTAAATGTGCCCTCAAACAAACCTGGCTCACATCCTCGTTCCTTTATCTTTTTATTTTAGAATTTACTTACTTACTCCCCAGTAATTAATCAGCTACAAGTACATTTAAATTGATGTGTGTGGACAACACAAATGTCAGAATCTTACTGAAAGAGCTGTATTCTACTTCTGTTCATGTCCGTGAAAGACAGAGATAGAACCAAAGAGTCAGTACAGATTGACAATGACATCAGACTAGACCAGCAGCACTAGTCATGACCACAGCCAAACATTAGAGAGCACAAATGGTATAGAGTAACGGTCTCTGGCCTTAGGACTATCAATCTCAAATCGTGATTATTGCATAAAATGGTTCCATCTCAGAGACTCAGTTTTTTCATCTGTCAAAAGTAAAAGAAGTATGAATATTCTACTTCTTATAAATTATCATAAGAGTTTAATGAGGCATTTCACATCAAAACTCTGGCATATAGTCGTGGGATGAGCAACAAAAATCACATCTCCAACTTACCTAGTATCAGAAAGGTAAACATTGATAACCTGTTCCTTTAGTTTAAAGCTTTGTCTCTGGTGAGCCATAGTTACAATAGAAATATGATCAAGCATCTATGGGAATAACCCATCAAGAGGCAATCTAGTATATTGCTTTCTGACAACAATGAAGAATAGAAAAGAACATAGTAAAGGTGGTGCTTTTGTTGTACCATTTTGTTTGCTGGAAACACGGTTTCAACCCAATTTGTCTATAAATTCCCAAATCCAAAGTACTAGGATTACAAGAGCGAAGTACAATGTATGGCACATCATTCAACAATCATGGATTTATTACTCTAAAACCAAGCATGAGCCAGTGATTTACAACTTACTGCTGTATAACCTTATACAAACTCTACAATCTGTCTGGGCTTTCTTGGTGCCATCTGTAAAGTTTATATAGTGCACATTGTATCATAGTGCAATCATTATTTAATTTGGCTCTCACAGAAGCAGAACATGGGCTAGAGAGATGGCTTAGAGCAGTAGTTTTCAACCTTCGGAATGCTACAACCCTTTAATACATTTCCTCATGCTATGGTGACCTCAACTGTAAAATTATTTCATTGCTACTTCAAAACTGTAGTTTTGCTACTTTTATAAATTATAATGTAAATATCTGATATGCGGGATATATGATATGTTACCACTGTGAAAGCATTGTTCGAACCATACCCATCACCACCACCAAGAGGTCACAACCCACAGCTTAAAAACTTAGAGATTAAGTGAGCTTGCTGTTATTCCAAAAGACTGGAGTTTGATTCGCAGTATTTAAGTTAGGCAGCTCACAACTGCTTATAAGTCTAGTTCCAGGGAATCTGACATCCTCTTCTGGTCACATGCACACACACACACACACACACACACACACACACACACACTCAACACACATACACATGTACATAAATAAAATAATTTATACACATACATAATCAGTACCACAATTTATAAAAAGACCAAATGAGATACATAAAAATGATATATACCTAATAAGTAGTAACGATTCAATAATGTCGGTGCTACAGTAATCATGACAGTGATGATCACTGTTCTTCAGTGATATAAACAGAACTTGATGCTGCCCAAAGAAATTCTTTGCCTTGCCTAGGTCATTCAATAATTACTTTTTATTGACTAACCAAATATACCACTATTAAGTGCTCTAAGGTGAAGTAAAGTAGAGGTTTTCTAAGAAACGAGAGAACAAGAGGAGAGGTATCAACAGGGAAAGGATACTGAAGTGTGTGGTGGTGGGCCATTATACACAAAAGAATAAAATAGTTTGGTATCTGACCAAAGTGTACTATTGGTAATAAAAATCAAAACAGTAGTTTTTCTTTAACATGATAATTGACTTGAAAGAGTCATGAGAGAATGCTGTAGGTTGACAATATTCTAGATAGTCACACTAGTGCTAATTATATGGATGTAAACATTTCTCAAAATTTATCGACATGCATCCTTTGGAGATGTTACATGTTACTACCTATAAACTCGAAGTACTAAAAACAATGCGGTTGGCTCAATACTATTTTTTTCATTAAGCATTTTCTATTTGGGCTTCTGATTATATATAACTTTCACCAGATAATTATTTCATTTCTTTCTTCCCTAGACCTATTGACAGGATCCAGAAAGAACAGACTTCCATAACTAGGAATTTCTTTGAGCCAAAATCCAGACCAAATCTGATTCTCCACAGACAGACCAAGCAAGTAACCTAACTCAGACCAGACAGACTGCACTGAATGTCAATAAAACTATTCTTCAACAAAAGTCAAGGGTACTGCCAGATTTAAGAGAATCACCGGGAACAACTACCTCCCTCTGGCCTTAGCCTAGGGGGAAGGTCACTAGTTAGAAACACTAATAACATCTCCATTTGAAATTAAAAGCTTAAATGAATTTAGTGACATGGAGTCAAGGGTAAGGCATGAGACCTCCTTTACAGTAATCTCCACACACAGTAATTGTAATTTATGCCTAATGTTGATCACAACTCAGATCTCATAAGGAAACTGACCTCTATATTTAACTATTCCTCAAGATGAAGAATGTAACTCTTTTTAAAAATATAACCCCTTAATTTTCATGGTTAATACCCTAGAAAACATTTCCCTAGAGAAAGCAAGTGGTCATCCGCTCAAGAAGAAAATAAAATTAAGCACTAGAAAAATAGTCAAAATAACTACTATAATTAAAAAAATAAGCACATTTGTCTGTAAATGGCACACCTCTAAAATTGTTTCATCAAGCTATGACATTCAACCAGGTATGGTGGT
This sequence comes from Rattus rattus, assembly GCF_011064425.1. Taxonomy (NCBI): domain Eukaryota; kingdom Metazoa; phylum Chordata; class Mammalia; order Rodentia; family Muridae; genus Rattus; species Rattus rattus. Next base: position 120,042,569 of record NC_046172.1, on the reverse strand, counting down.
GTCCACATATAATCACAAAGCTTAGAAGATAGAAGCAGGGTTATCATGAGCTCTAGGCCAGCCTGGCCTCCACAGAATATTCAAGATTAGCTTCCAACCTTGTCTCAAGAAGACGGAGGAGAAGGAGGGGGAAAAGAAAGAGAGGAGAAAGAGAAGGAGGAGGAGGAGGAAGAGGAGGAGGAGGTTGAGGAGGGGGAGGGGGGAGGAGGACGAGGAGGAAGAGAGAAAAGAAACTGCCAAATAAAAGATTTAATCAAATATTCACACCTTGTATACCATAAATAAATAACCTGTATTTCAGATTAAACATGAATGATGTTAAACATGGCAATGGCCCTGAATTCTACTCCTCAGTCTATACTGGTAAGTCACAGTCATGACTGTGTCTTCTGAATAGGAAAATGTACATCAGTCATTCCAGAAAATGACTTACAGGCATACCTGTGTTTTTGACTAATTGTTAAAACCACATTATGTGCGGTATCATCACATCTCAAAGGTAACGTTAAGCTGAGCACAGTAACAGACGTGTAGGCTCCCCTGTTCCCAGCATTCTTTAATTCATGTGTTCCTTCTGCTTTGAATTGTTTAATCTTGGCAATTATTTTCCAATCCTTTCAAATTTCTCAACTCCAAAAATATAAGCCATAATGAAGCAGACACTAGAAAGCCTTTTTATTGGCTATATTTGAGGAGCTGCAACACATTCTGGTTGTTCTGTGTTGATTGTAATTCCCAGAATGAAGAGTTGATTTGGGCATAAAACAGCACAGCTGCAGAGAGACCTGAAATGCTAACAGCTTCATCTTCCTATACTCATTGCTTCAAAAATGAGCCTTCTGGCTTACCATCCAAACATGCATCCCACTGTCCTGCTCCTAATCTAGTCCCTATATCTATCTCTCTGACACACATATGGCCCTCCATGACTTCCTTCGTGTCACAGTTCACACCCTGCTTCACTTAACCTAACATCCATTTCTACTCCATCTTTATCTATATCACTAGCCCTTGGAGGCAGCCTGTCCACCTTTAATGAGTTGAACTCTATTCCTAAGAGACTTGGTGGAAATGGTAGTAAGGTATGGAGGAGCTACCCCATGCTTTATCCTGCTCCCCCTTCTAGCTTGAGCATTTGCCAATAAAGAAGCTGTGCACATACATAAACAAGAATGAAGAAATCTGGCAAATTGTGTGGATTCATCTCCTGTCCTGTACCCATCAAAATGTCAAGGACTCTTGATTAGAGACCAACCCTGGCACACCATCTCCCTGAAGCTGTGATCACATTCACCACAGAAGAGACTATGAGGTTCATGACAACTGTTTACAAACCATGGGTCCATGATGGCATGATGAAAATAAACAAACGAGCATCTACATGAGTAATAGACGGATTATGATCACTCTTTTTAAATACGAGGTCATCTCCGTCATGACATCTTACCAGTAAGCACCACCTGTTCTAAACACCTGCTTTGATTGGCTGTAGAGTAAGCCTGACAGTAGGTCACAGTGGCCAAGATGACCTTTGGTAATGGAATTCAGAATTCAAGCCATGTTATGCTGATTATCCACAATATCCGGTGCCTCCTGGGTAGGGGTAGAAAGACTACTAGAAGTGCCCAGCAAGGAGAAGAAAAAGGAGATGTGTCCATACATGTCACAGTCCACTACAGCAGCCGCTGTGCAAATGGGCAGCTTCACAGACTATGCATGGAATTGGCCTCCATCACTCAGTGGCCAGCATGAACTCAGCCCTGATGCAAGCTCTCTCACCAGAGGACCTACACCCATGTAGCATCCAAACAGTTATACAACCCTGTGGTGGTAGGACTGAGCACAAGGAGGAAAGTGTATTTATATCAACACATCTAACTCCAAGTATGAACCAAATGAAAGATTTAGAATAAAGAATCAGCTAGCACTTGTACTTGATCCTGAAAAGATTTGGTATCAATTGTCACTAGCTACAAGTTGTCCAGGGCTGTGGGAACAGCTGCAGTAATTTAGACACAGCCTTAACTGAGTACATTCCTAACACAGGTGTACTAATAAATCTTATGCGATATGACACACAGGGTCAGTAAAACCTATGCAAATATCTATTTGGACGAAAATATGTTATGTGTTTTTCTTCCTTGAGATGGAAGTAGTATTCAAGAACTACATGACCTAAACAACTATATATATATATATATATATATATATATATATATATATATATAACCATTTTAAATTGTGTTCAAACCATAAGTTAGTGCAAAAACATGACAAGAGGCCCTTGTAATTAATTGTCTAACAGAATCAAGTACCCTGCCCTGCATTCTCCCAAAGAGAAAAGTCTAGCCTACCTGGTGACATTTTTGAAAAGAATTATCAAAGTTCCGAAGAAAAGACAATCCACAATTTATACGCTTTAAATGACAGTGTTTTTTTTTTTGTTTTTGTTTTTTTTGTTTTGTTTTTCTCTTTGCTTGAGGTAAGGGATTTGCTTGTGGGGGTTGAGTTTTGTTTTTAATTTTAAAGAGAGTTGTTTATTTTTAGGACAAAGTTTCAGCTTGTGAGACAGGCTAGCCTTAAACATGCCTCAGTTTCTGAGTACCAAGATTACAAGTGAATATCACTACACCCAGCCCAAACCATATTTCATTCAGCAGTACAAAATACGTTACTGATTTACTTACTATGTGTGTTTTAGAAAGTCTAGAAAATGTGGTACTCTATAATAATCCTCAATGTAGCAATGATAGGCTGTGGGCATGAGCCCCAAATGATAGGGTGGGAGGATGAATTTAAATGAGCAGTAGGCTGCAAAACAGATTATGAAGTTCATTCAAGCTGTTACTAAATTATTTGACTTGATTCAATCATTTGTCACAGCATCATTCAAAACTAAATGTAGTTTGAAATGTCTATTAAATATTTTAACCCATATCTTGCTATGTTACAAACACTATGCTAATGAACACCTGAGATTTGAAAACAGCAAATGTGACTTATATATAGGACATTTCAAATAACCAAACCTCCTCATAATGTAAATATATTTTATTGGTTCAAATGTTGAATAGGTCAGGTATTGTTCATTTCCAACATTATCTTGGTGGTATAAGATACTTAAAAGGAGACAAAAAGCTAATGAATACTTGACATTCACTCTTTTGAGCATGCTCCAAAGTCTAAGACCAACAGCAAGGCTGAAAGGGCAATCTTGCTTTTAACTAGGAGAAAATCCCCATTTCCTTACGTAAGTAAACACCCTTCTTAAAAGCTGCCCTATTAAATTAATTTATTTTAATTCCAACTGCAATTCTAATGGTTAATTCCACAACTCCTACATAGAGGAATGTGGTTTCAAATGTGAAGAGTCAACATAAGAAAATGTCATGACCTAGTAAAAAAAAAAGAAAAGATAATAATATTGAGTTACAGAAACCTATGCTCCTGTGTCCAGACTTGTTAATCCATTCTGAACAACTGCAAATTATAGACCTAAAACAGCAAGTCATTTTCTGTGAAATCATTTGGCTCAGCGTCCTTCAAGTGAAGACTGAAATGAGCCCTGATTACCACCTGATGGAAATCAGAAACTAAAGTTCTAGCCAAACAGTTGAAACAGTCCCAGGTTCAAGTGAGGAGTTACCTTATCCACCAGATGCTAAAACGTTTAGTTGTCTTTACTTCTCTGAGCTCTAGGTAGAAAATGGTGCCTGAGGCAAGGTATTGCGGTGTAGCTCAGTGCTAAAGTGCTAGTCTCACATGTAAGCTCCTCACATATGGTCTTCACTGTGTCAAAAAAAAAAAAATGAGGCTCCTTAAGTCAAATCTCTTTATCCTATGAGGGCATCTTTGAAACCTGCTATAATTATGGCAGCCATGGACACATGTAAGGTCAGTTCTACCTTCATAACTTACTGGAACAGGTAATATGTGTATCCCAAATGGCCACTATGTCCCTGTGGGTCCCCAAACCCTAAGTTGACACCTCTGACCCTTAGGACAGCAGACTTAACCCTCCACAAACTTTCTGAGCCTTTAGTCAACTACATTGCTTAGTGGTAAGAGAAACACCTCCACTCAGAAGTAAGAAAAAAGGCCCTGTACTGAAGACTTTGACAACTTTCTACGGCTGGTGGCTGGGGGAGGGAGGAAAGCTGACATTGCCCTAGACTCTCCTAAGAAAGCAAGTACTGAAAGAAGGAAGGAGAGAAGAAAGGGGAATAGGGGAAAGAGTGAGAGAGAAAGGAGTGCTTGGGCTCATGAAAGAATTGATACAACCCCCTGTCCCCATGCACAATCAACAAGGGCTGGGATTCCTCCAACTCCCTGCTGTTGCAACCCCACTTTACCTGGAGTGAGTTTCTGCATTTCAAGGTACCTGTGGTTCTTAGGACCTAGCCCAACCCAATGTCTACTGTAGTTATTTGGACACACAGGCACCTGAGCCTTTGCTCACCCCTCTTCCAGACCTTGCCCCTTGCCTATCTTAATGTCCTGGTCCTCAAGGCTGCTGTCTCCAGTTTACATTTCCCCGCCTAGGTGGGCCCTCAGCAAGACAACCTCTAGTACAAGCTGGTGGTAACAGAGGACACCCCTTCCTTTTCTTGAGTTCTTCCCAGCCTGAGCCCTGCTCTGCTGCATGTCCCCATCCTGCCTGCGGGAGGCCCCAGGCCGAGAAGTACACTCTAGGGGACCTGGGACCAGGTGCCTTGGGCCAGGTGGCTATATCCCAGGGAGCTGAGGAAATGAATTATGCCCTCCTGCAGAGGCTCGCTCCCACTAGGCACCAGTGGCAAGGGGACAACAGCCTTTGTTCTCCCGGGGCTTGGCAAGGCTGCGCTACTGAGGCGCAACACGGGCGGCGCCAGGGTATCCAGATTGCTCACTTTTGCACGCGGCGTGTCAAAAGGTGCACGTTCCTGTCTTCTCCTTTGAGTGCAGTGGGTAGGAAGTTGGGGAGTAAGGGGTGTGAGGTGAGAAGTATGGGGGAAGGGTTCTGCATATGGGCCAGGCTCTTTGTTTGCATTTGAGGGCACAGCAAGGGGGGTTGAACGTGGGTCTGTGCTTGGGTCCTGAGAGTGGGACAAATTCCTGAGTATGTCACCATGTTGCACCCGCAGCAGCACACATATGCACACCTCTGGAGCGTACACACACACACAACAGGCACACACAGAGAGAGAGGAGAGAGAGAGAGAGAGAGAGAGAGAGAGAGAGAGAGAGAGAGAGAGAGAGAGAGAGAGAGAGAGATCCAGTCAGTAGCAGGCAGATCCGTTCCCTGCGCTCCAGGCTGCTGCAGCTTCTTCTGCCCGCAGCGCGGCCACCATGCGTTCAAAGGGGCAGTGGAAGAAACTGGAGGGACTGGAGGGGCCCCAGTTCCGCCAGGATGGAGGGAAAGTGGTGCAAACCCACACTTCCCCAGAAGCCTAGACCTCCGGGTTTTGTCCGGGGTCGCAGAGGTCATGGGCACCTTAGGGTCTAGCACAGAGACTAGGAGCCACTGGGAGGCGCGCACACAAGGGGGCGAGGGCAACCTAGCGAAGGGAAGGAGGCGGACTGCCCGGTGGGCTTACCCTTAGAAGCATCTTTCTCCTCTTTGGGCTTGGTCACCTTTCCACTCATAGATCCCAGCTTGCTTGACAAGGTTCGTCCAGGAGAAGGAAGTCCTCGCCGAGCTGGCTGGACTTGCGAGAGCGCTTAGGGCGGCAAGTCGCGACCGCGAGCTCTCAGTGTGGCTCCCGGCGGAATCCGCTTTTCTCCCGCTGCCGCCGCTGCCGCCGCCTGCCAAAGAGTGGGGAGGAAAAGAGAGGGGTGAAGGAGGAGCCGCCGCCCGAGCCTGAGCGGCCGGCCGCGGGAGGAGCCGCTCGCCGCGCTCCAGAAGTGCAGAGACAAAGCGGGGTGGCCGCCGCTCCAGCGCCCCGCCGCTCCTACCCGCCCTCCGAGAGCCGCGCTCAGGAACCTCGGGGCACCCGGGAGGCGCAGCCGGGATCCCCAGCTTCGCCGCCGGCCTGCCCGGGCTCTGTGCCGGTCGCTCGCTCCACGGGCGCCGGCCACGCCGGGAGTTGCCTGGGTGTTCTGCCCAAGCTCTACTGGGCTGCTTTTCCCCGCCTCTCCCAATCTGCTGAGGGCCGCCAACTCAATCAAAATAAAACCCCGAGGAAGGTTTTGTTTAAAAAAAAATCAAAACAAAGACGAAAATATTCACTTAAAAATAACGAGCCTCCCCGAAAGGGAAATGTTTGAACATGTGATGAGCAATGTGTGAGCCTGTTACACCGCAGAGCCGCGCAGCTTCTCGCCCGCGGGGATTCGGAAAGGGAGGTTCGCTCCTTTCTATTTAATCCGTTTCCAGATTCCAGTCTTTTGGCCAAAAGAGGGGCCCCGGAGTTGCTGGCCGGCAGAGGAGCGGGAACCAAAAGCCCTTACCTGTTCTCTCTCCCTACACCCACACCCCCTCGGAGCTCGCCTGCTCCCTCGCTGCCACTCTCAGGGCAAAGAACTCTCTGATCCCAGAGAGCCGGGAATCAGCACTGGGGTGCGTTCTATATAAACGACAAGGTGGGGCACGCGGGGGGCTGGGGGGCAGCCGGCGAGGGCGGGGCTCCACAAAGCCGCCTGCCGGCTGTAGTAAAAACAGAGCTCGGCAGGGGCGCGCAGACGTCAGCTGCCGCCTTGCAAAAGCCTGGCAGCCTAGCGGAGTGCGGGCGAGCTTGTCAGCGGGGTGTTCCCTATTTCCTCGGACAGGCAAGGTCCTCCACCGCTGCCACAGCGGGGTCTCTCGATCCCCTTTGAACACAGAAGCCAGGAGTCCTTAATCTCCACCCTTATTACTCCCTAGACTTCCAGTGCTTGCCTTTCTGGCTGCACTGGTTGCCACCTACACTTTGGGGACTCCGCTGTTGGCAACTACGGTGAAATCTGCCCTGGAGTCTGTGACTCTTCACCTCTGGCCAGCTGTCCAAGTTGAGACAGACTGGTTCTCCAAGAAGGGAGAGAGGGGATCTGGCTTGCCACTAGGGCAGAGACCGAAACTGACCTATTGCTTGCTGCTTCTCACTGGCACCAACACACACCCCTCCTCCCTGTAGTCCCCCACTGCTCAGGTTAGCCAACCTCCTGTGAAGTGAGGTGAGACAAGCCTCTAGTGCTGCAGAAGGAGAAATAGGATCAGCCTATCTCCCAGGCTACACTTCCGACAACCCAGGGAAGATCCCTAGTAGTTAGAACTGAAAGGAAAAGCCGCTCTGAAACCAGAAATTGTACATGGGACATAAGGGAAAGAAGAAGTCAAGGGATAGGAAAGGAGGAGCAAGGAGGCCAATAATCAGTCCCTGGTGTTAGGAAACCTTTTCCCCTATTGTCCTTTCTGTCAGTGGGGACAGATGGGTGTTGTTAAGGAGTGGAGTGGCCGAGGGCATGGCTTCACAGAGCCCTCAACCCATTCATCAAAACGTACACTGTACCCTGCCTGTGGAGATGTGCTAGCGAGCCCCAAGCAGAGAAGCCTTTTACTCCATCCCACCTCACTCCCACCCTCTCCTTAATTTGGTTTTGTTAATGATATTAAACCAGGCGAAGAAATCATATAGATGGATTAGTCCTACTGAATCCCAGGCAGTAACTCAATTACAAGAGCCTGCTGTGGCTTTCAAGACCAGGAGTGTGGGCTGGCCCTGCTACCAGCCAGGGTCTAAAGGTCAGTAATCCTCTAAACTCAATTTGCAGCCTCCATGCTCAGTCTGAGAGGAACTGTAGGCCTGCTTTTCTTGCAAATAATATCTAATAACCTGGAGCTTGATGACACAATGTAATTACCTAACCCAAGGTTAGACCATTAATTAACATCAGTATTCAGATAAAGAAGAAATTTCTTTTCAAAAGACAAAAATTAAAATGGTTGAATGTGTGTTTGGAGAAAAAGAGAAAGGCAATTAAACGAAAGGTTCTCGTGTGTAATCTATACCCAATAATAGCTACCATTCTTTTAGTGCCTGACCTGTGCCAAGCAGTGGTACTCAATCATTGCACCAGTACCTTATTTAAACTTCCCATCGTCCCTAGTAAGTGTTCATATTATTACTTGTATTTTCAAATGAGGAAACCAGGCCTTGTACTCCCAAGTACTAAGCTTACAGACATAAACCACCATGTCTAACTAGCTATCTCTACATTGAATAGTTTTTTAAAAAGGTCACAGGCCTGGTTATTTGTGGAGCCTGGGTAAGAATCCAGGTGTATCTATCTCTAACACCGAAAGTGTTCTTTAGCACACCACCTCATAGCACTTTCCTCAGCCTCTTAAAACAAGAGAAACACTTCACTTTCACTGGACATTTCTTTAAAGTCTTTGTCAACCTCCTTAAACACACCACATACATACACACTACAAACAACAAACAACACACACACACACACACACACACACACACACACAGCATCATACTAGGTCAGTTTCACTCTCTGTCCTTTTGGCAAGCCATATCCCTTCTCTCTCTTCTTGAAGAACCAGTCTGTCTCAATTTGGACAGCTGGCCAGAGGTGCAGAGGTGAAGACTCACACTGTGTGTGTGTGTGTGTGTGTGTGTGTGTGTGTGTGTGTGTGTGTGTGTGTGTGTGTTGCTCGATTCTGGTTTTCCTATATAATTTGTTTTGTCTGTCTCCCCCTGGTAAGCTCGAACAGGGTTACCACATTATGATTTTAGAGGGTTCTTTGTCTTTACCAATAATCTCTACCCACAGCTCTATAGTCAGCAAGACTAACATCCAGCTGGAAGCCAGATATAATTCTTCCTTAAAAGACAATAAAACAGTAAGCATAGCAAACACAGGTGAAGTCTAGGTTAGCTAATATCATTGAGGTGATGTAGCGAGATGTCTGCATGGGAGAGTGAATGAAGCGTGCATGTTCATGAGCACAAGTATGTAAAATTGTGTTCCCTCACTGGAAATCATCCAGCAAAAGAAATAATCAGAACATAAAAAAAAATAAACACCTCATGCAAAAACACTATAGTGGTATGTGGCTGTGTTGAGACAGATCAATGGTCATCATTAGAGCTTTCATGCCAAACCCCAGGAATTATGACTATTCAAGTGCACAGCCAAGCAATGGTATCCAAATAAACTTTCTGACTCTGCTAGTGAGATTATACTCAGCTATGTTTGTAAAGGAAATGGGTCTGCTGCATTTTTATCTCCTTCGACATGTTTAATATGGAAATACTATTAGCACTGGCTCCAATGAATCTGTACTCTGGCCTCCAGTGCCCAGCTCTCAAATACTTGGTAAGGAAAATGACCTGGTGAAAGAGGCTCTCACATCTGTGCCAGGATGATCAGAAGGTGGTCCCTCCAGTACATACGCAGACCACTGAAACATTTGCTCTGCCTTGCTTTCTTTTGTTTCTGGCAAGGTCTCACTGTAACTCACAAGCTGGCCTTAAATCCATAAGCGTGCTGTATCTCCCTTCTCTAAGTGCTGAAAACCATGGTAGGGCTCAAAACTTCCTCAACCTATGCTATATGGTAGAAGTTATGCTTTCTTAATTTTAGAGTAAATTGGAAATTATCAGACAGAGATGTCTAACCTACCTGGTGGCCTATTGCACACCATCATCATGTATGAAGCATAACCACTCTGGAGAGTTTACAACTAGGCTGTCAAGATGATGGTTTATGCTGATCTCCCTGACAACAACCCACATTGCTGGCAAGTCAAGAAAGAACTGCACCTTAGAAATACAATCCACATTACCAGGTAATATCAACTTCATCTCACATCTGGCTGCATTCTTGTGAGAGACCATTTGAATTGAGAACTATTTAATGGGATCCTTTTCAAATTCCTGGCACAAGGAGTTGTGACACAAATTAAGTAGTTTCATTGTTGTTGCTTTTAGCCATTCCTGTAGTTTACATGTAGTCCAAGTACCCCGTAAGTGTCTATTATATAACCAAAGACTTGATCTTCAGGGTAGCGCCATTTAAAGGTGAAGAGGATGGTCATAGGCATATGTATGACCCACTACAGAACAGGTTTGAGACAGCAAAATCTGCCTCTGTGACTTTCTATTCATCGAGGTAAGGAGTTCCATACTCACACATACAATATATACCCCTCATTTCCACCATGATATGTGTGATGTGACCTCTTGACCTGAAACACACTCCTGCTGAAACACTTCTTCAGAGTGAGGAGTTTTCATCTTGATGTTTGAGCTTTCAGCTTTGCACAACTGAACTAAATAAGCCTTTCTTTTTATCTTTATGAAATGAGAAGCCTCAGGTATTTCACTGCAATGTAAAGATAGTAGTGCAAATCTGAGTAAAACAGCTGCAACAGTCATGTACTAGAAGCGCAGAAGTTCTTGCACACCTGTAAATTCACATCATTTCATTGTATATAGTTAACATCTAATACACAGCTAATTGAATCCATGATGTTTTTGTTCTTTGAACAATAAAATGTGGTAGAAGTTATGCTGTGTCAGGTCCTGGCAAAATCTTTAAAAGATCTGGAAAAACTTTCTCTTGGGGAAAATCCAGCTACTATGTAAGACACTGGATATCCTGACATTCATGATGTGAAGAAGCCCAATGTCATAGTTACTTTTTGTCAACATGACACAAAACTAGGCAATACCTGTGAAGAGGGAATCTCAACTAAAGAATTTTCTGAATCAGACTGGTCTGTGGAACAATTTTTTGATTGCTAATTTATGTGGCAGGGCCTGGTATGGGTGATATAGTCCCTTGTCAGAGGTGCCGAGGTTGTTTAAGAAAGGTAGTTGAAAACTGGGCTGCCTTGCCTGGCCTCATTGGGAGAGGATGCAACTAATTCTACTGCAACTTGATGTGCCAGAGTGGTTCGGTAACCATTGGGCCTCCCATTCTCTGAGAAGAAGGGGAGGAGGGGCATGAAAGTGGGGCTGGGAGGAGAGGAGGGAGAGGAGACTGCAGTCAGGATATAAAGTGCATAAATACATTAATGAGGGGAAAAGGTAGTTGAAGCCAGACATGGTGACACGCAGCACTAGGGAGGAAGACACAAGTAGAACTCTATGAGTTGGAGGCCAGCCTGGTCTACATAGCAAGCTTCAGAACAGCCAGGTCTGTTATACAGACAGAGGGACTGTCTCAGGGGGAAAAAGGAAGGTGGGGGGAGAAAGGAAGAAAGAAGAGAGAGAGAGAGAGAGAGAGAGAGAGAGAGAGAGAGAGAGAGAGAGAGAGTGAGTTGAACAAGTCAAGAGAAGCAAGCCACTAAACACTATCTCTTCACAGTCTCTGTTTCAGTTCCTCTCTCCAGAATCATGCTTTGAGTTCCCACCTTGTAGGCCAAGTAAGCCCTCCCCAACGTGGTTTTGGTCAGTATTTTATCACAGCAGCAGAAAGCAAATCAGGACACCCAAGCTGGCCATAGGAAGGGGTCGTGTGAAAGAGTGTGGAGGAACACAGGTGATGGCAATTACCAAGATCCTAGCTATGTGGCCTAAGTCAGACAATCTCAGCTCGCTGCAGACAACCAAGTTAAAATTTACCAGATTTTAAGAGACAGAAAAGAGCCTTCTTTTTCTGTACTCTATCCAGATCCTTAATCCACACAATTATGATAAAACTGGATATCATTTAAAGATAGCCAGCTTTGGTGTGCTCTGTTACACAAATGCTTAATAAAGGAAATGAGAACCCTAGATTACTTTGGACCCAAGATTTTCTGTTTCCTGTTTGCCTGCTATGGCTCAAACTGGATTTTAGAAGGGAATGACAGGTATAAGACAGGGAGATGTCAATAATTTATCCACCAGGTGCTTAACATTAAGATATTCACAACCCACAGCAAGCAGATAGGTGATTTTCTGCCTCCTGTAAAACTAAGCATTAGGACCATTATAACTGTTCAAATTAGAATGCTTGTGAGAAATTGACAGTTTTAAATGTTTGTCTCTTGATTGTTCAGGGAAGGGGAAATTACTGAGACAGACTTTATTCAAAGATTCAGTCATACTACAAAACAGTGGATATCACTGGGCAGCAAGAGCTATCCATCAAGAACCCCTATCATTTCACATTTCAAAACAATAGACATCACCGGAAGCATGGGCTGTCTATCATGAATTCTTATCATTGCACAGCACTCAGAATTGCCTATGACAAGGAGGAGTGAATGACACTGGCCTTTATCTCACAGTCTAAAGTCTGTATTAACCACTCTCTCAACACTCAGAGGAACCTGGAACAACATCTCAGAGGTTAAGAACACTGGTCGCTCATCAAGAGGACCTGGGTTTCATTCCCAGCACTCACAAAACAGCTCACAACCATTGTATCTCTAGTTACAGAGTATCTTTCTCTTTTGACTTCTGTGGACACCAGACATGAGTGCGGTACATACATATGTAGGCAAATCAGTCAAACACACAAAAATAAATAAGTCATTCACAAACAAAAGACTTTGCCATCATTTCTCAGCACACAACATGGCCCAGGTAAGCTTCTCAAAGTTTTTCAGGTTCTGTTCTTGCCTTTACTTTAGCAATCATTCTGATAATGTAAAAGATTTTTCTTGTCGAGAAAATCTTAGGACTAATATTTAGTTGTTAACAGATTCGTGCTTGGCTATATCTTCACTTCTCTGACAAAGATGCCCAGAAATAAGGGTTCTACATAACTCTTCAGGATAAACTCCCCAGATGCCTATCCCAACCATGGTCTACCACAATTCCTATCACATAATAAAAGGCATAATAAATATCCCACTTCATAATGCTATTCATAGATCCACTAGGTTTCTTGCCTGTACCAAATATTTACTCATATTATGTCATTTTATAATCAAAGAAATACTGCATTACTATCAGCAGGCCAATTCTTCAGAAAGGCTGAGCAACTTACACAAACACAACCACTAAGAGGCTTATCCAGGCCAATGGCTCAAATAAGTCTTTGCTTTCAAAATTTCTTGTTCCTTCCTCTCTATAATGTGACATGTTCTGCAGTTATTATGGAATAACCAGCAACTCTGAAAGTTCCACAGAGAAATTCATGCACCCAGACAAGAGCAGAACTCTCAGGACTTACAGGCTATTGCATTGTTACTCTGTCAATGCTAGACTCTACCCCAGTATGGTTGACACAGAGGTATGCTATCCACATTCCACTTCCATGAGCATGCTGATGGACAGGTGTGGGGATTGTGGTAAGTGGGCATCACCCAGCTGTCACTTCTGCCAGGGTTGCCTAAGTTGCAGAGCTGCTTAACCAGAAGTCATGGCATTCACATAAGAATCCACATTGCATAACTGATTTCTGGCCTAATGTCAATACTCTCAGAGACCCCATTGCTCCATAGCCAAGGATACGGCTGTCCTTCTTCAAAGGTCACCTAATCACTCTGCTCAATCACGCCTTCTCACTCTTCTTTTCTCAGTTCCTGATTCCTAAGGGAAATATCCCACTACAAGCTTCAAGGTGGGTTGCCACATTTTTATGGAATTCGGTCTCTTACATTTCTCCCTGCTTCTCTCAAATTCTGTCTTACAACCCAAACCTTTGTTAGAAATCTTTCTTTTCTTCTAAAAGATTGTGAGAGGTGACTAGCCTTTCGACATTGTGATATGACATTGTCATCTAAAAACTTGTTGGGCCATAGGCATAGCTATCAGGGGAGATATGTGTGTGGCCTATACATCACAAGTTAGACATGCCTTGTTTATATGATCAGTGTTCCTATGTTTTTCGACTGAGACTTCTCTCTTGGGTAATTCCTTGAAAGCTTTTCAACCACATCAAGATTAGAGGCCTGTTTTTATGCCTATCACAAAAATCATATTCAAGTGGTACTCTATGTAGCTATAAAAATTTAGGAAAGAAGAACTATAAACAACTACTGAAACAGGAACAAATACAAAAAAAGCAATTTGGGTCAATGATGACAAGAAAATTATGCTTATCTTTCCTTCCTTTGAAATTGCTTGTAATACAGTTGTTTTGTGCCATCCAGTGCTACACTACTGTAATAACCTACTCAATTTTTAGAAAGCAAAAAATTGTTCGAATAATACTTTTGATGTCCCAGTTGGTTAGTTTTTGCTCTAGGCCAAAGAATATACAATAAAGGCAGGCTTGGTCTGTACAGCAAGTTTCAGGCAAGCCACTGCTATATACTAAGACCCACCCCAAAGAAAGAAAAGAGGGAAGAGAGAGGGGGAAAGGAAAGAGGAGGGAGAGGGGGAGAGGGAACTAAGAATGGGCAATTTATCTGCTCATGTTGTCATTGATATTGAATAACAGTATCAGGACTTTGCCTCAGATTTATTTTGTTTCAAAAGCCTATGCTGACATTTTCAAGAAGTCTCTGATTGCCATCAGATAGAAGACTCAGGAAAGATCTGTCAATAAGGAGTGATACTTGGGATTTATTGAGAGTGGAGATGACAGTTCTGAGCCACATTGAAACTTCTAGTCAAGAGTACTATGACACAGTTGAAGTGCAGGAGTCCCTTCCAGTGGCTCCCTTAGACCCTCCTATAACTCTAGGCTCTCCTTGTCTTCCTTTTGAGTACTGGGCTAGTAGAGTGCATACATGCCCAGTACCCCATCTGAATGACTTTACTGACCACACCTGCGAACTTACCTATCCTTCGCACTTCCTGGTAAGGGTAGGGACTACATTTCCCTGAAGTCTCTTCCTTGTAATCTAGGGGTTTAGGTAAAAACCACAACTTTTGCCTCAAAAGAGACAAACATGAGTTATCATGGCCTGGGGAATACATATTTAATTCATCCCCAATTCCGGGTTTCAGAATGGAAACAGTTTCATGAAATTTCTGTAGTAATAGAACAAAGTATGCCATGAATCAAAGTACTCTTCAATATACATTGGTGGAAATATTCAGTAATAACAGCAATGAAGAGAAACCTCAGCCATAGGATTCGAACTCTTATACGCCAAACATTTTAGTTGCTGAAAACTGGTTTTATTAAGCTAATACATTCGTAAAGGTTTTCATCTGTGCAAGGAATGGCTCCATAGGAGGCTAAAGATAGCCCAAGATAAATTGAAAACTGTCGCTGGCCCTAAAGCATTCCAAACTTTCCATAGTCACTGAAGTGAAGAAGGCTTCAGTTAGAGGATACAATTTCTTTTTGGAAACATTTGTCCATATACGTTAGAGTTTGTTATTGAGAGAAACTGAAATCTAATATGATCAGAATAAAACAGGCTTAATATTCTTAAGGTGCTATGAATGGTCAAACACCATGAATGAACAGAAATCTCTGAGTTCCTGCTTCCTATTAAGTTTATGTAACTAAAACTGACAACTTTACATGATTCTAACAAATTTTTATTTTCTTGTTTTCTACAGAGATTCAAGTTGTAGTGATTGAAGATATTTTTCTGACCCCCTAACAAAAATGTTCTATATATTCACTCTTCTCATGCCTCCTTTTTAAAGAAATATATTAAAATTAAAATATATGAAACCCCTTAACATAGTACTATACTTTTATTAGATTTATTTAGTGCATGCATGTATGCATTTGTATCAGGATAGGTATATACGCGGAGGATACATATGTGCATGTGCATATATATGCATAGGCATGAATATTCATGCCTTAGCATTCAGAAAACAACTTGTGAAAGTCAGTTCTCTCCTTTCACGGAGGTTCTGGATCAAACAATGGTAACTATGCTTGTGAGCAAGTGCATTTACTTGCTAAACCAACTTGCTGGCCCAACCTCATAATATTTTAGTGATTATTTTTACAACTGTACTCAAACTATTACAGTTATCCACCCTGAATCTCACCACCAGTCCTGTATTATTATAGAGCAATTCTTTGTGAAGAAGTATAACTAGAGTCCACTATGTGAGAAGACTCTGGGAAAGTGAGAACTTTAGCTTACAGTGTTTCTCATTGCAAACTGCGTAGTACTCATCTTTCCAGAGCAAAAGACTTATGGAAGCTTACGGGAAGCAGCTAAATATGAGTTGTGTCCTGCATGTTGTGAGAGTCTTGGCAAAAGAACTGCTGTCTTTCTTACTCTGTTAAGTGCAAAGTAAATCATTGATGCAGCACTATAAAGACCTCACAAAAGGAGACCAGAAACTGAAAAAAAGAAAAAAAAAAACCTGATCCATATGCCTGCTGCCTTAAGACTTCAAGAGGATAAAAAGGAATTCATTAGAACAACAGATGGGGACACTATAAACCTAGAAAGAAGATTCTCCCCCTAAGAACTTAATTTTTTTACCAATTGAGAGCCATATTACAACTTGAGTTGCTACCCCCTTGACCACGAGGCAACTTTAATAAGCTATCAACTAAAAAGTTTAACTACTTTAATTGAAGGACAGTTAAATGGTAACTTATAGACCACCATCCTTTCCAATAATGAAATATATGTATAAATGTTCAACAGCAGCATAAAATAGACTTTCTGGTACTTCAAAAACAAGACTTAAAAATCAACAGTTTAGAAGATTAACTGGACAAAAGGAGAACTGTGGCTGAGATAAAAAACAAAACAAAACAAAAACAACAACAACAAAAAAAAAAAAACAGCGACCAGGAAGATAACACACAGCACAAAGGCAAAAATATCAAAATGAGCATTGTGAGGGTAAACAATGTGAGAAATTTCAAAGACAGATCTCAAAGAATACTAAGAAAAGGATGAAACAGAGAATAAGGTAAAGCAAAAATGGAAAAGAGGTTCTTTGAGTCCAACAGCTACATTACTGAAATAATTGAAATTATGCAAAAGTAAGCTCATCAAATGTAAGAAATGTACTCATAAAACACCAATGAATCCAAAGTGAAATTTCAAACAACCTGAAAGTCATAAAATTAATCACTTTATTCTAAAATATAGATGGCATAGAAGAAGCTTTTCCCAGGAAAATAACCTATATATTCTTTTAACATTGACAAACAAATATGAGAAGAGAAATTAGATTAGTATTTATCTTATGATGTTTTGGAAAGAATCACAAATATAATGAGGAAGAAATAAGAAAACGAAGAATAAACATTCTAGAATTAATAAAATAAAGGTTATTCTTTGAGAAATACCAATGAGAAGATAGCCCTCTTGGAATTCAGATTAAATAATAAATAAATACTTCCAAGTCTTAAAATGTGAAAGGAGATATAACCAGCAGTAAAGACAAATAAGAAATTTAGATGTGAAGAATTAAATGCTAAATCTTTAGTAGCAATGTTTGAAAATATTTTTTTCTTTTAGTAAACTATATCGACTCATTAAAAGGCAGAAATTTTCAATTGCCAATTTATCAAGTAAAAGAATGAAACAATGAATAAGTATTTATCATTGAGCAAGTCACCACAGCAAGGAAATTCACAGGTTTTTATACTACTGTAAATATTTGAGGAAATAAATATTTCAATATTATTTAAATTATCTAAAGCTAAAATAGTAA
Organism: Rattus rattus; assembly: GCF_011064425.1. NCBI lineage: Eukaryota > Metazoa > Chordata > Mammalia > Rodentia > Muridae > Rattus > Rattus rattus. Next base: position 120,025,119 of record NC_046172.1, on the reverse strand, counting down.
GCAACCCCTTTAATTATTTTTATAACATCAATCTAAATTTAATCTTCAAACATATTTGGATATAAATGCTGACATTTTTAATACAAACCAGGAGTCTTTGAATAAAGTTAAATTGTGACCAATTAGAATGTGGTAAACGCCACCTTTCCCTTTGTTCAGAAATTTTGTCAAAGTATTCATATTTTGTACCTTAATTTTGGAATAAGCCAAGTGTGTTAACATAAAGAATTAAATGAGATGGAATTGTGACTCTTTCCAATGTAGGCCTTAAGTGGCCTTGGAAACACTTTCCTTCCTTCTTGTATCCTTGCAGTCACCTTGAGACTAGCTCCATGGATCATATTGATTTGATTGATAGAAAAATGAGAGGTTTCTTAGGAAAAATGGGGTACAAAGCATTATGGCCTGGAGCAACAGCACCAGACAGATCTACAGTGACAATTAGAGTCGCTTACCTGAGCCCAGAATAGAACAAGCAGGATCTGACTAATACAAAGACCCACAACTAAAAATTATACACACACACACACACACACACACACACACACACACACACACACACACCACTGAGGCTTTCATTTTTTGCATCACAAAACTTACTAACCTATGCATACTATTAAATTTGGAAATGTGATGGAGGTTCAGTAACTCCCTCATCATAAGTTATGGCATCAATAATTTGCATCCTAGAGGAAAATAATATAAATGATGATATTAATATAGCCTTAAAAGTCATTTGATAATATTTAGCTCCACTCTTAATATGTTTTTAAATTAAATAAGATTAACTTATCTTGAAATAGTACAGACAGTTTACCAAAAATTGATGAGAAATATAATCACAAATGGCGAAGCACTGACCCAATGAAATAAAAATGAGAACTAGTAAACCATGCTTCATATCTCTGTTATTAATCATAATAGCCTTAGAGTTTCTAGCTAATGAAAAATACCAAAAACTAATATAAATACCCGTATCTTCCTGATGTCTTTATCTGTTAATGTTATATTTGTAAAACTAAAAACAAAATCAATCTTACAAAAATCTATGCAATCTATCAGAGAATTGGGTAGGTGGAAGAATATAAAATTGTTTAACACACGTGTGCACACACAGAATATAGTGTTTCTCTATTCAAGTAGTAAACACTGAAATGAAAATGGAATAAAATTATATTCACAGTAATGAAAGTACCCTGTATGATACTGGAATACTTGAAAAAGCCTCAAGTCGGTATGAAGAAAACGGCAATGCCAATGTGAAAAACAAAAAACAAACCAAATGAGTGAATTAACAAGAACAGCTGATATAAGACTTCAATTTTCTCAATGTCAATATTATATCTTCAAATTCCAACTTAAATCCACAATGTGTTTTTTTCAGTAGAAAAACAGGATATTCACATAATATATTTTAATACTTATATGTATGAATAAATGCCCTAGAATAAGCATGAAAAATAAAAGAGAACGAGAGGAAGGGAACTAAAGAAAAGAATACTTTCTAGACATCAGACTATACTCTAAAGTCACTGTAATCGAATGAAATGACAGCAGCACATAATAATCAACAACGTGATTAAGAACGAAGCCAATTATGCACAATTATGCATATACAATCATTTAAGACATTTAAAGCATAACAAAAGTTAGTATTTCATTTCAGTTCAGCAAAGATGGATTGGAAATGCAATATGGATGCAATAGGCTATTAATTTGAAAAAAATTAGGTTCTATTTACCTAAAATAAAATTATATGTATATGTAAAGTAAAATATAAAGAATAGCAAAAATTCCGTGATGTCTCCAACCCTTCAATGGAAAGAGCCTCTTAATCAATTCTTCAAGCTAAGAAGTCATGACTATCATTTTACAACATATGGTTTCTCGGAATTTGGGCAAAATCTCTACAATTCAAACAGATTAACAAGACAGTGGAAACATAACTATACCTAGGAAAGACATGAGTTTATAGTGATAATATAAAGGGTGGACTCACAGTGCAAAATACAAGAAACCCTACAAATTGACAGACAGGGAGGAGGAAGAGGGTGAGGAAAAGGAGGAGCTGCAGCACTTACCCGAACTGCAGCTTTGCATAAGTAAATTTTTTTCTTCCCTAAAGAACTCCGACTGATATGAAGGCGTTTAAACCAGGAACAGTAAATCACCAACCGATTTCACATGTACGACTAATAACATTTACAAAGTGTTCTAATAGGGTTAGAGAGATGACTCAGTGGTCAAGAGTGCTTTCTGCTTTTACAGACTGTGGAAGGCTAGGTTCAGCTGCTAGAACTCGCATACCAACTCACAACTATCTGTACCTCTAGTCTCAGGGGATGATCCTTCTTCTGAGTTTGGTGAATTTATACACACACATAGTGCATACACATACATGTACACCCAAAAACATTTATAAAAGAAAGTGCTGTAAGGTCAACATAGTAATATTGCAGAGTAAAGTATACTCCTGATTTGCTAGTGCAATTGTGAATTTGTTATGTGCTTTTAAGAAAGCAATGGAGCAACACTGAATGAAATTAAAAGCAATGTTCATTTTTCAACCCAGTTATTTTATTCTTGGGAATCTATTGCAGACTAAGAAAAATGGCAGCATGTAAATATATATATGATTTTGCCTTTTGCTAGCAAAATGTGGAAGTAAAATTAATGCCCACAAAAGTAGAATTGGCTAACTTATTTTCATCTATATAACAACATGTTCTCTGAGCAATAAAGACTCAAATTAAAACAATTATAGGTGATTTGTAGGTTTTGTTGAATGGAATAATAGAACAATAGCAGCAAATACTGATTTAACTAAATGTTGAGTACTTTATGTAGCCTAGCCTAGTCTAGAACTATGTAATCAAAACTATCCTTGAAATTAGAATCCTCCTGCATCTGCTACTCAACTTCTGGGATTACAGGTGGGTACCCAGCTTTGGTTTATATTTCCAACTCACTGAATCCTCATAGCCCTATGAGGTGGCTACTATTATTCTCATTTTCTGGGTGAACAAAATAAACCCCTAGAGAATCTAAGATCACATTACTAAGGAAGGCAAGAAGAGTGTGAAATGGAAAAGTGTGACTGACTACATAATTTCTATACAAATTGTAATTTAAAAGGTAGGCACAGGCATATGTGCACATAAGCAAACTATATATGTTTACTACAATTCTAGAAGAGCAAAAATGTAGAAGAATGCATACTAAATTAGCAATATAATTATGCATTTTATAGTTGTATTATATTATATACACACATTATATATTGATCTAAATATATATTATTTAAATATATATTGTTTTAAAATTAAGAAATAGCCACATTTCAACAATGAACAACTCTATAGCATATGTAGTTTCTGCTCTGTATATGGCCAAAAAAAGAAGTCTATTCCAAGTTCATTCAGATTACCAGTGCTTCATGCAGCTTGCCCTCCTCTGTGACCCCGGCATTGTGTTCATCTCTTCTGTATGGCAGAAGAACTGTATTTAAATGTGCCAGGGCTTCCCATCCCTACTGAAGCCAAGAGACTCCCTGGAATCTAGTCATTGCTATCTTAAATTGTACAACCTAAGAAGGCTTCTAAGACCCTCTAACTTACACAAACCTCAGATTTAAGAGATTTGCTTCATATACTTATATCATAGATGAAATAAAACTATGTTGTACGATGTCCTACTCTCACTTCCATCTACAGCAGAAAGATATAATACTTTTATTTTTATTTATTATTATTTTATGTGCATGGCATATGAATGTGTTGTTATAGGTGAACGCCTCAATACAAGGAAGCAAGATGTCAGTATCATGTATCTTTTCTCTATAGCTCTTTACCAGAAAGGCCTCTTATTTTACGTGTGGCTAGATTTGCTGACCAGAGAGTCCTGGGGATCCTCTTGTCTTCCGTCCCAGCATTGGAATTTGAGGCACGTGCCACTATACTCCTCATTTTATGCACATAGGTTCTGAGCATCCAAACTCAGTTCCCCTCATGTGCCCTGAAATCTTGTGCCCTGAAAACAGAATTGTTATCATCCTCATAATGGGATGAAGGGCAAATTGTACTCTCAAGCTTAAGGTGTTTCCAGAGACAAGATGGGTTGTGATATTGTTTCCAATGAAGCTTGTGCTCGTGGGAATGATCCTTTTTGTTTGTTTGCTTGCTTGCTTATTTTGTTTGCTTGGTTTTGGCCTGATTTTAAACTTATATTTTTTTACATTGACTTATTTTTGCTTTTATTTCTTTTACATAAGTGATAGGTTTCATAAAGAAGTTTTATAGAAGTATATCAAGTATTGTGACCATATCTATTTCCTGCCCTCTCATCTCCCTCTCCTCTTCCCATGACTTCTCTTTATTCCCATAGGCAGCCTTCCTTCTACTTCCACTGCATATATAATATATTATGTAGCTGAATATATTTAGGATCCACAAGTGAGAAAAATGCAATATTTGTCTTTCTGATCTGGTAAAGAAATGGTATTTGAGCTAGATTCGCTGTTTCTGAACATAAGGTCAGTATCAGATTCCCTGGAGTATTTAAAAATTCCAGTTCTACTGAATCAGAATTCCAAGAAATGAGATCCAAGACTTAGCATGTTTAAAAAGTCCTCCATATCATTCTTATGTACACTACAGTGTAGACCATAGCAATCACATATATATAGAATGCAAGAAAAGACACAGGAATCATCAGGTTAAGCTAAGCTAATCTCTGTGAGACAAAAGTCCAGTCTAGGGTACAGGTCAACCCCTAGGCCGACATCATACATGTAATCCTGCTTTTCAATAAATGGACAATTATTATCTTGGCATTAGGAAAAACTGTGTCCCTCAAAGAAAGTATGCTTTGGGGTGTTTCCAGCAACAATGGCTGCTGATTGTCCCATTCTTTCATGGACACCTCTATGATGGCAGGAGGAGCGTTTGGGGAGGAGCCACGAAGGGCCATGATAAATTAGACTTCCAGTTCTCATCAGACTACGGCTGTGTCTGCCAGATATGGCTGTCTCTTGTCATTGCTGATGGTGGCATTTTCAGGCTGACTCTACAGCTTTTTTGAGATACTGCTCAGGGCTCATTTCTCTGGCTTGCTACTCTTCTTAGCCCCCACCCTGTTTTGCCCCCCATATACATCATTTCCTTTATAAGAAGCATCTTCAAATCTCATATACAAGCCCAGCAGCAAGTGGTTTTCTTTTCCCAGAACTTTACATATGGGTTAGCTGTCAACCTGTTTCCATGGAAGGTTCCAAGAATCTAGTTCACCATGGTGCAGGCACGCCATGGTGGCTAGTACTTCTGGACCTTGAACATGTTCTGTGTCACTACCAAAACTCCCTGAGGACAGAGTCCATAACACTCACCATTCTACTATTGATATTTACCATGGTGTCTCATCTTCCGTAGTCCTTAATAAGACCCTCTAGAGTGGGTGCATCCTTGGGGTGGAAAGTAACCTTCTATGCTAGATGTTCTGTCTCAGTACCAGTAAAACTCATGAGGAGCTTGTTCTGTATTTTTTTGGTGGGAGGAAACCTGTGTGCAGAGGTTCAATAGAAGTAAGGTCAAGGCACAATTCAATCCAAGCTCTGCCATTGTTCTGATCTAGAGGAATGATCCAAGTCTTAGTCTTCAGAACTGTCTTTTCTTTTCTTTTCTTTTCCTTTCTCTTCTCTTTCTTTTTCTTTTAACAAGGCTGCAAACATTAGCCTCATAGATGGTTGTCCTATAGAATATTTTCCCCAAGAGATCCAGAATGTATGCTGCCTATTCAAATGGTATTGTATGTAATAGTCTGTCTCTCAGTAGCGTCTCTAGAGGATGTGGCCAGCTGGAGGGAGGGTGTGAAAACGAGCATTCCCTCTCAGTGTTTAACTCTTTATTTGAGCTTACCATGCAGGTTAAACTAAGCTAATCTCTAACATGAGACAAAAGTCCAGTCTAGGATGCAGGTCAGCCTCATGAAAATATCAATATCTCCCTTCGATCAAAGGGGCTGTGTCACTGCATCTTTATACAAGTGTCACAGCCGCAGAGAAGAAGGGCTGCGTGCATGGCTGGTGGCTGGGTATGGGAGCTCCAGGCCTCAGTGATGACTGAGATGACATAATCCCTACTGACATAGAGCTCTCTTGACAGGAGATTATCTTTAGCAAATCTGGAAAGCAAGAGAGAGATTTTGTTTCATGCTAACTTCGATGTCCCTAACTACTTTTGTTTACATAACTTTACCTGCTGGCAAAGCCCTTTTACCATCCAGGTTGCTAAGTTGGTAGGTTGGTTAAGTCCTTATTGTACATACTGAGTAAAACTGCTGTCTTAATCAGCACAGTGTTGGGGGGAGGCTGTGAAGGGGATGGGGTGCTGGTGAACGTTTTGGGCTGACAGACACCAGGGCGCCCAATTACCACCTTCCTGCACTGCGTGCCCCACACTGCTAGTTGCTGGTTATTTTCCCAAAGTTATTATTTTGCAATAAACATCATCTCATAATAAACTGTAACATTTCAAATTGCTCAAGAATGAGCTATCAAGGACCGGAAGAGACAGAAAGATCTTTTTCATTAAGCCTAGAAAGGGAAAAAATGTGATAATGCTGAGTGGGAATTCTCTCCGAATATTTGTTTAGGTTGGGTTTAAGCCATCTGGCTGAAAAATAAACCGCAGTAACAGTAGCAATATACTGTAATTCCCACAAAGCATATTCAGCATAATTTCTCTTTTTTATAAATAATAAGACCATAAATAAATATGAATTTTACTAAGCTAACATGTAATTATATTCAGGACCCTGGGCCTCATGTTTTTTCTCTCATATCTGTGTTTTGCAAGCTTGGTGCTGGCCTGCTCCTGGCTCTGCTCTCTCTCCCGCCTTCCCTCCGTCTTGCCTGCAGATGTTTAAAGTTTATGGACACATAACTGGAGGCGGGGTGGGGATAATATTGACCTTGCAGCTGAGTTTGGTGAGTGGAGGAAGTAGGACTTGATCTACAGACTGTCAGTCCCGGCAGGAAAACTGATGGTACCTTCAAACCCACTGAGCCCAGCCTCCCAACCCCCAGGTCTCACCTATCTTACCACACAGGTATGAATGGCATCCACATCTGACGATACAATTGCCCTACAGGAGTTCTGCATGAGATTTTTCATAATTTTGCTTTTGAAATTATGCTAAAAGCCAGCTCTGTTTCTCCGTAATTGTGCAGACTCAGGAATTCTGCAGAGCAAGAGGCGTGCTGACAAATGATTTTCCAACTCTGTGACTTTCATCTGAATTTTCGTTGACAAAATTGTCCTAATACAAAAGTTATGGGTGTTAAAAGGTAATTCTTTATTTTAGGTATGGGAAGCTTTTATCATTATGCTAAGCGAAAAAAACATGTTTGAGACCTCCAACATCACTGTGGCTATCTTACATATCAAGTGCCCAACTGCTTCAATGTGCCATAGTAAAAGAGAAGTCAGGGGTCCCCTTTTTATATCATCGGTAAAGTAGGAAAGGTTCTCATGAGGAATCTAGTCTTCAGATGACATTACCATGAAATTCCGTCTGCCTTTGTTTTGGGTAAGGGTTTCTCTTTTCTTTTCTTTCTTCCCTTTCTCTCTTTCTCTTTTCTTTCTTTTCTTCCTTTCTCCCTCCCTCCTCCCTCCCTCTCTCTCTCTCTTTTTTTCTTTCATTCTTTTTTCTAGGTTTTATCAAGACAAGGTTTTTTTCTGTGTAGCCCTAACTGTCCTAGAACTCACTCTGTAGAGCCAGGCTGGCCTTGAACTCAGAGATCCTTGCCTTTGTCTCCAGAGTACTGGGGTAGAGGTGTGTGTCTGCACTTTAGCTTCTTTTTCTTTTTATTTATTTCATATTCCTTGACAGTTGCATGAGTGCATACAGTGAGCTTTGCCTCCCTTCCTCCTGTATTGCCTACTCTTCCTCTTGCCTCCTGCTGAGACCCCTGCCTCCCATAAGTCTCCCTCTTAATTTCATGTAGAGTGTGTGTGTGTGTGTGTGTGTGTGTGTGTGTGTGTGTGTGTGTGTGTCCCACATTAGAGTTCCCGTAAGCATGGGTGAGGTTATTTACTGAAACACACATTGCTTAACATTGACTACAACACAGTCCATGGTCATATCATATCCAGAAGACCAGGGTTTGGCAGTAGTCCTACTGAACCTCGGCCTTTACAATCTTTCTGCCTCCTCCTCCTCCTCTTCCTCCTCTTCTCTCCCTCTCTCTCCTCCTTGGTGTTCCCTGGAGGGGTGGTAGGGTGTAGGTGTCCCCACTGAAGGCCAAACACCCCATATATTCTTACTCTCTGCACTTTGAGTCATGAGTCTTTATAGTGATTGTTGTCCTGCTCCAAAAAAAAAAAAAATTCTCTAACAGGGCCGAGAGCCACACTAAGTGATAGTACAAGTTTAAAAAGGCAGTTTGATTTTTTAGCAAACTCTGGTGAGTCAGTTCCTTCCTGGGGCTTATGACCTTCCTGGCTATGGATTACTGCGTTGGGTTTTGCAACTGGGCATGACTTTGCCCTGTGGGGTTGGCCTGCAGTTCAATCAGAAAACCATTGATTGTCCCAATCGAATTGCACCAATGGAGCCTATCTCCCCAGACTGGCTGTTGTTAGCTGGCAGAGTTCTGGCCAAGACTGCTAATAGGACTTTTCTCCCCAAAGGCAGCCATAAGCACTTTCAGCACTATAAAGCTAGCCCTTGAGAGAACACATCCAACACCATGGTCTTACTATCAAGTTCTGCTAGGCAGCAAAGAAGCAACTATAGCCTCTCTATTGTCTCAGGAATCTCTGGGACCACCCTGAGCAATTTGTGGGAGGTCTTCCCGAGTTGATACTGGGATTTTTTTGTTTCCTTAACTTAGGCACTGGAGGGAGCATCTATCCCCCTGTGGTACACAGGAAGCTCCTCTCGAAGCTGTGTATTTTAGCACCCTTAGTATCCCAGTTGGCCTTGCCCACATCTCCTCCTCTCTACCTTCCCCATCCTCTCTTCACTCAAACCTCCTGCCCCCCCTTCCCTTTTCACTTCTTCCTGTAAAAAGGTCACTTGACAGTGATTAAGGAACAGTCCCTTGGGCTAATGTCCCTCTTTTGTAGATTCAGAGGAGGAGTCTTACTTGGGGAAGATAAGGGTTGGAGGGCCTGCATCTACAGCCTTTATGGAATCCTAGGCTTGGCCCTAGAAAGGAGGTGGCCTGTGTGTGTTAGCAGCAGAGTGTCCCAGTGACCTCAGCCCTGCCTCAATGTCATTATTCAGTGTGGCCAAGGATGACCTTGCGTTTCTGATTCTGCTGCCTCCTGCACTTAGATAGTAGGGTCTGACCTTCCTCCATGCTAGCTTTTACATAGTACTAGGGATCAGGATTGAATCTGTAGTTTTGTACACTCTGGACAAACATGCAGCCACTGAGCTCCATCCAGCTCAGGTCCAGTGGTTCTAATTTCTGAACCATACTTGTCTAGAGTCTGGGGAACTGCTACCTTCTATCCACCTCCAGCCCAGAAAGCCTGACTTTTCTCAGGCCACCAATTCCTCTTCCCCCAGACATCTCCGTAGTCCTGCGCCAGAACAACATCGTCATGACCAGACCTTAACCCATTTAATCAGACTGCTCCTCAACCAAGAATCCTCAACAAATTCTCCTACATTTCCAACAGGCTCTGTGCCACATTTGTTCCCTAAGATTCTTGGGAAGCTTTCTGTGTAGCCCACCATGTGAAGTAAGCACACTGACTGGGAACTGCGGAAGTTCATCACCCTTACCCACTTATTGCCCACCAGAACAAAAGGCCACATGGTCATTTGAAGAACAGGAAAGGGGTTATCTGGTGATTTAGAGGAAGAAAGCTAAGCTTCTGGCCTGGGGCAGTGCATTGGAAAGTTGTGAGCCCCTGTCTGTAAGTCCCAGGCATCTTGGCTGCAGGGCTAATGCTTAATTCATTGGGCTGCAATGGCCTCACTTAAGAACCCATTAACTTAAGGTAACTAACATTTCTCATGACTTCGACTAATGGTAATGTTAAGCAGGATCTTGCACTGGTTCAAACTGGCCAGGTCTGATCTGGTTTTTATAAGCGGGTAGATTTCACAGACTAAAGGCTGTACCAAAGCCTTCTGGAAATAGATAGCACTCATTTACCAGGGTTTTTAGCAATTTTAAGGGTCGAAAAGTATTTACCGGGACAATTAAAATGTTTCACTCTGTGTCTTAATTTGTTTTTTTTTCCACCCATGGGCCAAGGTGTAAAAGAACACATAATAAAACCTAGCCACCCACAGCAAATGTAGGGTCTACCAACAGCCAATATTATTATTAATATTATTATTAATGTATTATTATTATTATTTGTAAGAAGTAATAACGTTTTGCAGAAAATGTTTTCTGTGTATCAGTGTGGCCAAAAAGTATGTAACAGATGTTATCTTTTATGGTATATATGTATAGCGTTATTTGTTTAATGTTAATAGCCTATGTGCTCTTGTGTGGAAAAGTTTCATGTCTCTTGATGGTTTTATCTTCCAAGCTAGAAGCCACCTGAAGTCTCCTCCAGACATCACTTCCTTTCTCTACAGAATCTTTCCTGGTCTCTTGCTCAATTCCAACAGCTTTCTGGCTTTGGCGTTGCAGGGAAAGCTTGCACATTTACCCATAAAGCTTTTTATTTGGTCTGCTCCATGGAGCCCACTCATGTAAATGTGAAAAACAAGTGGGAGTTCAGAAAGGGTTTACAATTGACAGGGAATAAGCTTGAGGTCATGTTTATGTTTCATACATGTATCCTATGACTTGCTCCAGATGGCATACACAGCCGATAACCCTTCTTTCAAGGGAAGGTAGCTCATCTTCCTAAGGCTGCCCATGCAGCTGGCTGAAACCAAATCAGATTGCTTTCTTCCCAGGTGAGGGGATACCGTGGGAGGGATAATCCCAGAACTGTTTGGAAATGGTGAGCTGATTCTCATCGTCTCCAGCTATGAATGGGGAGTGCTGTCAGAACATTTTGGAGACTTCTGTACTAGAAATCAGACTGATGGATTTCAAATTACCATATAACTCTGCATGCCACGGTGCTCTGTGAACCGAGGGGTGTTCATCAGGAGCTCGGCTGTAGTGAGGGCTCATCAATCCCTTGAGGTTAAGTTTCCCGGTAATGGTGCTTCTTTTAATAACTCCTCGCCATTGGGGTAGAAACAATGGTAATTGTTTTTAATATTGATATATTTAGAAGGTAGAAAACAACCCAAGAGAACAGATGGTGTATGAAAGGTTGCTTGAAGCTGACATCTAATCCATGAGGCGGCTGGTTGGCTCTGTATTTTCCAAAATAGTCTTCACATAACTCCCCTTTCTTGGGGAAACCTGAAGTGATCTTCGTGTGGAAGGTCTTGGATTTTAAAGCTGTCTCTAGAGACTGAAAAAAAGTTACAAAAAGGGTCAAAAGAGCATCCCTCTCTTTTTCTATTTTTAATGGAAGGCAGTGCTTTTTCCCCTGAAGGTCTCAAGATTTACTCTCTGGTATTTATTCCAATCCAAAGTATAGTGCAGGCTTTTGAAAAGCAGAGCTTCCCTGAGAAAAATAGTGTACCTATCATTTCTATACACACACACACACACACACACACACACACACACACACACACACACACACACACACACACACACACACATAGTGTTGAGAGAGAAATATCGTGTGATCTTGAATAGTATCTTTCTTGCATCCAAAAGTAATTGGGTTTGCTCTTCTGCCCATGTTTGTTCATTTCATGGACATGCACGTCTCTGCTGGCCATGTTATTAGGTTGTAATGGTCTCAGAGGGCCCTGCCTTCTTGCCCTGTCCATCTCTGTACCCTCACCCTCAAGACAAAGGCAACATAGCGAGGGTGAGGTAATACCTCACCATTGTGTGATCATTACTTCCCTAAGATAAAAGGAAGATGATTTGCAAGCTTAAAATTGGCTGCTGACAAAATCAGAAAATGGAGGATATAATCACAGTCCCCATAATGGAATTTAGTGTTTTAGAACTGACCAGGTCTGCTTTTCATCTTCTGTGGTCCATGCCAAATTAAACTTTCCTTTCTTTAATGATTCACTGCCTTCCTGCTATATACATTTATGCCTCTGTCATGTTAATGTATTTCTTAGTGGAAGCCTGGAGATGTGGTTATTTATAGATCTGAGCTCATTGAATAGCAGCTGAAGAAACCTCACCAAGGGAATGAACAAGGCTGCCCTTGACCCTGCCCTGGTCTGGGGCGTGTGGGACCTGAAATCCCCGTAGATAACTTCTTGGGGCACCAAACATTTCTTTCCAACTGTTTTTTTCCTTGACACAAGTCCATCTGCATTCTAGTTTTCAAGGGACATTCTCCCTACCATGTTCTTCAACCTCCAAGGCCCCCAGCTTTGGGTTGAATTCTATAGCCATGAGCTCTTTGGCATTTATGTCTCCCTTTCCGTATTTTTTTCCTTTCCTCTTCTCATGCCATATATGTATCCGAAAGTGTATATCTGTACAGTATTTATGTGGAAGGAGGTGGTGGAAGGCCTGCCATGTTTAATGTCCTTGCTGGCCATTGACAAGTGCATTCATCATCCCAAGTGTAGTGTTGACCGTGCAACAGCGAAGGGGAGAGTTAACTATGTGCAGAACAGACCCCTTCTCCCCGGGAGGACTCAGGTAGAGGGGAGCTAATGGGCCTGTAAGTGGGAATGGGGAGCACGAGAAGAACCGTTGTGTAACCCCGGTGCCTTTTAAGCCTTAAGAGAAAACTGAAGGAAAAAAAACACAGAATAGATGTGACACCTCTTCCTGAGTACACTGTGATGGAAATGTCTAACCCGACAGTTTTGAAAACTGAGGTGATCTTATAACTGTACAAGTAAAAGGAGGGAATTAAAAGATGGCGTTTGAGTCTGCGAATTTGAAGAAGGGCTGTTACCCAATCAAATGCCCTCCCTGGAATCCCCTCTCTCTGCACAACAGTGACCTCTGTTCCTCCTTTTTCTCCTAAGGATGAGCCTCCCCTGGCTGTGGTTAATAAGTGTGCGCCTTCTTGAGGCAGGGCAGGGGGCTGGAGCTGGCTCCGACATCAGAGAACTCGTTGCTCTAGGGCCAAGGCCCTGGTTGGTTCCCAGTACCTGCGTGGTTACCTCTACACCAACCACCCATAGCTCCAGTTCAGGGACCCTGCTACTGCCTTTGACTCTTCCCACACAGGTGTGCACATGGCACATATACATGTATGTGCAGACACACCTAAACATAAGACAAGTAAATGTAAAAGTTTTAAGTATTTTACCATTTTAACAAATCTTCCGTTAATTTGTTCTATCTCAAACTGCCACAAAACCTTAGTTTTATTCTTTACCTAATTAGCATAGCCGGTCATTAAATAAACAGTCAGAATCTTATGTATTTACCAGACTTTAAAAACTTTATCATCTTTTTCATCTAGGACCTTGGGGTGTATCTATATCCATCTCTTTTACCACCTTCAAAGCTGTTTGCCAATATCTCACGAAATTAGGAAGCAGCCACAGTTTGCAGTTATTCTGGCTGTGTATTCCCCTCAATTGAGCAAACATGGTGAATCTTCATCATCCTGAAGGCTTAGGTTGATTGCACAGGTGTGGCTGTGCGGGTGCCACCCGTGGGATAGGGGAAGTCCATCTCACCAAGCTCCCCATTAGAAATACCAATGGCATCTTTGTTCAGGGGTCACGAGAATTTACATTGCACTTTCCTGTGAACCACCTGATGCTCAGTGGCCCAAGATATGCTCTCATCTCTAAGTCTGCCCCCTTTGCTGGCGACTAGTCCTAATCCCTTCCTTATCCCCTAAAGGTGTGTCAGCCTTTGTGTGTTCATATCACGGTTTTGGCTGTTGCTGCTTGTCTTGTTTTTGAGTGTTCATGTGTAAATGTGGTTTTCTCCCTTCCCTTCTTTAGTTTTTGATGTGTGTGTGTATATATGCATATCTTGTGTGTGTATGGTGTCCCCTCAGTTATGTATCTCAGTGCACCATGTTCATACATGCGACCATGGAGAGAAAAAAAGGGCATCACATTCCTAGGACTGGAATTACAGATGGTTGGGAGCCACCGTGTGGGTGCAAGGGAATCAAACCTGGATCCTGTGAACAGTAGCCAGTGCTCTTAACTGCTTACTGACCCTATCTATTTCCCTCCACCTCCCCAACCCCTTTAAGCAATGCTTGAAGAGCAGTTTCATTCTGTCCCCAGATTTTTCAAGTTCTCTCAGCTCAGAGCAGTAAAACACTCAACCATAAAGGTGGTTGCTCTCCTTAGAACCAAGGAGAAACACTCTGTGAAACATCTCTGTGGTCTGTGTTTGTAGAAAGGAAAGCTCGACTTTATAAAAAAATGCAAAACACAGCTTTCCTGTTGTTCTTTAATGGGAAGCCTGCTCTGGGCTTCCCCTAGTTCCCTAGAAAAAGAAAAAGACTCCTCCTTATTATCATAGACAGTTGTTTTAAGCACTTGACATTAACATGAATAGCATAAATCTTGTTATTGTAATATCCCATCATTTAATCTATGAAATATCTCTATAACATGAAGATGGTGTCCTCCCTGCTGAATACCAGCATTAGATATATTCTTGGTGATGAAAAAAAAAATGATTTAGGGATGAAAAGTACAGGTTTTACTCCTTGCATAAACTATAAGTAATAAAGCCTTCTAACAAATAAGGCCTTGCCTATCATGTGATGTAAGTTGCTTTGATCGTTTCTTTTAAAGACATTAAGCAAAACTGATTCTCACACTGTATTGATTTCTCTTTTTAAAGTAGGTATGAGTCTAAGGGTAAATGGAGTCAAACAAATCTATCTTTTTTAATCCAATATTTTCAAAGCTAACTGATTTTTGCCCCATCTAATAGGGAGCTCCCTTTTTGTGGACAGGCACGGGTGAACTTGTGTCTTTGGATATTTGTTCTTGATATGTGGAGAGTTAGGAAGGTCTGTGGGAGCACCCCATCGTCTCCTAAACTGTAGCACTTTCGTTATTGAAAGGAATGAAAACATTTTTGCTCTTTGATATGGCCCTGTGAAGAACTGAGCGAAAAATATATCTTGTTAAAAGATTTGGGAAATTAGGTGTTAGATTTTGCTTGTGATGTTTCCCTGAAGAACAGGTTGGAGGTCATTAATGCCAGACAGAGCTTTCCTGTTGCCCCTTGACAGTCTGTGCATCAGTGGTTGTAATAACAATCTCTCAGTGAAACCTGTGAGCAAGAAACCACCAATCTCATAATTTGTCCAGGAGCTCTTAAAAGCGTCTTTATTTGAAAGAAAAAAAAAGCCAGGAAAATGCATCTTCTGTACAGTGTTATTTCAGGGGGCTGAGGATGAAATAGCCTGCTACTACAATTTAGGTGTGGTAATACAGAAACAAGGCAACACTTACTTTTAGAAATATCAGATGTTATTCACTGTTTATAATTAATTGCATAATTATACACAGAACACAAAAAGATCACGAGGATACCTTAATAGAAACACTGCAACTTCCAAATAAAAATAAATAATTATCTTTTCTGTATTCAAGTACTTTATTAGCCAGAAAATCTTAGCTATATCTGTGCGTAAATAAGCATCATTAAGGATATTAATCTTTCCGATAGTTTAGAAATGAGAAGACCAAGAGCCAAAAAAAGTTGGTTGGAATGATCAATTAAGCATCCTGGTCTTGAATGGTTTGGAGGCCAAGAAGTCGCCAAAAACATTCGGCATTAACAAAGGACAAAAGTCACTCTTGCACTCATTTTATAAGTTACAGGTTGTAATTAAGATTTACCTTCATTCCCCTCTGTTCAAACCACCCGACTCAATCAGTTTTAAAATGTAACAGCGGTATCCTGTGCAGTCCTGACAATTTGAACTACCTGTAGGGATGAACTTCCTTCGGACACCATTCAGGTACTTGATAGCTACATGAAGTTGTATGCGCCATTAAGCCACTGGGCTGTGATACTGGCGAGCTAAAATAAACCAAAAAGTCCTTTAGAGTTCAGGATGAGGATAAATGAAAGTTTCAAACCCATCCTGCTAATAAGCACTCTCTTTGAAATAGTAGTCGTTTGTTAAGGTGGCTGTGAAAGATACAGAATGAGGCCGCCCCCTCCCCAGGGCCTTCGGTGCTCTCTCTGGAAGCCACTAAGCCGCCTCAGTGAGCATCGCCACCAGAACAGACAGTGTGGAGCCAAGACAAGCTAATGCCGCCCCTGAGCACTGTAGAAAAAAGTCAAGATTAAAAGCGTAGCCAGAGAGGCCCTAGTCATGTAAAGCCGATAAAGTAAGGAATACTCTCTGATAGATGTTCCAGAACTGCAAACTCGTTAGGTGGGGGACTGCGTGACTGATGTCCCATTTGTGGACATCAGGAGCTGGAAGGAAGGCAGCCAACTTCGCTTCATTTAGGGAGCCAAGTAAGACAAATAGTGACCTTGTGACGATCCAAGGCTGCTCCACTACAGGAGGGCTATTGAGGGAGAAAGAATGAGACAGGCTCGTCTGGCTCTGCCTAATTCCCGGAAATGGTTGGAGCCAAAGAGAAAAGCACTCTGAAGGTTCGCCGGGTGCCAACGAGTGAGAGCTGCAGGGCACACCTCCAGGCTTGCTCAGATTGCCGAACTTGGTTTTATATGGAAGGATCATCCCGTGGTGGTATTGTTGCCCAGGAGGTAATTGCGTAAAACAACAATGCTACCTTGCATTCTGCATTCATTAAAACACAGTGTTTAAAAAAGGTTTACTTATATGTTCTGAATGGTTTGTCCCCAAACAGGTCCCACACTCAGTGATGTTAATGGTGGGAGACAAATTCCCCAGCATCTCCTTTGGCCCTTAATGATAGCTAAATTCAGTTGAACTACCGAAACCTTGTGTGCCTATCCTGAGACACTGGGACCCAGGCTTGCATTTTTGCATTAGCTAACCAAGAAGCACATGGTCATCTAGTGTTTATCTAAGAGCTACAGATGCTTACTTGGCCCTTAAGTCCAAGCATTTATAAGTCTAGCTTCATACTATGCTCAAAAAACTACAACATTTACTTCTAAAAAGTATGAACAAAAAATGTGGCAGGGTAAATTTATATAAATAAAAACAGATATTCAGCCTCAGTTGTCATCTCAGACAGAGATAGGCAGCGTCACCCAGGCGCTCCTCTAGGTTTATTACCCGGCAGACATGCACTTGGGCTGTGAATAATATACGTGGATTTAGCCTTTGTGCTTAGGAGGCAGGAAAAGGCACAATCTCATAGCCAATGGCACAGAGGACCCTTTATGCTTTTACTGTCTAGCGTAAATTATTCGTTTATCTCTTTACTACAAAACACTTTGAGTATATGAAACACCATAGCTCTTTATAAATATAGCATAGACACATGCCATGCATATATAGGTGTGTGCGTGTGTGTGTGTGTTAATGCCTGTGTGTGTGTGTCTATGCCTGTGTGTGTTTGCTTGTGTGTGTGTGTGTGCCTGTGTGTATGTACGCACTGTGTGTGTATGTCCTGTGTGTGTAGTAGAAAGCCTTGCTGTGTGTGTTGCTTGTGTGTGTGTGTGTATGTGTGTATATGCCTGTGTGTATGTATATGCCTGTGTGTATACTGTCTGTGTGTGTGTGTGTGTGTGTGTGTGTGTGTGTGTGTCTATGCTGGTATGTGTGTATGCTGTGTGTGTGTGTGTATACCTATGTGTGTGTGTGCCTGTGTGTGTGTGTGCCTGTGTGTGTGTGTTTCTGTGTGTGTGTGCCTCTGTGTGTGTGTGTGTGCCCTATGCCTGTGTGTGTGTCTGCCTGTGTGTGTGTGTGTGCTGTGTGTGTGTGTGCCTGTGTGTATGCCTGTGTGTGTGCTGTGTGTGTGCCCCTGTGTGTGTATGCTTGTGTGTATGCATGTGCTGTGTGTGCCTTACTGTGTGTGTGCCTGTGTGTGTGTGCCTCTGTGTGTGTGTGCCTGTGCCTGTGTGTGTCTGTGCCTGTGCCTGTGTGTGTGTGCCCTGTGTGCGCAATGACAGCCATGCCTGTGTGTGCCTGTGTGTGTGTGCCTGTGGCACTGTGTGTGTGTGCTGCTGTTGTGTGCATATGCCTGTGTATATATATGTGTCTGTGCACCTCAGTGTGTGTGTGTGTGTGTGCGTGCCTATGTCTTGTTTGCTTGTGTGTGTGCCTGTGTGTGTATGCACATTGTGTATGTGTATGCCTGTGTGTGTGTGTCTATGCCTCTGTGTGTGTGTGTGTGTGCATCTGTCTGTGTGAGGCCTGTCACCATGACAATGTGTGTGTCTATGCTGCGTCAATATGTGTGCTTCTGTGTGTGTGTGTGTGTGTGTATGTATGTGTGTGTGTGTGTGTGTGTGTGTGTGTGTGTGTGTGTGTGTGCCTGTGTGTGTGTGCCATATAATGCTAAGGAAAATTTGGACCAAACAAATTTGGGCCAGTCAAATTCATCACCTTTAGAACTGAAAAACAAACGCTTTTGCCTCTGCCACTGCAGCCCTGTAGATTTCTTCCCAGACAGGCCCTGCCATTCTTTTATGCTTGGCTTTTCTAATAATTTAACAGCCTTACAGAAAAAAAGAGTTCCTGCTTTTTTTATTCTCCCTCCCCACTTTTTTGTCCTCTTTGAATACATTTCACAGACGGCCGTCTTCCAAAATAACAACATCAATTAATTTTTTTTTAACTTGAAAAGAAATGTTCACCTAAATCTGTCCTGGCTGTTAATTTGTGCAGTGTGTGGAAGGGCTGTGCGGGCTGATGAAATCCCCACCTAAGCAAGAGGTCCACGGCAGGGGCTATTTCTTTTTGCCTCAAGTGCTGCTGTTTCCTGAGCAGCCTATGGAGCCGGGTGAGCGAGTTGACCCACATCTCCTGAACAAAGGCCAGGTGCTGTGCCTGCAGATCCAGGGCAGAAGCACCTTCAGGTCTGCTCTGGCTGCTGGCAATGGATCTTCCTGGATGGTTTGTGTTTAAACTAGACAACTGTCTTCTTCAGCAATGCATCCCTTCTCTATGACCCTAATCGCCTCCCCTCTTTGCAGTCAATGGTCTCAGAGGACCCCTCCACTCGGCTGTCAAAGCACCCCAGCCGCCCCAGGGTGCTTGCAATTCAATGGTAGATGCTGGCTGGATTTGAGGAAGCATCGCACAGTGTCTCAGACTTCGTCAGATAGTGGCTGCAGTAGCACAAACATGGCCCGTAAACTGTGTTTTTTCATTATACAGTTATGAAAATCCATGTTGAATCAGGGAATACATTACCAGAGGAGGACTGTGAAACTCAAGTGGGAAAATAGTATAAAATCAAGTTTAACACGGTTTTCTGGTTATCTTTCTGTTAATTTCTGCTATTTGTTTTTTCATTTGTTTACTGATTTTATTATGTTATTTATAAAAAGAAAAAAAGAGAGAGAACAAGGAAGGTTTGTGGGAGGGCTAGAGGGAAGAAAGAAATTAAATATAAAATACTTAAAAAGCAAAGAAATATTAAAAGGAGGAAGATAATCTAAAAGGTCATTTAAAATAGATTCATACATTTCAGCTAAGCATGGTTCTGAACCTTCCAATACCGCAGTGCTAATACAGTTCCCTCATGTTGCGGTGACCCAGACCATAAAATTTATTTTGCTGCTGCTTTATAAATACTCGTTTGCCTCTATGGGTATATGTAAACATCTGTGTTCTCTGATGGTCTGGGCAACCATTATGTGAGGGTCGTTGGGCCCAAAGGGCCTCGATCCACAGGTGGAGAACTACTTCTCAGGCCTTTAGCCGAATCACTCACTGAAAAGCAGCGGACTTGTTCCATTCCTTGACTGTATTTTCTTTGTTTAGAAGGTCTGGGCCCAACATCATCTTCAGAAACAGACGCACTATCCTTCTGGTTCTCTTGCTAGACGGTTAACTACCAGTGCTTTTCCCGTCTGGGCACGCGCTGATTCAATTCAGACGCCGCCATCACGGCTTCATCTAGAAAGTTCCTCAGAAGCGTTTTCTTCCACGCTTCCGTCTCTTTCTATGCTCTTACAGCTGGAGAAATTGTTGGTGTGGTCACTCAAGATTACTTCGAATTCAATTTAAAAAAAATGTCTTGCTTAAGCGTGCTGAAGGCAAGCCCGGTCTTTAGAACTTCTTTCTTGAGGAAAAACCTTCCTGTCAACACTGAAACCCGCAGATCTGTTTCTCCGCGGCAGCCTGATGGTTTGGAGCAGCCCTAGATGCCACGCAGCTCAACATGTCCGTCTTTTTGATCCACAGCCTGGGCCGCTATAGAATAACTTGGGCTTGAACACAATGGGGTTTGCCTGGACAACAGCTGGAGTGTCATTAAGCTTTCTCCTGGTCTCCAAAGATGTAGCAAGTCTTGGGCACTGTGGGTGACAGGTGTTCTGTGGTAATCTCCCTCCCAGGCAGGGTGTTGAAATTATGGCCTTTGGTTCTGACCACCAGCGTGTCTGGCTGGCTCTTGGAATTAGGGGTATTTCCTCTGTGCTCTGCTTTTCGCAGGCAGCAGCAACCCCAATCTACACAAGCATCTTCTCTCCATAGCCTTGTGGTGGTGGTA
Organism: Rattus rattus; assembly: GCF_011064425.1. NCBI lineage: Eukaryota > Metazoa > Chordata > Mammalia > Rodentia > Muridae > Rattus > Rattus rattus. The sequence continues at coordinate 120,004,491 of NC_046172.1, read as the reverse complement.
GATGGGATGGCCCAGCACCTCTTCCACTTGGAACTTGATCCGGACACCTTATATTGACCACCACCTCTGAGATTCTTACGTTTTGGCTCTAACGTGATCTTGGCTCCTTGGTCCCCGTTACAAGCAGGACGTGAAGAAGATGATTAATCGAGGTCACTCTTCTGTGCAGAAGTGACGTATGGGGATCAGCTCAGCGGCGCTAAATTCAAGCTCCTGCCTGTCACCCTTGATATTAATTCTGGGCAGCCACGATAGATGGCATATTTAATAGAGAAATACCACCACTAGTCAGAGGTCATTGAAGATTTCACCTCAATTTCTCTGTGTTTATTGAGGGTTTTATGTGAGCTTTGTAAAATAGAACTTTGAAGAAATAAAATTTATATATACATATATAAATATAAACACACACACACACACACACACACACATCAAAGCCGTGTCTCCATAACTTGAAGTAGAAGAAAGCGACTGGTGGTAGGAATAAGCAGGTTCAGTGGTGGGTATTAAAGAGTTTAGTGTGGCGGTTTGCTGGTTCATCCATTGGGGCTCTGAGGAACTTTAGTGATCAGATTGGAGACCAGCGACCTGTGAGGCGGTGAAACTCCGTCTACCCATTCACTCAGCAAATAGTCATGGAGGCTCTGATAGATTTTGAGCCTCAACAGTCATCAATAAGCTGGTCCCCATCGTCCTGGGAATGTGACTTGATGGGAAGACTACACTGTGACTATACTGCTGTTGTGGTTTGCCTAGAAGTTGCACTGTATTTTGATGGTATGTGCTGAAGAGGGTAGAGGTTTGTGGGATGCAGGGATCTATATCTGATGCTAAGTTCCATCATTTATCCTTCATCCTTTCCTCCAGCCTCTGTCCCTGTCCCTTATCTCTCTCTTCCTATACTCGTGCACTCATCTGTCCCTTCCTTTTGTCGTATTCACAAACAAAACCTAAATTAGCTATATTGGCAAGCTATATTTATGGTTTCCTTTTACATATTTAAAAGTCATTTTATGGTTCAGAGATGTCTCAATAGTTAAAACTGCTTAATTGCTCTTCAGAATCTGATTCAATTCAGAAACTACATCCGTAATGAGATCCGATGCCTTCTTCTGCAATGATCTCAGAAGACAGCTACAGTGCCTCACACACATTAAATAAATAGAAACTTTAAAAGCCATTGTATAAAGTCATTTGTAATGTATCAGTGGCTTCCTTATGCATATAACTCTATATGAACTACATGTGCGTGCCCAGGGCTCATGGAGGCGAAGGGCATTGATCCCTGGAGACGGAGACATAAACGATTCTTGAACCAATTTGTGAGAAGCTCTGAGAATGGACACATAGTCCTCTGGAAAAACATCAATGTTTTCTAACCACTGAGCCACTTCTCCATTCCCATGGTTCCTATTTTACCCACATGAGAAAGGAGCCTGAAGAAAGGAGATAAGAGGTAGGAAAACTGAGATAGAAAAAGAAAGGAAAGAGACTTCATTGTAGCAGTTCAGAGCTGACAAGAGGCAGTGCATAATTTTTCTTCGCCAGCCTGGCTGCTTGGCAAGTGAAACCCACACCTTTAAAAATGCTGGCAGCCTATCGGACAGCTACTGCCAATTACAGGGCACTATACGAGTCCTGGCTAAGTTTATCAGGCGCCTCTCAAGCTCATCCAGCAGATCCTTCCTTTTGATAACATGAGGTTAAGATTTGGATTCCCCACTTATCTTTCAGCTCTAATTGAAATATTCAGACCTTGAAATTATTTCCAGCTCACCCTCCATCTCTCAATGGTGGCAGGCTTCCAGAGTAGCTACAAACCTCAATAAAGATTCATTATTTTTTTCTCCTGATTTTGGGTCTACAACATTTTTTTTAACCGCAATGATTTATGATTTTTCCTGGCAACCTACCATGAAAAATTGGCCTTCTCGTTATAAGAGATTTACCATATCTGCCCCAAATTGCATTCTCTATCTCCCGCATTAGCCAGACTGCCATGGGTTTCTATGACCCTCTCATTGTCTCTCAGCAGATTCTGCTCACCTCCTACATCCCTGTTTTAGGCCGACCTGCACTTAACTGTCATTCTCAGGACCTGCAGTTATTGACTGAGCATCAGGTCAGGTTGAGACCACCTGGTATTGTGTATTCTTCTTCTGTCTTTTTCTTTTTCCTTTGTCTTTCAGTCATTGTGAATAGAAAATTCTCTGTGTTCTTTTCTCTGAATGTATTACCGTCAGCTGTTTTCACATATGCTGCTGTTAAATAATCCATCAGTCGGTAGCCTCTGATCTGAGTCTCATCCATCCTATGTTCTTGCTGCTGTTCTGGCCTTTGTTCCCTTTGAAAACTTAGTTTTCATCGTGATGGTATCCCTGAACCTTTTCCTCATGTGATCTTATCTCTATTCGTTCTTGCTCCTCGTCTTATACCAAATGTATCTGCATGTAGACTCTTAATAAATACCAGTCTTTATCCTGTTAGTTGCTTTTTCTCTTTTAAATGTCTAATATAATACTGCACTTCAGTCATTTTCATCCACAGTTTCTTCATCCTCCTCTTCCTCTGACCTCCCAAGGTTACCTTTAAGGAAGATGACCCCTTCTACAATAACCCATGACAAATGTTGACATCCCAGCCTGTGCTCTGGAGTCACACCCAACATACTACTGCAGCAGACTCTTAGATCAGGCTTGGGCTCTAACTAAGGGGTGACATGGTGTCCCGCTTAGGATCCGACTTCCTCCTATTCTAGGCATTTGAGATAGGTAAGGGTGTTAGCTGTACCGTTCGCTGCAATAAGTTTTGTGAGAAGACCAGGACAGCCTACCCAACAGGATATAAGCTGGAGCGTTTGGGAAGATACTTTTGACAACCACGATCTAATATACGGGCGGAGACTGAACTTGAACAGAGGAGCCTTTGTGGAAACTAACCTGAACCTTCTGTACATGTGTGGATGTATTTGTATAGTGACCCCTAATGGTGGGAGGCTATTAAGACCTTTTGCTGTCTGGGGCACTTTTCCTCCTTCTGGGTGACTCCTCAACCTTAATAAAGGACATTACTAGTCTTGCGACTTGACATGCCATGCTTGGAGTGCGTCCCTAGGAGATCTGCCGTTTGAAGAAGCAGAGGAAAGTGGATCTGGGGAAGGAAGAAGCAAAGTGGGGAGGGACTGGGGAGGAGCAGGAAGAGAGAACTGCAGTCAGGGCGTATTATATGAGAGAAGAATAAAAAAAAATATTAAAGATAATTTTATGATCAGTTTAAAGGGAACTTGAGTGGCTCTGTAATTGAGAACACTGGCTGTTCTTGGGAGAACATGATTTCAGTTCCTGGCACCCATATATGGTGGCCAAAGTCATCTGTAACAGTTTTCTGAGGAACTGGCTACCCCTTCTGGTTTTAATGAGCATGAACATGCATAAAATACATATATATGCGTATGGGCGAAATACATATGTAAAATTACAAATGCAAAAGAAAATCTGCTTTGTAATGACCACTAGCAAAATAACATTCTCAGCTTCACCATTGGACTTGAGCCTCCCCTCATGGGACTATAGACCAAAAGGATCAATTTGTCATAAATGGGCTAGCCAGATCTACAATACAGATCAATTCACTCCTTTCTTTTTAATTTTGTTTTGAAAAAATATAAAACATGCTGAACATTTTAAGCTCAGTTGGACTTTTCATATTTTAGAATTTATTTATTTGTTATGTTTAGTACTGTAGCTGTCTCAGAGGGCATCAGATCTCGTACTGATGGTTTGAAACCGTAGTTTGCTGAGTTGAACTCAGGATCACAGAGGCAGTGCAGGCTGCCACTGGTGCATCTCCTGCCCAATTGAGATTTTCAGCTCTTAAATTATTTTGCATGTTTTTGGTTCTTATATGAAACCAGTAGGTCAAAAGAAGACAATTATTCAATGTTTTTGCCTGATACATGAGGCAATTAATTTCCTTAATACTTTCAGATTGTGATTTTGTTTTAGCTGACCGTGGCATGCTATTTCTTTACGTTGTATTTTCAGGCTTTGCCAAATTCTGCAAGAAAATTCCCATGAGGTCCCCTGCTGCGGCAGTGTCAGAGTGTGGCCCCACTGGGGAGATGGAATGGGGCTTATTAGAAGAGAAGTCGGTGGAAATGTCCTTGACCGGGATCTGCTAGACTCCAAGCCCTCCATTCTTCTCTCTTCACAGCCTAAGCTTGGCGCGGACTCAAGTGCTGCGCCGTGGCTTTCTTTAACTAAACGAACCTTTCTCCCTTTCAGCTGAATTTTTCCTCAGGTGGCTTCATCCAGAGAGGCAAGGCTGGCAAACACTATACGTTTGCCTCTTTTTCAGTTGTGTTTCCTTTTTATAAACAGGTTATTCTCATTCTGAGCACCACTTTTGTAACAACAGTACATGGGTCACTTTTTAATTTGGTTTATCTTAACTTCTTTTAAATTCCCTAAAGAGACAGGCTACATGCTTCCTAAGAATATTTATCTGTATAATTGTTTCTTTCTCCCAACATTAGTTCCTTTAAGAAATGTTTCTTTAGCGAATTCTTTGTTTCTTTATGCTTTTATTTCTCAGTGTGAGAATAGTTTTGCATACTCTGGAAATTGACATATGGACTTGATTTACTCTCATCGACTCTCCTGTCTTTCATCCAGAAATCGAATTTCTGTAAATGTTCTCAATGTTTAAAATATCCATTGTGTAACCAATTTATCCTATTTTTCATCTAACTTTTCAAACACGGTCGATTCACTTACAGCTCTATAATTTGTTTATGGAAGCTCTATCATCTCTTTTTCCCCACTTCACGTTCAGGTCTTCTTTGACCTTCCAGCAAACCCCTTCCCAAGAACAATACGTAACTTCT